>NC_086454.1:145295846-145607512 GCF_028390025.1 Pseudophryne corroboree
GTGCAGGATGGATTGGGATCTTAGGCTACTGGACACTGAGCTCCAGAGGGAGTCGGAACACAGGTCAGCCTGGGGTTCGTCCCGGAGCCGCGCCGCCGATCCCCCTTACAGACGCTGAAGAAGACGGCAGAATGGAGGTCCGGAAACAGGCGGCAGAAGACTTCACAGTCTTCATGAAGGTAGCGCACAGCACTGCAGCTGTGCGCCATTGTTGTCACACGGCTCACTGACCTAGTCACGGAGGGTGCAGGGCGCTGCTGGGGGCGCCCTGGGCAGCAATATAAGTACCTTATTGGCAAAATAAATACATCACATATAGCCATTAAGGCTATATGTATGTATTTTAACCCAGGCCAGTTCTTAAAAACCGGGAGAAAAAGCCCGCCGAAAAGGGGGCGGAGCTTATTCTCCTCAGCACACAGCGCCATTTTCCCTCACAGAAAGGCTGAGGGGAAGGCTCCCATGCTCTCCCCTGCACTGCACTACAGAAACAGGGTTAAAACAGAGAGGGGGGGCACTGATTTGGCGATATAAATATATATTAAATGCTATAAGGGAGGAACACTTTTATAAAGGTTGTCCCTGTATAATTATAGCATTTTGGTGTGTGCTGGCAAACTCTCCCTCTGTCTCCCCAAAGGGCTAGTGGGTCCTGTCCTCTATCAGAGCATTCCCTGTGTGGGTGCTGTATGTCGGTACGTGTGTGTCGACATGTATGAGGAAAATGTTGGTGAGGAGGCGGAGCAAATTGCCTGTAATGGTGATGTCACTCTCTAGGGAGTCGACACCGGAATGGATGGCTTACTTGTGGAAGTACGTGATCATGTCAACACGCTGCGAGCCGGTTGACGACATGAGACGACCGGCAAACAAATTAGTACCTGTCCAGGCGTCTCAGACACCGTCAGGGGCTTGTAAAAACGCCCATTTACCTCACGGACACTGACTCCAGTGTCGACGGTGAAAAAACAAACGTATTTTCCTTTAGGGCCACACGTTACATGTTAAGGGCATGAAGGAGGTGTTACATATTTCTGATACTACAAGTACCACAAATAAGGGTATTTTGTAGGGTGTGAATAAACTACTTGTAGTTTTGCCTGAATCAGATAAATTAAATGAAGTGTGTGATGATACGTGGGGTTCCTCCGATAGAAAGTTATGGGCGGTATACCCTTTCCCGCCAGAAGTAAGGGCGAGTTGGGAAACACACCTTAGGGTGGATAAGGCGCTCACACGCTTATAAAAACAAGTGGCGTTACCGTCTCCAGATACGGCTGCCCTCAAGGAGCCAGCTGATAGGAAGCTGAAAAATAGCCTAAGAAGTATATACACACATACTGGTGTTATACTACGACCAGCAATCGCCTCAGACTGGATGTGCAGCGCTGAGGGGGCTTGGTCGGATTTCCTGACTGAAAATTTTGATACCCTTGACAGGGACAAGATTTTATTGTCTATAGAGCATTTTAAGGATGCATTTCTATATATGCGTGATGCGCAGAGGGATATTTGCATTCTGGCATCAAGAGTAAATGTGATGTCCATATCTGCCAGACGAAGACACGACAGTGGTCAGGTGAGGCAGATTCCAGACGGCACATGGAAGTATTGCCGTATAAAGGGGCGGTCCATCGGACCTGGTGGCCATGGCAACAGCTGAAAAATCCACCTTTTGTTCCCCGAGTCACATCTCAGCAGAAAAGGACACAGTCTTTTCAGTCTCAGTCCTTTCGTCCCCATACGGGCAGGCGGGCAAAGGCCAGTCATATCTGCCCAGGGGTAGAGGAACGGGAAGAAGACTGCAGCAAGCAGCCCATTCCCAGGAACAGAAGCCCTTCACAGCTTCTGCCAAGTCCGCAGCATGACGCTGGGGCAGTACAAGCGGACTCAGGTGCGGTAGGGGGTCATCTCAAGAGTTTCAGCACGCAGTGGGCTCACTCGCAAGGGGACTCCTGGATCCTACATGTAGTATCCCAGGTGTACATTGGAAATTCGAGACGTCTCCTCCTCACAAGTTCCGGAAGTCTGTTTTACCAACGTCTACCTCCGACAGGGAGGCAGTATTGGAAACAATTCACAGGCTGTATTCCCAGCAGGTGATAATCAAAGTACCCCTCCTACAACAAGGGAGGGGGTATTATTCCACACTATATTGTGGTACTGAAGCCAAACGGCTCGGTAAGATCTGAAATATTTGAACACTTACATACAAGCGTTCAAATCAAGATGGAGTCACTCAGAGCAGTGATAGCGAACCAGGAAGAAGGGGACGAGATGGTGTCACTGGATATCAGGGACATTTACCTACATGTCCAAATTTGCCCTTCTCACCAAGGGTACTTCAGGTTCGTGGTACAGAACTGTCACTATCAGTTCAGACGCTGCCGTTTGGATTGTCCACGGCGCCCCGGGTCTTTACCAAGGTAATGGCCGAAATGATGATTCTTCTTAAAAGAAACTTGGACGCTTTCCTGATAAGGGCAAGGTCCAGAGAACAGTTGGAGGTCGGAGTAGCACTATCTTTAATAGTTCTACGACAGCACGAGTGGATTCTAAATATTCCAAAATCGTAGCTTTTCCGAGGACACGTCTACTGTTCCTAGGGATGATTCTGGACACAGTCCAGAAAAAGGTGTTTCTCCCAGAGGAGAAAGCCAGGGAGTTATCCGAGCTAATCGGGATCCTCCTAAAACCAGGAAAAGTGTCAGTGCATCATTGCACAAGAGTCCTGGTAAAAATGGTGGCTTATTACGAAGCAATTCCATTCGGCAGATTTCACGCAAGAACTCTTCAGTGGGATCTGCTGGACAAATGGTCCGGATCGCATCTTCAGATGCATCAGCGGATAACCCTATATCCAAGGACAAGGGTGTCTCTCCTGTGGTGATTACAGAGTGCTCATCTTCTAGAGGGCCACAGATTCAGCATTCAGGATTGGATGCTGGTGACCACGGAGGCCAGCCTGAGAGGCTGGGGAGCAGTCACACAGGGAAAAAATTTCCAGGAAAGTGTGATCAAGTCTGGAGAATTCTCTCCACATAGATGGAGCTAAGAGCAAAATTATAAGGCTCTAAACCTAGCAAGACCTCTGCTTCAAGGTCAGCCGGTATTGATCCAGTGGGATAACATCACGGCAGTCGCCCACGTAAACAGAAAGGGCGACACAAGAAGCTGGAGGGCAGTGAAAAAACTGCAAGGATTTTTCGCTAGGCGGAAAATCATGTGATAGCACTGTCAGCAGTGTTCTCTCCGGGAGTGGACGACTGGGAAGCAGACTTCCTCAGCAGGCATGACCTCCACCTGGGAGAGTGGGAACTTCATAGGGAAGTTTTTCCGCATGATTGTGAGCCATTGGCAAAGACCAAAGGTGGAAATGATGGCGTCCCGCCCGAACAAAAGACGGGACAGGTATTGCGCCAGGTCATGAGACCTTCAGGCGATAGCTGTGGATGTCCTAGTAACACCGTGGGTGTAACAGTCGGTGTATGTGTTCCCTCCTCTGCTTCTCATAACCAAGGTATTGAGAATTATAAGACATAGAGGAGTATGAACTATACTCGTGACTCCGGATTGGCCAAGAGGGACTTGGTACCCGGAACTTCAAGAGATGCTCACAGAGGACTAAGGGCCTGGGGAGCTAAGAAGGGACTTGCTTCAGCAGGTACCATGTCTATTCCAAGACTTACCGCGGCTGCGTTTGACGGCATGGCGGTTGAATGCCGGATCCTGAAGGAAAAAGGCATTCCATAAGAGGTCATACCTACCCTGGTCAAAGCCAGGAAGGAGGTGACCGCACAACGTCATCACCACATGTGGTGAAAATATGTTGCGTGGGTGAGGCCAGGAAGGCCCCACGAAGAAAATTCAACTAGGTCGAATTCTACACTTCCTGAAAACAGGAGTGTTTTGAGCCTAAAATTGGGGTTCTTTAAGGTTTTAAGTTTCGGCCCTGTAGAATTTCTTCCGAAAAGAATTGACTTCAGTTCCTGAAGTCCAGATTGTCAAGGGAGTATTGCATATACACCCCTTTTTGTGCCTCTAGTGGCACCGTGGGATCTCAACATAGTGTTGGGATTCCTTAAAATCATATTGGTTTGAACCGCTCAAATCTGTGGATTTGAAATATATCACATGGAAAGTGAACATGCTGTTGACCAATATCTCACATGGACAGTGACCATGCTGTTGGTCCTGGCCTCGGCCAGGCGATTGTCAGAATGGGCGGCTTTGTCTTACAAAAGCCCATATTTAAATTTCCATTCGGACAGGGCAGAACTGGGACTCGTCTCCAGTTTTCTTCCTAAGGGGGTGTCAGGTTTTTCACCTGAAACAACCTATTATGGTGCCTGCGGCTTCTAGGGACTTGGAGGACTCCAGGTTAATAGACGTTGTCAGGACCCTAATATATATATATATATATATATATATATATATATATATATATATATATAGTTTAGGACGGCTGGAGTCAGAAAGTCTGACTTGCTGTTTATATTGTATGCACCCAACAAGATGGGTGCTCCTGCGTCTAAACAGACGATTGCACGTTGGATCTGTAGCACAATCCAACTTGCACATTCTGTGGCAGGCGTGCCACAGCCTAAATCTGTAAAGGCCCACTCCACTAGGAAAGTGGGCGCATCTTGGACGGCTGCCCGAGGGGTCTCGGCATTACAACTTTGCCGAGCAGCTACGTGGTCAGGGGAGAACACGTTTGTAAAATTTTACAAATTTGATACTCTGGCTAAGGAGGACCTGGAGTTCTCTCATTCGGTGCTGCAGAGTCATCCGCACTCTCCCGCCCGTTTGGGAGCTTTGGTATAATCCCCATGGTCCTGACGGAGTCCCCAGCATCCACTAGGACGTTAGAGAAAATAAGAATTTACTTACCGATAATTCTATTTCTCGTAGTCCGTAGTGGATGCTGGGCGCCCATCCCAAGTGCGGATTGTCTGCAATGCTTGTACATAGTTATTGTTACAAAAATCGGGTTATTCTTGTTGTGAGCCATCTTTTCAGAGGCTACTTCGTTTTGTTATCATACTGTTAACTGGGTTCAGATCACAAGTGGTACGGTGTGATTGGTGTGGCTGGTATGAGTCTTACCCGGGATTCAAGATCCTTCCTTCCTTGTGTACGCTCGTCCGGGCACAGTACCTAACTGAGGCTTGGAGGAGGGTCATAGGGGGAGGAGCCAGTACACACCATGTGACCTAAAAGCTTTTTTAGATGTGCCCTGTCTCCTGCGGAGCCCGCTATCCCCCATGGTCCTGACGGAGTCCCCAGCATCCACTACGGACTACGAGAAATAGAATTATCGGTAAGTAAATTCTTATTTTTTTTTTCTTTAATAAAAACTATTTTTTTCTAAAAATAAATAAATAAAAGTGTGTGTATATATATATATATTGAGTATTGTGTTGATCAGTGGCAAGAATTCCATAAAATATCTTTTTGATACCATGTTTTAAGAATATAATATAGGAAATGTCAGATTATTATTTTTTACTTTTATTGTTTTACAAGCACTGCCTATACAATATTTCATGTAGCTTGCAGAGACGTATACAAAAGACGTTTGTCATTACTAATAAACGAGTTATAATTGTCATGGCTATCTCAAACCAAAGCCCTAGGTTTACTAGGATACGACTGTAGATGAGATCATTTTTAACAGGCAGTAGAAGATAAAGTGCTTGTTTGTATACTAGAACACCACTTTACCTGAGCATGTATGCCCACAGAACTAAAACATCTGCAACAAAAGCTGCTCTTCTCAGCTGGCACTGACCATTCTCATGACCTGCTACAATAGTTAACGTGTCCATAACTTTGATGCCAGAATAAGGCAATGAGTAATCTCACTATGAACTATCTGCTTTTTCTTTCAGGAGCTGCGAGAGCGTGTGTTAAGGGGCAAATATCGCATACCTTTCTACATGTCTACAGATTGTGAGAACCTGCTGAAAAAATTCCTCATATTAAACCCAAGCAAGAGGGGTACACTGGAGGTGAGAAAGCAACTTCTTCTCTTGCTCTCTGTTCGAAGTCTGAGTTTCTGGATTTGAGAATGGTTTGAATTTGCAATTCATACGTTTCTGCAAAAACTGGCAGTTGTAATATTGGTGGTGTTGGATAAATGTACTGTAGGGATGTCCATTGTTGGTTGAGTTTCACCAGCACCGGATATTAGAGCCGCTTACCTGCCCATTTCCGCAACAGACTATGGGAACAATGCAGGGCTCCTGCTCACTTACATTAGCGGTGACGAGGGCCTTCTGGGGGCATCTTTAATTGGAGTTTGAGGGGTAGCTCTGGTTCTGGAACTTCCTGTGTTCATTCCAATCCCCAGACAGTCTGTCTACTATGACTATTAGCAGGTATAGGGGGGTATCCAATTACCCCCTGTAAATTACCACGAGTAAATGTCTCGCCCGGGGCTATCCAGTAAGCACTGAGATGCCAGCGGGAGCTGTGTCTTATTGGGAATTATGTTTCACCTGCCTTTGGAAAACAAAACTAAATCCCCAAAAGCAGACCCATTTTCCTGTGAAAACGAGGCAGCAGCCAGCAAAACACACAGGTTTTTTTTTTTCGTGGGTGATCCTAATAAGTTAGCCAGAAAGAGAAAAATTGGCGAAACATCGGGGGGAAATCGGCCTTTTTCCGCTCCCAATGTTTCTTCGCAATTAATTGGATACCACCCATAGTCTGCGAATAGAAAGAGTGACTGCAGGGTTAGAAAAAGTAGATTAGGGTGCCACAGCCTATTGAGCATCCTGCCTGTGAGCATTCAAAAAACAAAACAAAATGGTGTCCGACAATATATGGATATACCTGTATAAGAGAGAGGAGTTAACACTTTAGTGTATATAAAGTGTCATAAATTAAAGAAACACATGTTTTACAATACGTAAATATAACTGAGTGACTGGCTTGAGGGTTCTACTATACCATAAAGGTTTTCAAAGGGACCTGACCGCATAAATGTGTCCCAACATAGTGAACAAAAAATATCAGCACTGTAGTACAGGTTGAGTATCCCATATCCAAATATCTGAAATACGGAATATTCGGAAATACGGACTTTTTTGAGCGAGAGTGAGATAGTAAAACTTTTGTTTTCTGATGGCTCAATGTACACAAACTTTGTTTAATACACACAGTTATTAAAAATATTGTATTCAATTACCTTCAGACTGTGTATATAAGGTGTATATGAAACATAAATGAATTGTGTGAATGTAGACACACTTTGTTTAATGCACAAAGTTATAAAAAATATTGGCTAAAATTACCTTCAGGCTGTGTGTATAAGGTGCATATAAAACATAAATGCATTCTGTGCTTAGATTTAGGTCCCATTGCCATGATATCTCATTATGGTATGCAATTATTCCAAAATACGGAAAAATCAGATATCCAAAATACCTCTGGTCCCAAGCATTTTGGATAAGGGATACTCAACCTGTAATGCTATTTTCATAAAGAAGTAAAATGTGTGGTGAACTATATACTAGCTATGATAAATGTCCTCAAATCCTATATAATAAGTCTAAGGCTGCTATTCACCTTTATGTGCACCGGTGGCCACTAATCATGACTCACAGGTGAAAGTGATACTGCAGGGGGATGTTACAGCCTCCTACCCTGCTGCTGCTAATAATAATAATACTGATCTGACTGTTTCACACTTGCTGCAATTGGAGAAAGGGACTGGGGAGAAAGAAAGTGGAGGTAGGGGCAGATATGGAATGGGATGAGGGGTTGGTGTAGATAGGGAACGGAGAGAGAGTGTAATGGTAGGGGCAGATAGGGGCAGTAAAGAGAGAGATGGAGATTTTCAGTATAGTCACCTCTGTGGTGCTACTGTTGGCCACTGGAGGACGCCCGATGGAGCACCGTACGGGACATGCGCGCGCGCACACCCTATGTACACTGCACCCCTACCATATACTGTCTCTATATACACTGCACACCCATCCTCTTTCATATTCTGCACTCCCCTACCATATACTGCCCCTATATACACGCTGCATCCCCATACCTCTCCATATAGTGCCCCCTATATACAGGGCACCTCCTCCATATTCTGCTCCCACCATATACCGCATACTCTGCACCCCTTCTCCATATACGACTATGCTGGTTACTTGCCTTTCCTGGACTTCAGGAATCCTGGCAGCTCCTGTGTGCGTAGCTACCACCCCACCACCACCACCTATAATCCAGCCCTGGTGTCAGTCATTTCGATGGGCTTTTAACTAGTATGCTATAAAGGTTAGATACAGATTATGGGGTCTGTCCAATTAGGTGCGATGTGCCATTGCCGATTTCTGTCCGAGTTCACACAAAATTGCTCAGAGCACTATGGGGCAGCCAGCACTTTTGTGTGACTTCAGGCAGCCATGAAGTGTAGCGGCTGTCGCGATGACTCGCTGGTGCAAGTTCATCACAGATAATTGTATGTAGTTGTGAGTACAGTTTGCATAATTCTGAAACTGTGAACCTGCACAGCCATGCATCATGAAATCGGCTCGCTGCTCCTGTAGGAGTCCAGATGTAGAATATTCTTACGAGTTCTATCAATTCTGGTAAAATAAGCATTCTGAGTTTTAGATTTCCGAAAACCAAGACTAAGGCCCAAATGTATTAAGCCTTAATAAGTGTTAAAGTGGAGATGGATAAAGGGGTCTATTCATGAAGCCGTGAAAAGAGTGGAGAAACAGACAAGTGGAGAAGTTTCCCATGGAAACCAATCAGCATCTTCCTTACATTTTATAGGATGTACTTGATAAAGGCTTCCTTCAAAGCTGATTGGTTGCCATAGGCAACTTCTCCACTGGTCCTTTTCTTCACTCTTTTTGTTGCTTCATGAATAGACCCCAAAGAGTGATAAATGACCAGCCAACCAGCTCCTAACTGTAATTTAAATAATTTCAAACACAGCCTGGCAGACATGGCAGTTAAGAAGCTGGTTGGGGTGTAGCCAGAACTTTGGGGGCCCCATAGCAACATTTTGAAGGGGCCTCTGTCCCAATGCTTCTATAGAGACACCTCTCCGTAGCAGTTGTTAATTGTATGCACCATAATAGTTCCCTAGTTGATTTTCTGAGACATAGTAGTGCCCTAGTTAATATTAAGCCACAAAGTAGTGTCCTAGTTTATTTTATGAAACATAGTAGTGCCCTAGTTCACATTATGTCACATTGTAGGGCTGCCAGTACACATTATGCCACACAATACCCCCAATTCACATTGTGACATATAGTGTTCCCAGTTCAAAGTATGCCACATTATAATACCCTCCAGTTAAAAGTATACCACATCACAATGGCCAGGACCAGGGGCATAACAAGATATATTGTAGGCCCCAAGGCAAAAGTTGTAAGGGCCCTTATGTATCTACTAATGTGTAAAGAATGTATGTAACACATGTAACTTTGACAGGGAAGGTGGGCCCCATAGCAGCTGCACTGCCTGCACCTATTGTAGCTACGCCTTTGGCCCTAATTCTGGTATTATGCATGGTCAAGATTACTTTGATCAGATAGCTGACATTATTTACATTCTTCTTTTCTCTGACGTCCTAGTGGATGCTGGGAACTCCGTAAGGACCATGGGGAATAGCGGGCTCCGAAGGAGGCTGGGCACTCTAGAAAGATTTATGACTACCTGGTGTGCACTGGCTCCTCCCACTATGACCCTCCTCCAAGCCTCAGTTAGATTTTGTGCCCGGCCGAGGTTGGATGCACACTAGGGGCTCTCCTGAGCCTTTAGAAAGAAAGTATAGAAATTAGGTTTTTTATTTTCAGTGAGACCTGCTGGCAACAGGCTCACTGCAGCGAGGGACTAAGGGGAGAAGAAGCGAACCTGCCTAACAGGTGGTAGTTTGGGCTTCTTAGGCTACTGGACACCATTAGCTCCAGAGGGATCGACCGCAGGCCCAGCCTTGGTGTTCGGTCCCGGAGCCGCGCCGCCGTCCCCCTTACAGAGCCAGAAGCAAGAAGAGGTCCGGAAAATCGGCGGCAGAAGACATCAGTCTTCACCAAGGTAGCGCACAGCACTGCAGCTGTGCGCCATTGCTCCTCACACACACTTCACACTCCGGTCACTGAGGGTGCAGGGCGCTGGGGGGGGGCGCCCTGAGAAGCAATAATAACACCTTGGCTGGCAAAAAATACCACAATATATAGCCCCAGAGGCTATATATGTGGAAAATACCCCTGCCAGAATATAGGAAAAAGCGGGAGAATAGTCCGCGGAAAAGGGGCGGAGCTATCTCCCTCAGCACACTGGCGCCATTTTCCCTCACAGCTCCGCTGGAAGGAAGCTCCCTGGCTCTCCCCTGCAGTCTACACTACAGAAAAGGGTAAAAAAGAGAGGGGGGGGGCACTAAATTTAGGCGCAGTATACATTATATAGAAAAAGCAGCTATAGGGGACATAACTCAGTTAGTCCCTGCATTATATAGCGCTCTGGTGTGTGCTGGCATACTCTCACTCTGTCCCCCCAAAGGGCTTTTGTGGGTCCTGTCCTCTGTTGGAGCATTCCCTGTGTGTGTCGGTACGGCTGTGTCGACATGTTTGATGAGGATAATGATGTGGAGACGGAGCAGATGCCTTTTAGAAGGGATGTCACCCCCTGCGGGGCAGACACCTGAGTGGTTGAGCTTATGGAAAGAAATGAGTGCACGTATAGACTCCTTACATAAGAAATTTGACGACATGCCAAATGTGGGACAGCCGACTTCTCAGCTCGTGCCTGTCCAGGCGTCTCACAGGTCATCAGGGGCTCTAAAACGCCCGCTACCTCAGACCGCAGACCCAGATGTCGACACTGATACTGACACCAGTGTCGACGACGATGAGTCTAACCTGATGCCCACTAAGGCCATTCACTGCATGATTGAGGCAATGAAAGAGGTGTTACACATTTCTGATATAAATACAGGTACCACTAAAAAGGGTATTATGTTTGGGGAGAAAAAACTACCCGTAGTTTTTCCCCCATCAGATGAATTAAATGAAGTGTGTGAAGAAGCGTGGGCTTTTCCTGATAAAAAATTGGTAATTCCTAAGAAAGTACTAATGGCGTTCCCTTTCCCGCCAGAGGATAGGTCACGTTGGGGAAACACCCCCTAAGGTGGATAAAGCGCTCACACGTTTGTCTAAAAAGGTGGCACTACTGTCTCCGGATACGGCCGCCCTCAAGGAACCTGCTGATAGAAAGCAGGAGGCGATCCTGAAGTCTGTATACACACACTCAGGCATTATACTTAGGCCAGCTTATTGCGTCAGCATGGATGTGCAGTGCTGCCGCTGCGTGGTCAGATAAACTGTCAGAAAATATTGACACATTAGACAGAGACACAATCCTGCTAACCATAGACCATATCAAAGACTCAGTCTTATATATGAGAGATGCACAGAGGGAAATCTGCCGGCTGGCATCTAAAGTAAGTGCATTGTCCATTTCTGCTAGGAGAGGCTTATGGACTCGCCAGTGGACAGGAGATGCAGATTCTAAAAGGCACATGGAAGTTTTGCCATATAAGGGTGAGGAATTATTTGGGGATGGTCTCTCGGACCTAGTTTCCACAGCAATGTCTGGGAAGTCAGCATTTTTACCCCATGTCCCCTCACAGCCTAAGAAGGTGCCGTTTTATCAGGTTCAGTCCTTTCGGACCCAGAAAAACAAGCGTGGAAAAGGCGGGTCTTTTCTGTCCAGAGGCAGAGGTAGGGGAAAAAGGCTGCAACAAACAGCAGGTTCCCAGGAGCAAAAGTCCTCCCCCGCTTCTTCTTCCAAGTCCGCCGCATGACGGTGGGGCTCCACAGGCGGAGCCAGGTACGGTGGGGGGCCGCCTCAAGAATTTCAGCGATCAGTGGGCTCGCTCACAGGTGGATCCCTGGATCCTTCAAATAGTATCTCAGGGGTACAAACTGGAATTCGAGGCGTCTCCACCCCACCGTTTCCTAAAATCTGCCTTGCCGATTGCTCCCTCAGACAGGGAGGCGGTGCTAGCGGCAATTCACAAGCTGTATTCCCAGCAGGTGATAATCAAGGTACCCCTACTTCAACAAGGCCGGGGTTACTATTCCACACTATTTGTGGTGCCGAAACCGGACGGTTCGGTGAGACCCATTTTAAATTTGAAATCCTTGCACACATACATAAAAAAATTCAAGTTCAAGATGGAATCGCTCAGGGCGGTTATTGCAAGCCTGGACGAGGGGGATTACATGGTATCCCTGGACATCAAGGATGCTTACTTGCATGTCCCCATTTACCATCCTCACCAGGAGTACCTCAGATTTGTGGTACAGGATTGCCATTACCAATTCCAGACGCTGCCGTTTGGACTGTCCACGGCACCGAGGGTATTTACCAAGGTTATGGCGGAAATGATGATACTCCTTCGAAAAAAGGGAGTTTTAATTATCCCGTACTTGGACGATCTCCTAATAAAGGCGAGGTCCAAGGAACAGTTGTTGGTGGGAGTAGCACTATCTCAGGAAGTGCTGCACCAGCACGGCTGGATTCTGAATATCCCAAAGTCACAGCTGGTTCCGACGACACGGCTACTGTTCCTGGGTATGATTCTGGATACAGTCCAGAAAAAAGTGTTTCTCCCGGAGGAGAAAGCCAGGGAGTTGTCATCTCTAGTCAGAGACCTCCTGAAACCAAAACAGGTATCAGTGCATCACTGCACGCGGGTCCTGGGAAAGATGGTAGCTTCTTACGAAGCAATTCCCTTCGGCAGGTTCCATGCCAGAATCTTTCAGTGGGACCTGTTGGACCAATGGTCCGGATCACATCTTCAGATGCATCGCTTAATAACCCTGTCTCCAAGAACCAGGGTGTCTCTACTGTGGTGGCTGCAGAGTGCCCATCTTCTAGAGGGCCGCAGGTTCGGCATACAGGACTGGGTCCTGGTGACCACGGATGCCAGCCTTCGAGGCTGGGGGGCAGTCACACAGTGAAGAAACTTCCAAGGACTATGGTCGAGTCAGGAGACTTCCCTTCACATAAATATTCTGGAACTAAGGGCCATTTACAATGCCCTAAGTCAAGCAAAATCCCTGCTCCTACACCAGCCGGTGCTGATCCAGTCAGACAACATCACGGCAGTCGCCCATGTAAATCGACAGGGAGGCACAAGAAGCAGGATGGCGATGGCAGAAGCCACAAGAATTCTCCGATGGGCGGAGAATCATGTTCTAGCACTGTCAGCAGTGTTCATTCCGGGAGTGGACAACTGGGAAGCAGACTTCCTCAGCAGACACGACCTCCACCCAGGAGAATGGGGACTTCATCCAGAAGTCTTCCAGATGCTGGTAAACCGTTGGGAAAAACCACAGGTGGACATGATGGCGTCCCGCCTCAACAAAAAGTTAAAAAGATATTGCGCCAGGTCAAGGGACCCTCAGGCGATAGCTGTGGACGCTCTAGTGACACCGTGGGTGTACCAGTCGGTTTATGTGTTCCCTCCTCTGCCTCTCATACCAAAGGTATTGAGAATAATAAGAAAGCGAGGAGTAAACACAATTCTCGTGGTTCCGGATTGGCCAAGACGAGCGTGGTACCCGGAACTTCAAGAGATGCTCTTAGAGGACCCGTGGCCTCTACCGCTCAGACAGGACCTGCTACAGCAGGGGCCCTGTCTGTTCCAAGACTTACCGCGGCTGCGTTTGACAGCATGGCGGTTGAACGCCGGATCCTGAAGGAAAAGGGTATTCCGGAAGAAGTCATTCCTACGCTTATTAAAGCCAGGAAAGATGTTACGGCAAAGCATTATCACCGCATATGGCGGAAATATGTTGCATGGTGCGAGGCAAAAAAGGCACCAACAGAGGAATTTCAGCTGGGTCGATTTCTGCATTTCCTGCAAGCAGGAGTGAATATGGGCCTAAAACTAGGCTCCATTAAAGTACAGATCTCGGCTCTGTCGATTTTCTTTCAAAAAGAACTAGCTTCAGTACCTGAAGTTCAGACATTTGTGAAAGGAGTGCTGCATATTCAGCCCCCGTTTGTGCCTCCTGTGGCACCTTGGGATCTCAACGTGGTGTTGAGTTTCTTAAAATCACATTGGTTTGAGCCACTAAAAACCGTGGATCCTAAAATATCTCACGTGGAAAGTGGTCATGTTATTGGCCTTGGCTTCAGCCAGGCGAGTGTCAGAATTGGCGGCTTTATCATGTAAAAGCCCTTATCTGATTTTCCATATGGATAGGGCAGAATTGAGGACTCGTCCCCAGTTTCTCCCTAAGGTGGTGTCAGCGTTTCACCTGAACCAGCCTATTGTGGTGCCTGCGGCTACTAGGGATTTGGAGGACTCCAAGTTGCTAGACGTTGTCAGGGCCCTGAAAATATATGTTTCCAGGACGGCTGGAGTCAGAAAATCTGACTCGCTGTTTATCCTGTATGCACCCAACAAGCTGGGTGCTCCTGCTTCTAAGCAGACTATTGCTCGCTGGATTTGTAGTACAATTCAGCTTGCACATTCTGTGGCAGGCCTGCCACAGCCAAAATCTGTAAATGCCCATTCCACAAGGAAGGTGGGCTCATCTTGGGCGGCTGCCCGAGGGGTCTCGGCTTTACAACTTTGCCGAGCAGCTACTTGGTCAGGGGCAAACACGTTTGCAAAATTCTACAAATTTGATACCCTGGCTGAGGAGGACCTAGAGTTCTCTCATTCGGTGCTGCAGAGTCATCCGCACTCTCCCGCCCGTTTGGGAGCTTTGGTATAATCCCCATGGTCCTTACGGAGTTCCCAGCATCCACTAGGACGTCAGAGAAAATAAGAATTTACTCACCGGTAATTCTATTTCTCGTAGTCCGTAGTGGATGCTGGGCGCCCATCCCAAGTGCGGATTGTCTGCAATACTTGTAAATAGTTATTGCTAACTAAAGGGTTATTGTTGAGCCATCTGTTGAGAGGCTCAGTTGTTTTCATACTGTCAAACTGGATATAGTATCACGAGTTGTACGGTGTGATTGGTGTGGCTGGTATGAGTCTTACCCGGGATTCAAAATCCTTCCTTATTATGTCAGCTCCTCCGGGCACAGTGTCCTAACTGAGGCTTGGAGGAGGGTCATAGTGGAAGGAGCCAGTGCACACCAGGTAGTCATAAATCTTTCTAGAGTGCCCAGCCTCCTTCGGAGCCCGCTATTCCCCATGGTCCTTACGGAGTTCCCAGCATCCACTACGGACTACGAGAAATAGAATTACCGGTGAGTAAATTCTTATTTTTAGCAATTACTCCTTTAAAAATCCCAAAGAATAGATTGTGAGAAGTGTATGTCATATGCAAAATAGAAGCAAATTGCACTGTGCAGTTGATCAGTTTAGGGATTATATTTTCTAGGAGCAAATCCTAGCAATTTAATGACGATTTGTATCTTTGATATCTGCTCTCTTTAAATGTGAAAATATGGTCTTTGGTTTATGTTCTATAGTAGTTGCTGCCACTACCAGGCTCTTTCATCTGCTTGCGTTCAGTTGTTATGTGTAGCTGCTGCAACACCTCTTTGCAGGTGATTGTGGCCTGTTTCTTGTTACTGCTTACATTGGAACAGGACTGCAGGGGTTTTAGGCAGAGCATTGATTTGGGAAATTTGTTTCAACACAGATCAGCCAGTGAATAGATTACAGCATTAACTATTAGCTGTAGGTCACAGCAGAAAGTGTCATGCAGGGTCTTGTAGATAGAATGGCGTTTCTTGCACATAGATGTTCTGTTACACATCAGTGGGCCTGATTTAGAGGTGGATGAAGTGTCTTTATGCCAATGCCGTGACTGATGGGTTTCCTACTGTGTACACTGTGTGTAAGAGTATCTGAGATTGTACCAGCCCTATGAAGGCACTGAATCTCCATCTGAACATGGCCACCCGTGTCAGTGCAACTGCATCTTTAGTTGCATCACAAACCACAGCATTCCCGCGACTGGTTAGCTTCTCCTTTGTTACCACCCAGAAACGCTTGGCGTTCAATTTGGATCTGCATTTTTGTGTGGTAACCATTGGGACTGAAAGCATCGGTCCCTTGCATATAACATCACCACCTTTGATGACTTGGGCACAGTATGTGGTACTGATTATCACCCAGGAGAAGAAGACTGTACACAGACAATGCTGCAACATGTGCTCTTGTTGTAGAGACAAAACCAATCTGCACCCCCCAAAAAAAACCTTTTAAAATGGGGTAGTCCTTTTCTGAGTGAATACATTTTATTTCCACCTGATATCTTTCGCAAGTCTCTGTGGCGATGGTACTGTGCCTATTGCCGTCCATATATTATATTCTACACACCCCTCTGCATAGTACATTACAGAGAAATTACTTACTACATCAGTCTCTGCCCTAGTGTAGATTACAATCTGTATTACTTACTACACTAACACCATAGGATGAGATGCTGTTGCAGCAGATCTCGCCCCTCTTGTGGCTAACTGTATCAGCCCGTAAGAATTGTCTCTGGTAATGTCGCTTTCTTTTTCTTTAATTTTTTGGGGGTTTCCATACAAATTTCTAAGTATAAAGAAGCATTTTCTATATGAGTAGGTAGTTGGATTATAGTTTATGTATCAGCAAAGCAACCTTTGAATAAGTTGTTGTGCTTAATGCTTTTTTCTTGTTTTATTCCCAGCAAATCATGAGGGATCGCTGGATGAACGTGGGACACGAAGATGATGAGCTGAAACCATATATTGAGCCAGTTCCAGACTACAAGGATCCCAGAAGGACAGGTCTGTCTCTTTCTTTTTTTTTTTCTATAAAGAGGCTCCTCATAGCCGTCTTGTGTCCCGAGTATATTACTGGTATTGCTGTGGTGTAATAGTAGGAAGCTCAATCGCACAATCCATGCTGTAATTACAATTGTAGCCGAAAGAAGAATAATGTTGACTACACACTTCTGGAGAAAAAACAAGTTCAGAGCTTCCCAGTCATACAACACAGGGACATGTGAGAACTCGACCCATACAACCTGATACATATTGTCAGATGTGTGTGCTGTGATCTAGGACAACGTTCTGCAGTAGAGTGGATAGTATAAGATGACTAGACACATGTATGTGCCTCTTTCCCAGAGTGAGGCAGTAAGATGTACTGCATGTATCTTTGCTCCAGTGAGGAAACACTGGAAACCTTGTAAAATAAAGGCTCCTCTAACTGACATTATTGATCGTCACATAAAAAATGGGACCTTGGTTGGTACCTCATATATTTGCCCCTTGCTTCCTAAGTTCAGCATGAACAGTATAGATTGTGCATTAGCATTGCAGCTTAAGGTTATTGGATGTTCTCTCCCTGCCTGGAGAGAGAATGGAATTATTGCTGACTTTGCCTGGGTTCTGCACACCAGCAGTCTCCAATACTGTAGGAGCCAAGTCAGGTGGCATTTATTGCCTTGTTATTGTTTGTGCTGGACCCTGGGCAGTTGCTTATATCTCAAAGTCAGAGAGCTTCTAACTGGGTATAGTATTGGGTTTCTGGGGAGCTATACTTAGGGGCAGTGGTCATGTCACTTCTGGGCTGTTGGGTATTAAAAGCCAGCTATTCTTCCTTGCTTGACATTCACTAATTGAGTAAAGCCAACGAGAATGGACAGACGTACTGAGTTCCAGCCCTCCTTTTCTATATTCCGTGTATCATGGAAGTAACAGATTGAGGTTGATAGTAATTCTGAATAGTTACTTTTAGACTAGCTGGGGTCTGTCTTGCAGGTCATGTTCTCATTTTCCATTGATTGTGTTTTGCAGTTGTCCTGTGTTTCTTTCCTTATTTGTTGTGCCTGATAAAGGGACATCTGTAAAAGTACCTGTTAAAAATGTCACTCCAGATTCCTTATGAGGCAGTAAGGCTTCCTTTTTAAAGAGGGAATTCAACTGAACACAAGTTTAAGTTCTGGAGATGAGTGCTGGAGCTACTTAGTTGCCCATGTTGTAAACCAGTGACTAGTGAAGTTCTCCTCATTAGGGGCCTAATTCAGACTTGATCGTAGCCGTGCAAAATTTTGCACGGTTTGCACGGCTATGATCAGTTACTCAGACATGCGGGGGGGGATGCCCAGCACAGGGCTAGTCCGCCCCGCATGTCTGGCTCTGCCTCGCCGCACAAGTACAAAAGCATCGCGCAGCGGCGATGCTTTTGTACTTGATGAGTAGCTCCCTACCAGCGCAGCTCCTGCGCGCTGGAAGGGAGCTACTTGTCGCTGTTCGGGTTGTAGCGGCTGCGTGTGACATCACGTAGCCGCCGCGGCCCGCCTGCGTTGCCTGGACCGTGCACCTAAAATGGCGGGCGAACGCTGCCGGCCCACCCAGCGACCGCCTCTGCCCGTCAATCAGGCAGACGCCATCGCAAGGCTGAGATGGCCGTCGGCTGTCTGGCATGCGCAGTTCAGACCTGATCGGCTGCTGTGCGTAAACACACAGCAACGATCAGGTCGGAATTAGGCCCAAGGTGCAAGCAGAAATCAAACTTAACTAGTGCCTTTGGGCTAGTTGCGTTGTTAACTTGTGTGCTCTCTGCACCGCACCTGGCACTTAAGTAGGAAAATGCAGTGTATCGCACCCATGCTCTGGCATTACTCGTAGTAAACGGCATCTCCCGAATTAAGTGCCGGGCACGATGCAGACACTTGAATAGCTCTAGGCACTCATCCCCGGAGCTTAACGATCTCACGTTCAATAGAATAGCCTCCCCATGCTTTACATGACCTGCTCATTGAAAAGTCAGCTCTTGTGCTTGCATGCAGGTAGTACCACCAAAAAAATGAGCGAGATTCAGAGTCCCCTTCTGCTTCTTCTGTAAATTTCTCAGTGTACACTCCTGTACATTTGAGTATGTTAGTTAACATATCCTCCACCCTAGAGAGGGTTTAACAGTCCCACTGCCCCAGCTAGAGCTCTCAAACCAGTGCTCCTGCTTTTTTTTTTTTTTTTTTTTAATTCCCGAGGTGCATCAGACTCCAGTGTCCTTCCCAGGAGAAAGGAGATGTGGCTGTAGTAATTCTTAAACGTAAGATAGAGCTGCTGACCTTGCCAGAGCACATTTGGGAAGCTACCTAATATTTGGTGGCCACAGTGCTCTTGATGCCGGGCTTATCAGAGTGAGGATTGCCATCTCAGTGGTCTCAACGGGCGATGTCCAAGATGACTATAGATTCTCTGCCAATTTCAGGGAATGTCTAATTCAGTTCTCAACTAAATAATTTTATTAGCCAAGGGTTCTTTTCTGCCCCTTAATGCTGGCAGATTTAATTTCCAGGTTTAACACCAGCCAGATCTCTTTGCTTTCCAGTGCCCCTAATGGACTTTGAGAATAGGATTTAACCGAAAGTGTAAAAAGCTAGTTTTCCCCATTGGAACAATATACTATAGATGGATTTATTTGGTTATAAAGACAAACGATCTATCTTGTGTGATATTTCTTACAGATTTGTTTCCTCCTTTGCCCTGAGATTTGCATTTTAAGCAGTATATGTATATATATTGGGACGGTAAAAGGACACGCTCCCATTTTTTTTTCTATGTTGAACTATAAATGTACTATATACCTATAATATGGTGGTCTGTTTTTTTGTTTTGCTTTTTTTCTGATTGCTGAAACCAGTTTGCTTTTGAAGTGTGCTGTGGCACTTATTAAATGTATCGGAATGAAAGATGCAAAAGCATTTACAGAGGACTGACATGTTGATACTAAGGTTATTCTTGCACTCCAGTCACTGCTATCATCAAGCTTTACACAATGACAACTCTGTTTTCTAGTGTGACAATCTTTTGGCAGTAGGGGTCAGAAGGACGTTTCCAGTGGTTTTGGTCTTTTTGTATTTTTGTTCTTATTCCTCGAAGTATGCTTCACAATATAGGTCAAAATATTTTACGTATATACAACTTGATTTAGGTATCATTGAATTATGTATCAGGTTTCACAAAGGGTTTTGTCCCTGGAGAAGAAAACCGGGGACAAGGAAGAAAACCTCTTCATGGGGGCACTCCTTTAATATTTAGATTATTGTTTAAAAATAATTTTCATTAGATTCATTAAAAATTTACATGTAAAGAATACAACCTATTGCTACACCCCTTGATGGTTCGCAAACCGTAAATAACAACAATATAAGAGTAAATATTTTCCTATTTCATAGTTCAAATACTCAAGTATTGGTGACATAAATGACCATTATTCTTCCGCCATACACAGTCCTGTGTCATATGCTTAGTATTAGAAGTTAATTCGCAAGTGTTATTAACATATTATAACAGAATGATACACAAACGTTTTAGTATAAATCGTTTCAAAATGTTAAAGACTTTGTGGACTAGTATATTGGGAAGCGAATTCCGAAACCTGGTGAATAAATATAAATAGTAACAAACAGTTCTTAAACGTGGTACAATATAATCAGAGAGTGAATTCTCCTACCACGTCGGGCATATCAAACAATTCCATATGGAGAGACAGCAATAAGCTCATAATTTTTGCATCAATCAATTCCTCCTATATACCAAAAGGGTTAATAAGATATAGCTAGAGGAGATGGTATTGAGTAGAGAGACCAGAGCCGGTTGTCTGACAACTTCTGCTGACTCCCCATGTGTGTATGATTCCACAGTGAATGGGAGGTGAGAGAATTGAGCGGGCGGTGCTGGTATGAAGGAAGGAAGACGGCTTTTGCTGCTGTTGAGGGCCGCGGGTCAGTACATCCCTGATAACCTGAGGGTCATTGCAGGGAGGTGAGACCCGCCGCACTTCAATGAGAGAACACCAGAATACCTGTCAGATAGATGTTTGTGCAGCAGCCGCTGCGGCTCTCAATGCTTGTCTCCCCTGTTGCCTGAAGTCCGGAGCCATGTTCGCTGCATGGGGATTCCGGAAGTGACGTCACCGTGACGTCTGGAGCTGGCTGGACGTACGTTTCACCCAGGGCAGGGCTTGTTCAGCAACATTCAAAACCCTTTGTGATTGTATTTTCATTTCCTCAGGGGAGCACCGCCAACACCATTAATTATCATGTGATTTGTCACAAATCTATTAGAATCTACAGTTGGTATTTATATTGTACACATAATCCGTTTTAGTAGCAGTGCAGGAACACCCCACCCTCTGTCTCTTATGTATCAGGTTTGCAAGTTTTTTCATTATTATTGGCTGGTGCAGCAATTACGAGGGGTGTGCAATTAGTTTCTGGATGTGCAGTGCATAAGTAGAGTAGACATAAAATCTAACTAACTGGTTATGAACTGTAATCTCTGATTAAAGTTATTGCAATATGTCAAGGCACTGCACACTGAAGAAGTCTGCATGTTCACTTCCTTCACAAAATCGTATGGAGCTCAACAGAGGCCACTAGAGAGCCATGATCTTTTATGACTGCAGGAGTGGTCTGCAGCAGCAGGAGAGCTTTGACCAACTTCAAGTTGTTTTGGGGAGGAAGCACCGGCCCGAACCATTGTGTTTGAATGGTTTGCAGAATTTTGGCGCAGGAGACAGCCCCTGCAAGACGAGGAGCACTGCGGGTGACCTAGCCTTCACCGAGGACAATGTTGCTGATGTGCGGGCCACAGTTGAGGTGGATGCCAGGTTGACAGTTGCCTAGTTAGAGAAGGAGATGGGCATCGGGTTCCCTCTGCTTGATACTCCACGAAAAACTTGGCATGAGCAGGTTTTCTGCACGCTGGGTTCCCCCTGACTTGAGAGCAGGAGGAGGCTCGGGTGACTGGGTGTCGCAACATGCTGGCCAGGTTTGATGGCGGTTACTCAAACTCTGTTTGGGACATTATCAGTGGTGATAAATCCTGGATCTACAGTTTCGTCCTCTAGACCAAACAGTGGACACCGGTTGGAGGTGCACCACCACAGATGTTCTGACGTGAGCGCAGTGTGGCCAAGCATATGGTGGCTGCTCTTGTGACCACTAGTGGTCATGTAGCTACCGTTTCACTCGCACAGCAGTGCACTGGGAACTGGTACTTCAGCCAGTGCCTGCAACTAGTGCTGGAAGCCATTTTCAGGCGCCAGTCAAGAACTCTATTTTGGTGCCCTTCTCTATCACGACAGTGCACCTGCCCACAAGCCCAGGATAGTGATGGATTTATGGCCCATGAAGTCTAGATCTGGCCCACTGCGACTTGTTCGTGTTCCCACAAATCAAGTGCAAGATGCATGGGATTCATTTTGAGTCACCTGAAGCTGCAGTGGAGACCTTCATCCATCATGTAGAAGACATACTTGCTTCGGACTGGTCCAGCTGTGTCACCAAGTAGTTTAAGCGCATGCAACTTTGCATAAACTCCTCTGGTGAATACTTTGGAAAATAAAATGTTCACTTTGTAAATATAATATTTTTTGTGCATCCAGAAACTTACTGCACAACCTTTGTATCATTCCAAGTTTTTATTTTAACAATTTCTACCTATAAAATCGGAGGTTCATCACAATTACATTTGCCGTTCTTATACCAGATAATGTTGATCATTAATTGTAAGTTTATTTTTTATGTATACAGAGTTAATGGTAACTATGGGCTACTCCCAGGAAGAAATCAAGGACTCTCTTATTGGCCAGAAATATAATGAGGTCATGGCAACCTACCTGCTGCTTGGGTACAAGTCCTCCGAGGTACAGTATGAGATGTGGATACTTGCTGTTTCCTGTGTGTCTATGAAAAATGTTAGTAGTCAAATGAAATAGAGCATTCATTCAATGGTAGCTGAAAAAATACGAAGGACTTCCTAGCTTCTTGAATATCACTTTGGATAATTCATTTAATTAAATGTCAATATGTCAGAGGTTGATATAAGCTTTTAACTGCACGTTGTACACCTAATGTCATTGAATAACTCAATTGCCATATCTGTCTGTGTGGAGATTGTATGCTGTCCCTGCGTTTGCGAGGGTTCCCTCCTACACTCCGAAAACATATTGGTAGGTTAATTGGCTGCTGACTAAAGGCGTGTGTGTTAGTTTATACTGTAAACCACTGGGACAGAGACTGATGTGAATGAGAAATATTCTTTCTGTACAGAGTTGTGTAGAGAGGTGTGGTAATCATGGTATATCCCAGTGGGATAAAAAGGAATATTTTTGAACTTAAAAAACTTGTCTGCAGAGGTGAGTTTTCAGGGGACGCTTGAAAATTTGGAGGGTAGAAGGGCAACCTAAAAGGGAGCAGCTGATGAATGTGGATAAGGAACAGTGGGGCAGATGTATTAACCTGGAGAAGGCATAAGGAAGAGATAAACCAGTGATAAGTGAAAGGTGATAAACGCCCCAGCCAATCAGCTCCAATATGTAAATTAACAGTTAGGAGCTGATTGGCTGGTGCGTTTATCACCTTGCACTTATCACTGGTTTATCACTTCCTTATGCCTTCTCCAGGTTAATACATCTGCCCCATTGTTCTTGCAGAGGACGCAGGGATCAAATTGGAAGACCACATGTGTTAGCAATTCATTAATTTATTGCCTGTGATTCAGTGTAAATTGTGGTTATTAGGCTGGGTGCACACCTGAAAAATGGATTGGCTGCCTTTCCGATTTGGTAAGGGTTTTCCACAAATGATATATGCATACACACTTGCCAATCTGCGACCCGATATGCCTGGCTACTGGAACTGGTAGTGACATTGTTGTCAGCAGTTACTGCGGCTGGTATATGTTTCTGCAGCCTGTACACACAGGCAGATATCGACATCTGCCGCACTGCACAGCTGACGTGATATTTCTGTGAATGACTGCGTTCACAGACATATCGGTTGTACACACAAGACAACAGCTGAGGAGATAATACAGTTCGTCGGCTGTACGAATGATATTTTGCATAGTGTGTACCCAGCCTTAATGTGGCCTCACATATTTAGTTAGGTATGTGTTAACATAATACATAAAGAAATGTAACTGCATGGTCAACACTATGGCAAGATTTTTAGTTGTAGATTGGAAGCAAATGTAACAGAAATGCAGGTGTACATGAGAGAATAGTAATCTTCAGTGTAAATGTAGATGGCATAAAAAGGCAATGAAGAAAGTAGATGTCAGTCTTGAAATAGAGGAATAGAATGAAATAGCCATGGCCAGTAATTAAGTATGCCAGCTAATAAAGTGAGTGCTCTGCTTGATAAAAGTTTGGAAAGCAGGGGATGACGAAAACGTCACACAAGCGTTATTCTTATAGTAAATGTAACAATGCAGACTGTTTCCTCCATTCTGAGGACTTTGGGGGTAATTCCAAGTTGATCGCAGCAGGATTTTTGATAGCAATTGGGCAAAACCATGTGCACTGCAGGGGAGGCAGATATAACATGTGCAGAAAGAGTTAGATTTGGGTGGGTTATTTCATTTCTGTGCAGGGTAAATACTGGCTGCTTTATTTTTACACTGCAAATTAGATTGCAGATTGAACACACCCCACCCAAATCTCTCTCTGCGCATGTTATATCTGCCTCCCCTGCAGTGCACATGGTTTTGCCCAATTGCTAACAAAAATCCTGCTGCGATCAACTTGGAATTACCCCCTTTATGTAGTCATTTACATGAAATCACACTTCACATTTATTTAATTTCTCCATCTATTTGCACAGTTGGACAATGACAACATGACCCTAAAGCCTAGACCGCCTCCAGACATTACAAACAGCACAGCTGCTTCACCTGCTAACAAGGTGCACAGAAGTGTATCTGCCAATACCAAGCAGAGGAGGCTCAGCGACCAGGGTGAGTGCTGCCTTATTTAACCTGTTCTTATTCATGATTGGAGATCACCTCATCTGTTCTAAAATGACGTGTTTATTGCAGCAGAAATACTTTTTTTTTTTCTTTTGTTAGTTGGGTCAGTTATCCCCACATCAAATTCCTACTCCAAAAAAACCCAATGTAACAATGCAGAGAACAAACGACCGGATGAGGAACGAGAAAGTGGACGCAAGTCCAGCAGCACTGTTAGGGTGCCACCAAGTCCCTTGTCTGGGCTGGAGAGGAAGAGAACCACTCCAACGCCATCTACGGTGAGGCATGTTATGTGTTCAAAATTGGCATGGGAAGCCTTTGCTGCTGCATTCTATGCACGTTTCAGCTGGAAATCCACATCTATGTTTTACTTTGGAAGGAAACTTTTCTGTATAATTCTGCACTTAAAGCCCTCACCCAGTTTGATCACAAGTCAAACAAGCAATTTCCTATTATATGTCTATGCATTTTAAATAAGTGGTTCTCTATCATTCATCAGGTCTAGCAAGCAGTGCATTAATACTTGGCAAAGAATGACATTACGCAGTGGCCAGGCCATGCACACAGGAAAAAATTACAAAACATGCATTGTTTGCGATGACAAAAGACAAGTCTCAGATCTTCAGTGAAGTGTTCATGGCATGAAAAACAAAACATGCTTAAATTTGCTTCTTGCCTGTTATTTAGTACATATACCACTGTAATTTTTTGTAAGAAATCTTTTTGCTCTTTATAGAACAGTGTATTATCCACTGGCACCAATCGTAGTCGCAATTCCCCTATGCTAGAGAGATCCAACCTTGGACCAGGATCAGTTCAGAATGGCAAGGATAGGTAAGAAGCATGTTCATTAATTTTGCGGATTGTTAGATCTGATTGTTGACATATCCATGACTTGCCTACTTTTTCTGACTAAATTTTTCATACAGTTATCCCAGCTCAACTTTTTCAATACACTTTTTAAAGTAGAGAGAAGGAGATCTGTCAAAATTTTATTTTAATGTTTTTCCCCCATTTCTCTAACGTCCTAGTGGATGCTGGGGACTCCGTAAGGACCATGGGGAATAGACGGGCTCCGCAGGAGACTGGGCACTCTAAGAAAGAATTAGGACTACTGGTGTGCACTGGCTCCTCCCTCTATGCCCCTCCTCCAGACCTCAGTTAGAATCTGTGCCCGGAAGGAGCTGGGTCCATTTTAGTGAGCTCTCCTGAGCTTGCTATTAAGAAAGTATTTTAGTTAGGTTTTTTTATTTTCAGAGAGCTTCTGCTGGTAACAGACTCTCTGCTACGTGGGACTGAGGGGGGAGAAGCAAACCTACTAACTGCGGCTAGGTTGCGCTTCTTAGGCTACTGGACACCATTAGCTCCAGAGGGATCGAACACAGGAACCTAACCTTGATCGTCCGTTCCCGGAGCCGCACCGCCGTCCCCCTCGCAGAGCCAGAAGACAGAAGACGGCGGGTTGAAGCAAGAAGACGTCAAAATCGGCGGCAGAAGACTCCTGTCTTCATATGAGGTAGCGCACAGCACTGCAGCTGTGCGCCATTGCTCCCACACTAACCCACACACCCCGGTCACTGTAGGGTGCAGGGCGCAGGGGGGGGGCGCCCTGGGCAGCAATTGAGTACTTCCGGGCAAAAAGCAGCATATATACAGCTGGGCACCATTATTTTTACACAAAATCGCGGGACAGAAGCCCGCCGCTGTGGGGGCGGGGCTTCTTCCTCAGCACTCACCAGCGCCTTTTTCTCTCCACAGCTCCGCTGAGAGGAAGCTCCCCAGGCTCTCCCCTGCAGAAGAAGAGGGTGAAAAGAGAGGGGGGCACATAAATTGGCATAAAAACAATATATACAGCAGCTACTGGGTTAACACTACGTTACTGTGTGATTCCTGGGTCATATAGCGCTGGGGTGTGTGCTGGCATACTCTCTCTCTGTCTCTCCAAAGGGCCTTGTGGGGGAACTGTCTTCAAATAGAGCATCCCCTGTGTGTGTGGTGTGTCGGTACGTGTGTGTCGACATGTCTGAGGTAAAAGGCTCCCCTAAGGAGGAGATAGAGCAAATATGTGTGTGTGAGGGTGTCTCCGTCGACAACGCCGACACCTGTTGGATATGTGTAATTAAGTGCTAAGGTGAATTTATTGCACAAAAGATCAGAGAACAGACAGGAACTCTACCCATGTCTGTCACTCTGTCGCAGAGACCTTCAGAGTCTCTCAATGCTCACTATCCAAAATAATAAACACTGAGGTCGACATGGAGATTGACTCCAGTGTCGACTACGATAATGCAAAGTTACAGCCCAGATGGCAGAAAAGTATTCAATATATGATTATTGTAATAAAAGATGATTTGCATATCACTGATGACTCATCTGTCCCTGACACAAGGGTACACATGTTTAAGGGGAAGAAAGCTGAGGTAAATTTCCCTCCTCTCATGAGGAAAAAGAGCGGGAATCTCCAGACAAGAGACTGCAGTTTCCCACAAAGAATTCTCAGGCAGTATCCTTTCCCCACTAGGGCCAGGATACGATGGGAATCTTCCCCTAGGGTGTCACGTTTGCCCAAAAGGTAACCTGTCGTAACAGCTGTTCTCATCCTGCAGATAGCGTGCACATTCTGGTACACTACTCAGACCGGCGATTGTGTCGGCATGGGTTTATAGCGCTGGGGCAGCGTGGACAGGTACCTTATCAGCAGAAATTGAGACCCTAGTATGTAGATATATATAGATATATGTATATATAGAGATATATATATATTAATGCTGTCTTAAGAGAGACATGAGTATACTGGGTCCTAGAGACAAAGCTATGTCGGTTTCTGCTTGACGTGTCCTGTAGAATATGCAGTGGACAGATGATGCCGACTTAAGAGGCATATGGAAGGCTGAGGATTGTGTAGAGAAGGGTTCTCGGACCTGGTCTCCACAGCTATAGCTTGTAATTCTGTCGTTTTGCCTTATATTCCTGCACAGCCTAGGAAAGCACGACATTATGAAATGCAGCCTTTAGAACAAAGAAACAAGAAAGTCCGAGGTGCGTCCTTTCTTGCCAGAGGCGGGGGCAGAGGAAAGAAGCTGCACAACACAGCTAGGTCCCAGGAACAGAAGTCCTCCCCAGCCTCTACAATAATCCACCGCATGTCGCTGGGGCTCCACAAGGCGGAGCTAGGCCCGGTGGGGGCACGCCTGCGTAAGTTCAGCCACAAGTGGGTTCACTCCCTGTTAGATCCCTGGGCAATAGATATTGTGTCTCAGGGATGCAAGCTGGACTTGGAGAAGATGCCACCTCACCGACGGCCCTGCCGGCTTCCCCCCCACGAGAGGGAAACAGTGTTAACTGGAGAAGGCTCAGGAGCTCGTGACTCTGGTCAGAGGCCTCTTAAAACCAAAACAGGTGTCTGTGCATCAATGCACGCGAGTCCTGGGAAAGATGGTGGCGTCTTACGAAGCCATTCCCTTCGGCAGGTTCCATGCGAGGAACTTTCAGTGGGACCTGTTGGACATGTGGTCCGGATCGCATCTTCAGATGCATCGGCTGATCACCCTATCCCCCAGGGCCAGGGGGTCTCTTCTGTGGTGGCTGCAGAGTGCTCACCTTCTCGAGGGCCGCAGGTTCGGCATACAGGACTGGGTCCTGGTGACCACGGATGTAAGCCTCCGAGGAGGGGGGGGCAGTCACTCAGGGAAGAAACTTCCAAGGGCTGTGGTCAAGTCAGGAAACTTGTCTACACATCAATATCCTGGAACTAAGGGCCATATACAACGCCCTGAGTCAAGCGGAGCATCTGCTTCGCAACCAACCGGTGCTGATTCAGTCAGACAACATCACCGCAGTGGCTCATGTAAACCGCCAGGGCGGCACAAGAAGCAGGGTGGCGATGGCAGAAGCCACCAGAATTCTTCGCTGGGCGGAGAATCACGTGCAAGCACTGTCAGCAGTGTTCATTCCGGGAGTGGACAATTGGGAAGCAGATTTCCTCAGCAGGCACGACCTCCACCCGGGAGAGTGGGGACTTCATCAAGATGTCTTCACACAGATTACAAATCGATGGGAACTGCCACAGGTGGACATGATGGCGTCCCGCCTCAACAAAAAGCTACAAATGTATTGCGCCAGGTCAAGAGACCCTCAGGCGATAGCTGTGGACGCACTAGTGACACCGTGGGTGTTCCAGTCGGTTTATGTGTTTCCTCCTCTTCCTCTCATACCCAAGGTGCTGAGAATCGTAAGGAAAAGAGGAGTGAAAACAATACTCATTGTTCTGGATTGGCCAAGAAGGACTTGGTATCCGGAACTGCAAGAAATGTTCACAGAGGACTCATGGCCTCTGCCTCTCAGACAGGATCTGTTGCAACAGGGGTCCTGTCTGTTCCAAGACTTACCGCGGCTGCGTTTGACGGCATGGCGGTTGAACGCCGGATCCTAACAGAAAGGCATTCCGGATGAGGTTATTCCTACGCTAATAAAGGCTAGGAAGGACGTGACTGCTAAGCATTATCACCGTATATGGCGCAAATATGTTGCTTGGTGTGAGGCCAGGAATGCCCCTACAGAGGAATTCCAGCTGGGCCGTTTTCTTCACTTCCTACAGTCGGGAGTGACTTTGGGCTTAAAATTGGGGTCCATTAAGGTCCAGATTTCAGCCCTATCCATTTTCTTTCAAAAGGAACTGGCTTCTCTTCCTGAAGTTCAGACGTTTGTAAAGGGAGTGCTGCATATTCAGCCCCTTTGGTGCCACCAGTGGCACCTTGGGATCTTAACGTGGTGTTGAGTTTCCTGAAATCACACTGGTTTGAGCCACTTAAAACCGTGGAGTTAAAATATCTCACGTGGAAGGTGGTCATGCTATTGGCCTTAGCTCCGGCTAGGCGTGTGTCAGATTTGGTGGCTTCGTCATGTAAAAGCCCCTATCTGGTTTTCCATATGGACAGGGCAGAATTACGGACTCGTCCGCAATTTCTGCCAAAGGTGGTGTCATCCTTTCATTTGAACCAACCTATTGTGGTGCCTGCGGCTACTCGTGACTTGGAGGATTCCAAGTTACTAGATGTAGTCAGGGCTTTGAAGATTTATGTAGCCAGAACGGCTGGAGTCAGGAAAACTGACTCTCTGTGTATCCTGTATGCATCCAACAAGCTGGGTGCTCCTGCTTCAAAGCAAACTATTGCTCGCTGGATCTGTAACACGATTCAGCAGGCTCATTCTGCGGCTGGATTGCCGCATCCAAAATCAGTGAAAGCCCATTCCACAAGGAAAGTGGGCTCTTCTTGGGCGGCTGCCCGAGGGGTCTCGGCATTACAGCTTTGCCGAGCAGCTACTTGGTCGGGTTCAAACACTTTTGCAAAATTATACAAGTTTGATACCCTGGCTGAGGAGGACCTTGTGTTTGCCCATTCGGTGCTGCAGAGTCATCCGCGCTCTCCCGCCCGTTTGGGAGCTTTGGTATAATCCCCATGGTCCTTACGGAGTCCCCAGCATCCACTAGGACGTTAGAGAAAATAAGATTTTACTCACCGGTAAATCTATTTCTCGTAGTCCGTAGTGGATGCTGGGCGCCCGTCCCAAGTGCGGACTTCTTCTGCAATGCTTGTATATAGTTATTGCTTACACAAGGGTTATGTTATAGTTGCATCAGGGTTGATCTGATGCTCTGTTGTTTTTCATACTGTTAACTGGGTAAGTTATCACAAGTTATACGGTGTGATTGGTGTGGCTGGTATGAGTCTTACCCTGGATTCCAAAATCCTTTCCTTGTAATGTCAGCTCTTCCGGGCACAGTTTCCTTAACTGAGGTCTGGAGGAGGGGCATAGAGGGAGGAGCCAGTGCACACCAGTATTCCTAATTCTTTCTTAGAGTGCCCAGTCTCCTGCGGAGCCTGTCTATTCCCCATGGTTCTTACGGAGTCCCCAGCATCCACTACGGACTACGAGAAATAGATTTACCGGTGAGTAAAATCTTATTTTTTTCCCCATTCATTCATGATGGGGGACACTTCTACTGTGGTTGTAGAAGATGCTGTCTAAGGAGTGGGCATATCCTCAAACTAGAGTTGTCTGTAAACTACAACTTCTCCCCCCATTCGTTTTTCCCACCCCCCCCCATTTATCTTAAGTTTGGTCCCACATGACTGCTATGTTTCTCTCTAGTTTTTAGCCCTAATTCTGGTTGTGATTAACCAGAGTGCATTTGCGTGTCATTGATGGGTGTTACCCGCTGCTGAACCCGTGGACTGCCAACCAAGAAAAGACAGCAGCTGGGTCTGTGTATCTCGTCGCAAATGAGACTGGGGCTACTGTGGAATGCACTATTGTGTGCTAAGCGAGGGGGAAATGGGATGGGGGGGGGGGGGGGGCACACTCATTTCACCCAGTGGTGAAATGAGCGATCTGCTAGATTTGACATGCATGCCAAATCTAGAGTCAGCGATGGCGACGCGTGGGGCCGCGCATCGCTATCCCTATGGGCATACACACGGAGAGATCCGTGCTTAATTTCTAAGTAATCAAGTCAGATTGCTTAGAATTTAAGCACGGATCTCTCCGTGTGTTCCCCCCTTTAGAGTCTGCAGCAAGCTTATATCTGTTTGATCTTATCTATGGCAGAAAAGGTAGCACCTTTAGAACAAAACAGGCAGGGCTACTGTGACCGGATGCGCCCTTGCTGCATACACCCAGCAATCACAGATTGGGTTTGGGTATCACGGGACCTGCCCAGTAGTAGATTCCCTCTTACCGTCAGTAACTGTTACTAACTCTACCCACTGCACAATGGCCAGGTATGTCGCTACCACGACCAGGCTCCTACCACCAGCGCCTGAATACCACTTCTGCTGTGCATACATCGACATACTGCTGACACACCTCCTGAATGGCGTTGGTTTACCCTCCTGGTTGCTGACCTGGATCAGGCCTGGCACTGTAGCTTACCAAGGGCAGAGCTTAGAGACGCTAGGCTCAAAACCGGGACAGGCGGAAAACTGGACTACTTGTGTTGTATTCCTTTTTGTCGCAAGATGACAGAACTGTCGTCCGGAAGGCAAAGATATTTATTGCTTACAGTTTTAAAAAAGACCATGGTGGTCATTCCGAGTTGTTCGCTCGTTGCTATTTTTAGCAGAATTGCTAAAAAGCTAAAAATCCGGCAGTACTGCGCATGCACCGCAGGGCGCACGCGCTAAGCAATTTCACACAAAACTTTGCTATTTTACTCACGGGCGAACAAAGCTTTTCAGTCGCTCTGTTGATCGGAGAATGATTGACAGGAAGTGGGTGTTTCTGGGTGGTAACTGAGCGTTTTCTGGGAGTGTGCTAAAAAACGCAGGCGTGCCAGCAGAAAACGCAGGAGTGGCTGGCCGGACCCTGGGCGTGTTTGTGACGTCAAACCAGGAACTAAACGGACTGAGGTGATCGCAATCTAGGAGTAGGCCTGGAGCTACTCAGAAACTGCAAGGAAATACTTAATAGCAGAATTGCTAATCTTTCGTTAGCAATTCTGCTATGCTAAGATACACTCCCAGAGGGCGGCGGCTTTTTGTTTGCATTTCTACTAAAAGTAGCTAGCGAGCGGACAACTCTGAATGAGGGCCCATTTCTCCTTGCAAGCATTGCTTAGAGGGGACAGCATACAATGTTACAGCAGTTCCACATCTCATGATGTCACAGAAGTTGTACACCCTCTGAGGCTCACAGGCCTCCTTTTTATCCCAATCTAACACAGAATACCACAGGGAGTAGTTCACCCTGGGTCTTTTTAACCAATCATACTTTCTCACAAAATCTAAATAAATACAGATTACATTTTAAATGAGTTAAGGCGAGTACACACTAGGCAATTCGGAATTGGCAGCGATGGACGACCATATTGTTGAACGATATAGCGTTCAATGATATAGTGCGTACACACTGAACATTATCGTTCAACGTCACTGTTGGCATTCACGAACATGCAGCTCAGCCCGACATTGACTGGTTCAGCTGCATATCCGCTCAGTATTGGTCATCGCTGAACGGTGTGCAGGAGCGTGCATTGTTCATCAGTCACCAATATTACCCCCATACACACTGGATGATTCCAGCCTAAAAATAAACAACGACATTTATGTGTTTTGGGGGGTTATTTTAGGCCGAAATCGCCTAGTGTATACTCCCCTTTAAACATGGATTAAGCAATGTTCTGCTTCCCTTCCATATACACATATACAACGCAAAACCAGTTTGCATTCCTAAAACAGTCTGATTTCACATACAATCTCTTTCACAAATGTAAATATAACTTGAATTTCAATTTTATCCAGACTTACTGGACACTTTACATAGAGACATGCATAAGCCCACCTGAAGGGCATTTCAAAGAAAGTGCATTTTTACCTTTCAAATATATTTAAACACATCTTAAATATAAATACAATTTAAACTTGCAATTCTACAACCGTACATGGAGCCCTAGATATAACATGTTAAAACATTATTAAACATACATTTAGTCATTTACAGTGCGTGGTGCCTAGCGCAGATTTTTCTGTTTAAAATAGTGGGGAATGTGCCGCGAGTTTATCCTGTCTGCTGGGCCTCCGGCCACAGCTACTATTTTGCTGCACCTGCAAAATGTCAGGCTAAATTGATGCAAGGTTGTTCAGAGCCAGGTGGTCTGTGCATGGCTTGTAATGCAGGGATCCAGGTCTTCCAGCTAAAGGCTTTTCGTATGACATAGGGGAACCAGTTTGGCTTAAAGTATGGTTGTGTTCCCTCGTAGAAAAAACTCATGCACGACCTGGTTCGGCCAGAGTTCACTTTGAAAGAAAATCAGACTCCGAACTAACAGAAGACTAGATTGAAGTCATCTAGGAGGACTCTAAGATATGTTGGGGTGCGAAGAGGATTCTTTGAAACGGGGGTAGAGGACCTGATATTGGCTATTTGATGGGTCCCTAATTTTCAGAACCTGGATCAAGCGAATGAGTTTCTTTTCTTAAATGTAGTAAAGAACAAATAGCATAATTTCTGTTTGTTTCACTTCCTGGAGAGGGTTAAGGAAAAGCATGAAAGATGCTACTGTGTGCCAAGGTAGCTTTCCATTTTGTACCCTTCTTCCAAAGAAGATTTAAAAAAATTGGAAACGCCACCATGGGTAAACATTTCCATAGCATTTTTAGAAGAAAACTACCTCAATCACAGCTGTTATAAAAGACTGGGCAGATAGAAGATGTGAGAGTGAGGAAATCTATTTCTCTTTCATCAGGTGCAACCCTTGAAGCTGCTAGGATAGACAAAATTGTGAGAAAGGGGACAGAACAAGTTAGGAATTACAATCTGGAGTTCCCAGTGCAATTTTTATACCAATACTGGAACAGGTCAGAGATGTATATTCAGGCGAAGTTGTAATGGATACTCTGCTGGGTTTTTCCAGAATTTTAGCTTTCTTTTTCAGGATCAATCCTTTTTGGGCCTGGATTAAACACTATTACATACAGGTAGGAAGAGTTTATCTTTTGCCGGTTAAGTCACTAAGACCTTTGGATCACCATTTTTGGTCCTTTTGAATCTCCAACAAGACAAGAGGTGTCCCTGCTACACACTTTGTTTAAAATGGTGCAGGGAGCACTCTCCTGTATGTGGTTTAAATGAAGATATGTATCACATATGGGGGTATATGCAATTGCGGTCGAATTCCGGGTGGAATTCGACCGTTTTTAAATTCGACACAATTCGACCATCAAATTCCGGCAGGTGGGTGCCGGAATTCGACATATTCAATAAAAAACGAATTCGACAGTCCCGCTGTCGAAAAACGGACGATTTGACGGATTTTGATCCGATTTTTAAAATTGGTCAAAAAACGGTAAAAAACCCGAAAAAAAATTGCGTGGGGTCCCCCCTCTTAAGCATAACCAGCCTCGGGCTCTTTGAGCCGGTCCTGGTTGCCAAAATACGGGGAAAAAAATGACAGGGGATCCCCCGTATTTTAACAAACAGCACCGGGCTCTGCGCCTGGTCCTGGTGCAAAAAATACGGGGGACAAAAAGAGTAGGGGTCCCCTGTATTTTTTGTACCAGCACCGGGCTCCACTAGCTGGACAGATAATGCCACAGCCAGGGGTCACTTTTAAACAGCGCCCTGCGGCCGTGGCATTAAATACCCAACTAGTCACCCCTGGCCGGGGTACCCTGGAGGAGTGGGGACCCCTTCAATCAAGGGGTCCCCCCCACAGCCACCCAAGGGCCAGGGGTGAAGCCCGAGGCTGTCTCCCCCCCCCCCCCCCCCCCCCCCCCCCCAATCCAAGGGCTGCGGATGGGGGGCTGATAGCCTTGTTGAAAATGTAAGAATATTGTTTTTGCAGAAGAACTACAAGTCCCAGCAAGCTTCCCCTGCAAGCCGGTACTTGGAGAACCACAAGTACCAGCATGCGGGGGGGAAACAGGCCCGCTGGTACCTGTAGTTCTACTGCAAAAAAATACCCAAATAAAAACAGGACACAGACACCGTGAAAGTATAACTTTATTACATACATGCCGACACACAAACTTACCTATGTTGACACGCCGACTCTGGCCTCGTCTCCAATGTCGACGTCCGGGGTACATGAAAATAAAATTATACTCACTTGATCCAGTGTCCAGTTCTTTTATTATAATCCACGTACTTGGCAAAACAAAAAAACGCATTTACCCAAACCAGACGGACTGAAAGGGGTCCCATGTTTACACATGGGACCCCTTTCCCTGAATGCAGAGACCCCCCGTGACTCCTGTCACAGAAAGGTCCCTTCAGCCAATCAGGAAGCACCACTTCGTGGCACTCTCCTGATTGGCTGTATGCGCGTCTGAGCTGTCAGACGCGCATCGCACAGCCCCCTCCATTATCTTCAATGGTGGGAACTTTGCGGTCAGCGGTGAGGTCACCCGCGGTCAGCGGCTGACCGCGGGTAACCCCACCGCTGACCGCAAAGTTCCCACCATTGAAACTAATGGAGGGAGCTGTGCGATGCGCTGTCTGCCAGCTCAGACGCGCAAAGCCAATCAGGAGAGTGCCACGAAGTGGCGCTTCCTGATTGGCTGAAGGGACCTTTCTGTGACAGGAGTCACGGGGGGTCTCTGCATTCGGGGAAAGGGGTCCCATGTGTAAACATGGGACCCCTTTCAGTCCGTCTGGTCGGGTAAATGCGTTTTTTTGTTTTGCCAAGTACGTGGATTATAATAAAAGAACTGGACACTGGATCAGGTGAGTATAATTTTATTTTCAGGTACCCTGGACGTCGACATTGGAGACGAGGCCAGAGTCGGCGTGTCAACATAGGTAAGTATGTGTGTCGGCATGTATGTAATAAAGTTACACTTTCACTTTCACGGTGTCTGTGTCCCGTTTATATTTGGGTATTTTTTTTGCAGTAGAACTACAGGTACCAGCGGGCCCCCCCCCCCCCCCCCCCCTCCCCCGCATGCTGGTACTTGTGGTTCAACAAGTGCCGGCTTGCGGGGGAGGCTTGCTGGGACTTGTAGTTCTGCAAAAAACAGCCCTTGGATGGAGGGGACAGCCTCGGGCTTCACCCCTGGCCCTTGGGTGGCTGTGGGGGGGACCCCTTGATTGAAGGGGTCCCCACTCCTCCAGGGTACCCCGGTCAGGGGTGACTAGTTGGGTATTTAATGCCACGGCCGCAGGGCGCTGTGTAAAAGTGACCCCCGGCTGTGGCATTATCTGTCCAGCTAGTGCAGCTCGGTGCTGGTACAAAAAATACGGGGGACCCCTACTCTTTTTGTTCCCCGTATTTTTTGCACCAGGACCAGGCGCAGAGCCCGGTGCTGGTTGTTAAAATACGGGGTATCCCATGTCATTTTTTCCCCCGTATTTTGGCAACCAGGACCGGCTCAAAGAGCCCGAGGCTGGTTATGCTTAGGAGGGGGGACCCCACGCATTTTTTTTCCTGATTTTTACACCATTCCATAAAAAAAAATATATATATATATATATATATATATGTATATATATTTATTTTTTTATTTATTTTTTATTTATTTTAAATATATAAATAATACTTGTGCCTCCTATATAGACAAACCAAGTACCTAATCCCTTCTAATATAAATAGATATGCTATTACCAATAAAAAAAACACAAAAAAAACATGTTTTTAAAAATTTTTATTAGATTCCGCCAGCAAAGTGTGGCGGATTGAAAATGACGAATTTACTGTCTAAAAGCACTGTTGTCGAATTTACAAACTTCAATTGAATATACTTTTGTCGAATGCCGCATTTGTACCATTGCAGAAATGTCAAATTTGACAAATGTCGAATTTCAAAAAGTCGAATTTGGAATGGCCGTTTTTTTGGTGTAAAGTACTGTATTGCATTGTCAAAAAAAAAATTTTGGCGAAAATGTCCCGTTTTTCGACATTTTCGGGAATTCGACCGCAATTGCATATACCCCATGGAGTCCAATTGCTAGTGGCAACAGGTGGGGGTTTCTTGTTGTAAAGGTGAGTCTTATCTCACTGTGTGGGTTATCCAATTATCCCTGTTAAAACAGCGGGTCCGAAAAACGGCCTTTTATCTGACTTTTTCCCGATGTTTCACTGATATTTTTTTTTTTTTTTTTTTTAATATTTTTTTTTTTTTTTACAGGCTATCCTGTTAAATCGCATGTAAAAAAAAAAAAAAATACCCTTTCTCCCGAAAACACACAGGTTCAGTGAAACCTGTGTGTTTTCGGGTGAAACAGCCCTGTTTTCGGACAAAAACTAGGCTGTTTCCGGGAATTCTGCTTCGCCTGCCGGAGGCAGGTGAAACAAAATCCCTGATAAGCCGTGGCGGGACAATTAGCCCCGGTAAAAATCCGGGGCTAATTGGATATCCCTCTATAAGTCCTTCAGAAAAGTACCTTAAAGTCCAAGGAAAAGGGTGCAGAGTAGGTTTTGCCGGCAAAACACAGGTGCTGGTAACCTGTGGATAAGTAGGGCCCCGTAGCAATTACTCCCTCAAACGCGTTTCTCCTCTAAGAGGCTACTTCATTCTTCCCTACCTCTTTTGTTTCCTTTTTTCCTACTGCTACTCTTGCGCTAGGGCAACATTTTTCCTTCGCACAGCTTCCACATATAGTTGGGATTGAGGATTACCCTTCCCTCCCCACAGCTGCAGACCAGGGAGCGCAGTCTGCCAAAACCTTGTTTACTAGAACTCAATTGTGGCTCCATTTTTTCGTCTGCATCTGGGCAGGTAGTAAAAAAATCCCTGATAGTGCTGGGTTTCAGGGCTGATTGGCTTACCCCCAGGGATCAAAATCAAATTGGTTCTTTTGGCATGATTGATCTTTTTAGATCTTGTGTTCAATACAAGTTGTCACAGGGTGTTTCTCTCAGAGGAGAAAATTTCAAAAGACAGATCACAACTCTGTCCACAGAGTATCAGTTCTTAAATTCATGAAAGTGCTCGGATGGCTGGTGTCCCTTGTCCAAGCAGTTTCATTTGCCCGTTTTCATGACAGGATTTTCCAGAGGAACCTTCTAGCAAGCTGGCAGAGATTGAATGCTTGATTGGATGTTTAAACATTCCGACTGCCTTTAGCAGCACCTCAAGTTCCTTCTCTGGTTTGTGAACCGGAAAAATCTTTCCCAATAATTTCTTCTATCCATCAGCAACCAGACTTTTATTGGCTGCAGTGGGAAACTCCCAAGGTATCAGTGTGACCCAGCATGGATAAAAGAGAGAATAGTGTGTTCAGTTCTCACTGTTAAATACAATTCCTTGTATCCAGCTGGGAGTACTGGGCCTCCTTTCTCTGTCATTTCATTTTGTCATTTATTTATAGAACTTGTTCTGTTAAATGATGGTTTTCTCCCTTAGTTTGTGCTTGTTTGTTTAAACTGACGTTCATAGGCTACTAAGAGGTGGGATATAGAGGGGGAGGCATTTTAGTTTGAAAATAAGTCAAGTCTAAAGATATGCCCACTTCTCAGATGGTTTCATATACACCTAAGGTAGCTGTGTTCTCAGGTGGTTTCAGAGGAACTGTTTTACCAGCTTTTTTTTTTTTTTTGTCTAATTGCAAGCCACTTCATAATTCATCTGATCGAGGAAAAGCCAAATTGACATGTAAATCTCCACTTTGTCAACCTTGAATAAAAAATTACTTTTCATTACTTTCTACATTGTGAAACATAAGGGGATGGTTGTATTAAATGGTGAAATTGAAATGAAGAAAACAAAAATGTATTTAACTATTTTCAGACAATCAAGACTGTATAATGGAATGGGGTCAAGATCCCGCCGGACGGATTTGGAGAATAATCCAAATCATTTCAAACTGGCTTTCTGCACCAATTTGTATGCATTCTCCATTGAAATGAATGGGACATCCATCTCATTATTATACAGGGATCAGTACGAAATCCCGTTGGACGGGATCCCGGCGGTCGAGATACCGACACCGGCATCCCAACCGGCACAATCCCAACAATTTCTCCCTCCGTGGGTGTCCACCACACTCATAGAGGGAGAATAAGTTAGTGTGCCGAGCGCAGCGACCCTGCAAAAGGGCTGTGTTCCGCTCGCCACCCCTGTCTGGATTGTGCTGGTCGGGATTCCGGTGTCGGTATTTCGACCGCTGGGATCCCGTCCAGCGGGATTTCGTACTGATCCCTGTATAATAATGAGATGGATGTCCCATTCATTTCAATGGAGAATGCATATAAATTGGTGCAGAAATCCAGTTTGAAATGATTTGGATTATTCTCCATTAATAAATGAGTTGTTTTGTTTTTTTATTAAACTAGAAGCTTCAGGTTTTGGGTTTTTCTGTATGGTTCCTATTTACTCTTTAAGCAAACTATGTTCCTCAGTTGCTTTTACCAGATCTGTGCATTTGTATCTTCCAACATTGGCATCTATTATACTTATTTTTCATAGTGACACGTTGTCCATTTGTCTTACCCATAAGTCTTCCCCATATTTTGTTGCAAAACAGATTCATAAGCAAATCATAGCATGGGGTTACAGAAACATCATTTTTGTATAGTCCGTGCCATAATGTCCACATGTGTTGCAAAAACAGAAACGTAAAAAAAAATAAAAATTGTTTGATATATCGTCCCTACCTTGCTTTGTTCCTTTATGTTGGTGTGTGCATCCATATCCTGTTTTGTATCTCCATATCCACCCTCCTCCACCCAGCTTTTCCACGCCTGGCTCCCGTGCCTCCACCGCTTCTGCCCCAGCCACCTCAGCCCGGACCCGTCAGCATCAGAAATCCATGTCCACCTCTATGCATCCTTCAAAACCCACACCTTCCTTGGAGGGCAACTGTGACAGACCAAGGCAAGTGCTAAATAGGGCTGAGAGTAATTCATAGGATTTAAACTTCTCTTTGGTATATATAGGTGTATAGAATTATGCATAGCGTTGAAACCCCTTATCGCATAGGCAATGTGTACTCTCTAGCCTATTTTATAAATTGGTGTTGGGCAGTTGCCTGCATAAAGATTAAGCACTGTAACTACTAAACTGCAGGATTTAAAAGTTGCTGATTTTTGTCAGTTTTGTCAATGCAATGATTTTGCTATCAATATTATTGCCATCTTAAGTGCCACTGGCACAGCTGCTATAAAAAAACAGCTTCTTAGTAAGTATAACCCTAAAGCTGAAATATCATTGTCTCACAGAACCAAAGCCAATAAGACTGTAATACAGAAATTATGGGATTAATCCAATTAACAGTGAAGAGGGTGAGTTGCTGTTGCAGCGGTGTAGAAATGTCCGCAACAGCACCGCAATACACCTCACTTCCGGACTCGCAGATTTTTGTATGCAACCCTGTGGGGTTTATGATCAAACGAGCAAGTGTAAGAACCAAAAATGACAACAAAGGGGGGGATCCCCCTGATGCTATCGAGTTGGGGGTGCATCCAGAGTCAGTAGATATGGCTATACTATGGGGTTGTGAACAAGAATCCGTGAATCCGGCAGTACTGTAAATGCGGCATACAGTACAGCTACACTTACTTGTGCTGCAAATTAGCTCACGGTTAATTGGATTGACCATTGGGGGAATTCAATGGTTTTAAAAAGTCGGTTGGGCATCTTTTTTTTCCCTGTCTAAACATGTTTTTTAGATGCCCAAACAAAGTCACAGTTCAATTCTTATAGTTTTGGGTGTCTAAAGTATGTCTAACATGGGATTTGCAATTCAATTGTTCTAAACCGTAATGAAAAGTTGTGTTTGGGCGTCTATTGTTTTTTATATTTAATTTTATTTTAATTCATAACTTATATTTAAGTATTTTTTAATACCCCTAATGTGTTGGGTTTTTATAATTTTTTTTCGTGAATCTCACTTCTTTGTACTTTAAACTGTGTCTGTTGTTCTCCTTTTCTTTAGTTCTGAGGGTGACACGAAAAGTGCTTAAACGGGTCACCTTTCACGCATTTCTGTTTGCAAGCTCGGGGAGTAGCATGCAGGAGTTTGTGCATGTGGCTGTTCGCGCATAAATGGAGCTACAATTGAATTGCTCCATTGGTTGTCATCTAGTGACAGCTGACGCGAACAACAAATTAATTCCCCCCAAAATGTTTGTTCTTGGAAAAAGAAAAAAAATGCCATAAAGCACTGAAACATTTTGCTAACTGATACAGGTTTTAGCCTTATTACTACATCTGAAGTGCTGCTGTTACTTATATATAAGTTAAACAAACGGGCAAATCTCTGATGCTACACAAATTCAAACTACATACTTCTCCAAAATACCAAGATTTTAGTGGGTATTAAGTTATAGGGTAAGGCATTGCTTACTAATCAATTACGTTTTCATATAAGAACAATTTCTCAACAGACCAGTTTAAAAGGGGAAAAAAAAAACATGTGATGCATGGCACTTTATGTTCACTTTCTGGAGAATCACCCAAAAACCCAAACAATTAGTACAAGAGGTATGGACATGATATTTGAGTGGATAACAAAGGCAATTGGCGTCTTTACATGCCGCTGAGTGCTTTTTGTAAACAATAGATCTCCCAACCAACATTCATGACTACATTCAACAAGCATGAAAAAGAAATACACACTTTATTATGTAAATGTTCCTTAGAGTAGACCAGGGGTGGGGAACCTTTTTTCTACCAAGGGCCATTTGGATATTTATAAAATCTAAAAGGGCCATACAAAAATGTTCAACTTAAAAATTAGCCTGCCCCCCAGTAGATATGCCCCCAGTCACTTGTTATGCCCCATTAGATATGCCCCCAGTCAGTTGTTATGCCCGTTAAATATCCCCCAGTCACTTGTTATGCCCCATTAGATATTCCCCCAGTCACTTGTTATGCCCCATTAGATAAACCCCCAGTCAGTTGCTATGCCCCTTTAGATATTTCCCCAGTCAGTTGTTATGCCCCATTATATATGACCCCAGTCAGTTGTTATGCCCCATTAGATGTGCCCCCTAGTAGTGCCGCTTACACACACACACATTAAAAGAAAAATACCACATTACTAACCAGCCAAGCTCCTGCTTCCGGACCGCTGCCCTCTACACGGAACTATGGGAGAGACATCATGATGTCTCTCCCATAGCGCTGCACATTTACACTGCCGGAAGCCGGAGCTCAGGAGTCGTAACAAAATCTCAGCGGGCGTTCGGCATCTCCCTTGGTTAGGTGAGCCTGGCCGGGCCGGATAAAGTGGCTTCGCGGGCCTGAGGTTCCCCATCCCTGGAGTAGACTATGATCGGGGTAATAGTACTTCAACACTACGAATAAACGCTGCAGCCACTTTAGTGAATATTTGTTTTTCTGCTGCGGGGTACACTGGGCTCCACAAGGATTGGACAATGGGGTGTAAAGTAGGATCTTGATCCGAGGCACCAACAGGCTCAAAGCTTTGACTGTTCCCAGAATGCACAGCGCCGCCTCCTATATCACCCCGCCTCCCAGCACAGGAGCTCAGTTTTGTAAGTTGGTGCTGCAGTAAGTAGGCACTGAACAGAGGGGCTGCTCCAAGCAGCCCTCAGAAAAGCTTTTTATGAGGTAAAAAGTGAAGACTTCATGGGCAGCAGCGGTGGTAAATGTCAGGAGACATTCACTGCTGCAGCTCCAGCTCTCCCCAGCGGCGCTGTACACTCCCGAGCCCTGGTTGCCGGGTACCTACAGCGGAGGCTCCGGTTTTCTTCACGTTAGACACACACGGCTGGGGCTCTCCATGATCGCGTGGCCGCGCTTCGGGAGGTGGTAAGTGGGTCCCGCTTGCGGGACCCGGTCTTTATCGCGATCCGGCGCGGTCAGTAGGACTCAGGCCGCGCGCGCTGGCTGTGAACACTGTGGATACAGGCGATCCCACTAGGTCACCAGGGCATGGGCGCAGGTCAGGTTTTCTCTCTAAACCAATTCTTATATCGCCCACAGTACCCGGTGGTTTTGCCAGCAGAGGGGATAAGGCTTAGACCTGAAGCCCCTCCCCCAGCCCCAGGGCGCCATTTCTAGCAAGTGTTCCCGCCCTGGAGCTGCATATCTGTCTTTTCCTCACTCCCAGTCAGTGTCTGCGGCGCCATTATCCCTCAGCTCACTGTTCCTGGGACTGCTTGGGCAAATCCTCCTATGTAAAGCCGCCTGGTTGTCAGCGCTGTGCCTTTACATGACACTTAAGTATTCTACCTGCCTTTTTAGACAGTGATAGTTAAGAAAGAGTGCACTTAGTCAGGGTTTTATAGTACAATTACCCTGTGATATACATCCAGTTCTTACTGTGTACTGTTATATCTATTGTTATATAGCTGTGTAAGCTAGTCCAGTGCAGTATTTTTGTCAGTAATAACCTCTGCATTGTACAAACTGTGACTATTTGTGTGTGCATTTGATAGCTGAGTGGTGTCCATTTTGTGTCTTTCACTCAACCTGCTATCCCTATATTCCATAACCTGAGGGGGCTTGGTGCGTCAGGTGTTATCTAATATAGGATTTTCACAAAGATATACTGTATTACGTATTTTTCTCTGTGATTTAGTCACCATATCTCCTTTATCTCTGCTAGTGCTGACTACACTGCGCAGGGGTTTGGGTTCAGAGGTATAGTGCTGCTGATAATTGTACTGTGTTAACCTCATACTGCAAGTTATATCATGTCTGCTTCTGAGGCTGAACACACTGCCGGTGTTGCTGACGCCACGGGCCATATGAGAATATAGCAGCTGTGGGCTCTGGTACTGGGGGCTCCTTGCCCCCCAGTGGGACTGTGGCAACGGAGGCACATACTGACCCACCGTGGGCCGCTTTTTCCACGCTTCTGCATACGCTAGTTCATAAACTAACTCCCCCTATGGGACCCCCAATGCCGGTACAACCGTATGTTGTCCCTGCAGCTAACCCGCCGTGGGCGGACGATTTATCTGCTCAATTAAAGAAGTTGATCCAGTCCTTGACTACTAAAAAGTCTGACCAACGCTTGCCTAAGTCCAAGAGGTCCTCTAAGCGAACGCTTATCTCCTCACAATCCACTGCTGTCACTGACACCTCGTCTGATGAAGACGGCACATTTACTGACCCCTCAGGTTCTGACTCAGATACGGCTGATGGGGAGGGTAGTTCACATGTGGATGTTCCTGACCCTTTGGAGGCTATTAAATTAATTCTGCAGATTACGGATGATCCCGAGCCATCCGTCCCTCCTAAGAAAACAGATAAGTACAAGCGTCAGAAGGTGGTTAAGCAAGTTTTACCTCACTCTGACCACCTAGTGGATATACGTCAGGAACCCTGGGAAAACCCGGGTACGAAGTTTGTGCCTCAAAAGAAGATGCTGGCTCGCTATCCCCTCGCGCCAGAGCTGTCTAAAAATTGGGAAACGCCTCTTCCAGTAGACTCACATGTGGCTAGGATGGTGGTTTCCTCAGCTCTACCTGTCACTACCGTCACGTCTCTAAAAGAGCCTACGGATAAATGTGTGGAGGGTTGTCTGAAAGCGATTTACACCCTCACGGGTGCTGCACAAAGGCCCACTATTGCAGCTACATGGGCTGCAGAGGCTATTGAAGCATGGGCCTTGGAGTTAGAAGCTGAAATCTCTTCTGACCATGCTAGACAATGCTTGTCATATATTGTCACAGCTTCTCGATATATTAAAGAGGCGGCTTCTGATGCCGGTATCCTAGCAGCCAAGGCCTCTACTACGTCAGTCCTGGCTTACTGGATATTGTGGCTGAGATCCTGGTCTGTGGATCTGGACTCTAGAAAAACCCTGGAAGTACTCCCTTTCAAGGGAGATATTCTGTTTGGGGAGGACTTAAATAAGATTGTGGCTGACTTGGCTACTGCCAAAACTGCCTGTCTGCCTAATACCGTTCCTTCTGTATCGAAGGCTAAAGGTACGTCCTTTCGTCCTTCGGGTAAAGCAAAAGGTCAGGCGTACCATAAGCAGGCCCGCACTTCCAAATCTGGTAAGCCGAAACCCAAAAGAGCCTGGGCTGCCCGTCAGCCAGCTGCCAAGACCGATGAGCCTGCCGCATGACGGGGTGGGCCTCCCCCTGGGGGATCCCAGGGTGGGGGGCCGGCTTCTAGGGTATACCCAGGAATGGCTGAAGACCACTTCAGATGCCTGGGTAAGGGAAGTCGTCACTCGAGGTCACGCCATAGCCATCAAATACCGACCCCCTCACCGATTTTGCCAGACAGACGTCCCTTTGGACCAGACAAAGGCAAAAACTCTACACTCGGTGGTACAGACCCTCCTGGATACAGGAGGAGTCGTACAGGTGCCTCTTGCCCAGAGGGGCCGGGGGTACTATTCTCCGCTGTTTCTAGTCCCGAAACCGAATGGGTCCTCCCGGCCCATTCTCAACCTCAAGGCATTGAACAGGTTTGCGAAGGTTTCCAAGTTCCGTATGGAAACCCTTCGCTCTATAGTTCTGGCCTTGGAACCTGGGGACTACATGGTCTCCCTGGACATACAGGATGCTTACTTGCATATTCCTATAGCAGTGTCACATCAACAATACCTGAGGTTCGCTATTGGCAACCTACATTACCAGTTTCGGGCGTAACCTTTTGGTTTAACAACGGCTCCGCGAGTCTTCACTAAAGTTATGGTGGGGATGACGGTGGTACTCCGCCGTCAAGGGGTCAGGATACTGCCGTACCTGGCAAATTCCCCAGATCTTCTCCTGCGTCATCTGGATATGATGGTCCAGTTTCTACAAGCCCACACGGGTGGCTCATCAACTGAAAGAAATCCTCCCTGGTCCCTGCTCAGAGCATGGTGCACCTGGGAGCGTTGTTGGACACTCACAACCAGAGGTTGTTCTTGTCTCAGGAGAAAGTCCTGAAGATTCAGGACAGGATTCGTTGCTTCCTTTCTCGTCCGCAAGTTTCGATGCATTCGGCAATGCAGGTGCTGGGCCTCATGGTATCAGCATTCGACATGGTGGAGTATGCTCAATTCCATTCTCGCCCCCTCCAGAGGCTGATTCTAGCCAAGTGCGACGGCCTGCCTCACCGGATCAGATCTCAAATGATCTTTTTGACTCCGGAGGTTCGTCTGTCGCTACACTGGTGGCTCCGGGACCAACAATTGTGCAGGGGTCGTCCCTTCTGGATATCCAACTGGGTCCGTTGACGACGATGCCAGTCTAAGAGGTTGGGGCGCGGTGCTGGAGCAACACTCCCTTCAGGGTCGGTGGACCAAGGAGGAATCTCTCCTCTCGATCAACATTCTGGAATTGCGGGCGGTCTTCAATGCGTTGAACCTGGCCCAGCATTTAATTCAGAACCGTCCTGTTCAAGTACAGTCGGACAACGCCACCACAGTGGCTTACATAAATCATCAAGGCGGCACTCGAAGCTGTTTGGCAATGAAGGGAGTCTCACAGATTCTACGTTGGGCGGAACGCCATCTACCGGCCATATCGGCAATATTCATTCCGGTAGTCCTGAATTGGGAAGCGGACTTTCTCAGTCGTCAGGAAGTGCATGCCAGCGAGTGGGGCCTCCATCCAGAAGTGTTTCAACTCCTAGTGGAAAAGTGGGGTCTTCCAGATGTAGATCTGATGGCGTCTTGACACAATTACAAGGTTCCGGTCTTCGGAGCAAGGACAATGGATCCTCAAGCAGCATTCGTGGATGTGCTGGCGGTGCCGTGGAGGTTTCGGCTGCCGTACATGTTCCCTCCGGTGTCACTCCTGCCCAGGGTAATTCGGAAGTTCAAGCAAGAAAAAGGAAATCTGCTTCTCATAGCTCCGGTGTGGCCCAGACGGCACCTCGTTCAGGGCCCCTGTGTCTACCAGGACCTACCCCGGCTATCTTTGACGGCGTGGCTCTTGAAGCTTCTGTCTTGAGTGCTAAAGGTTTTTCTGAAGAGGTCACTAAAACTATGTTGCGGGCCCGGAAACCGGATTCTGCTCGGATTTATCATAGGGTCTGGCATTCCTACTTTGTTTGGTGCGCATCTAACAATTATGACGCTTCCAAGTTTAGTATAGCCAAACTTTTGGATTTTCTGCAGCAAGGCCTAGATTTGGGCCTGCGTCTGGCCTCCCTCAAGGTTCATAATTCTGCCTTGTCGGTGTGGTATCAGAGAAAAATTGCCTGATGTTCATACTTTCACTCAGGGTGTGTTGCGTATCCAACCTCCCTATGTCCCGCCTGTGGCTCCTTGGGACTTGTCGGTGGTTTTGGAGGCGTTGCAGGAGCCTCCATTTGAACCTCTTCGTTCAGCTGACCAATAAGGTGGTGTTCTTGCTGGCTATTGCCTCTGCTAGAAGAGTGTCGGATCTGGGTGACTTGTCTTGTTGTTCCCCATATCTGATTTTATTTTTCACCGTGACCGGGCGGTTCTTAGGACTCGTCCCGGATATTTACCTAAGGTGGTTTCTTCGTTCCACCTTAATCAGGAGATTGTGGTTCCGGCCTTTGTCTCTCCTGATTGTCTCCCAAAGAGCGGTCTGTGGATGTGGTACGGGCTCTCCGTATCTATGTGAAGAGAACTGCTTCTATCCGAAAATCTGATTCTCTTTTTATTTTGTTTGGATTTCACAAACATGGCTGGCCTGCTCACAAGCAAACTCTGGCCAGATGGATTAGAATGGTGATTGCACATGCTTATGTGAAGGCTGATCTCTCTGCTCCTGTTCACATTAAGCCCATTCTACTCGGTCTGTTGGACCTTATTGGGCGGCCCAATTGATCAATTGTGCAAGGCGGCTACGTGGTCCTCAGGGAACACGTTCATAAGGTTCTATGCCTTCGATACTGCCGCTTCCCAGGATGCTTCCTTTGGACGCCGGGTTCTTGTGCCCGCTACAGTGCGTCCCCTCCCATAAGGAACTGCTTTAGGACATCCCCATTGTCCAATCCTTGTGGAGCCCAGTGTACCCCGCAGCAGAAAACGAGTTTTATGGTAAGAACTTGTCTTTGTTAAAACTCTTTCTGCGAGGTACACTGGGCTCCACAAGGCGCCCACCCTGACGCACTTAGCTTCTTTGGGTTGGTATGGCATTAGCCGCTGACACTTCTCCTGTCGTGAGAGTGTGGTGTATGTGGCTACTAACCGTTGTCGTCTCTTTTCCTGCTACTGCATTGGGCTGGTTAACTAAAAACTGAGCTCCTGTGCTGGGAGGGGGGGGGATATAGGAGGCGGCGCTGTGCATTCTGGGAACAGTCAAAGCTTTGAGCCTGTTGGTGCCTCGGATCAAGATCCTACTCTACACCCCATTGTCCAATCCTTGTGGGGCCCAGTGTACCTCGCAGAAAGAGTTTTAACAAAGGTGAGTTCTTACCATAAAACTCGTTTTCTGCTGCGGGGTACACCTGTAAGATGGCGTGTGTGTGTATGTATGTGTGTGTGTGTGTGTGTGTGTGTGTGTGTGTGTGTGTGTGTGTGTATATATATATATATATGTATGTATGTATGTATTTAAAGGGAACATGTGGCAACATTCAAACCACACCCAGGACAATGTAGCATACGCTCCACCCCCTCCCAATAGCTCACAGCCGCGGAAAGCACATCCTGCAAACCCCCACCCCCCCAATCACAAAGCAGCTATCTGAACACACTCCGCTAACCCCGGACAGATCAAGCCTGCACTAGCATGCTCACCATACCTCCAGCAGACTGCAGCACCCGTCCGCTCAGGCCCCACACAATCCCTCTTCTTGGGATTCTGCCTCCCGTAGCTGCTCGACACCTCTCTGCTATATCTGCAGGTATACTCTCCACCCCCATCCCAACAGCCACAGAAAGCACACTCCACATCCCCCTCCTCAAACACAGTGCAGCCGTCAGAACTTTCCCCTACCCCCCCAGCCAACTCATGGCTATGTCCGTCTGCTACTCCTTCTCTCCAGAACACAGCAGTAGGTAGTAAACTCGCTGCTCCCCTACCCACTGGTTACAGCCCTTGACAGCACACTACGCACCCCCCTTCCTACAAACAGTGCTTCTGTCAGCACATACGCTTCTCCCCCGAAGGACAATGCAGCCATCGGGACACACTACTCCCTGGCCACCTGCTGTGCCCGTCTTCCCTCCCTCTCCCCAGCAGCTGTCGGTAAATCCCCACTTCCTCTCTTCCCCCACAGCCATCAGGACGAACTCCCAGGTTCCCATTTTACACCTGTGCCCGTTTGCCTGCTCCACCCTCCCCACCCACTGCAAGCAACACTCTCTGCTCTCCCTCCCCATAGCCGCCAACCTACAGATGCAGCCATCAATAACATTCTCCCCTACCCACAGCTGCGCCCTCCCGCTCCACCTTGCTTAACTCCAACTAACTCCCTCCCGTAGCAGCATAGCACATAGCCAGCTACAGACTGCAGCCTCCTTCACCTTCTAACCCCCTGGAGCTGCCCATCATCTTTCTGCTGTGGGGTGGTCTGAGAACATGGCCTCCTGCTGCCCCACTTATCTACACGCTGTTGTGGTCTCAAACCGCAAGTCAGGCATCCCAAACACTGCAGCATGCCATCCAAAGTGGAGAATGGGCACCGAAGCCGGACTAAGCTCCGCCTAGACGTCCATTGCTCCTCCTCGCACCCCACCCCTTTCTTCATGCCCCCAAGCTTGACTACTGGAGACAATTGAATTGTGGCTGTTCAGCGACACCCATTCTGTGTGAATGCTACAGTCGAGAAAACAATAGACACAATACTATGGATGCCCATTATAAAACAATTGAATTCCCCCGTATGTGTATAAGTTAAAGGATGTGTAGCGCACGGGGTATACTGCTGAGGTTGTACTCCGATGTGTGTTCTGGATCAATAACTCTATATGGTAACAAAATCTTAATCCACACAGGAGACCTAGTAAAACATTTTGGGTGATGCAGGGAATCCTCTTGTGTTATTTTAGTGCTAGAAAAATATGACATTTCTGATCTAAAAAAAATATTACAAGTTTTGCCAGTGTCTTAGAATATACTGTATGTTCTAGCAATCAATATGGCTGCTATGTTAAAAATAAGAAAAAAATAATGTGACTCTAATTACAAACAGTGCTCCAAGCGCTGAAAGTCAAATAGCCACAACCTAAACTCTAAGACACCTGGAATATTGACCATGCTCCTGAAATATTTATGCTCTCAAATCGTCTGAGTAAATCCAGTGTGGGGGTAGAATATAAATCCATCCTTAGATTGAATATAGAATGTCTAAATATCCCAGTTAGCAGTTTATGGATGTAAATGTATGCAAGGAGCGTGTATTGCACGTTATCTATAAAAAGAATGTAAGGGAAAACCCAAATCCAGCACAGCCAAAGTTGCATTCTCACACCTGTATGCAACCCAAACCCTCAGTTTGTGTATAATATGCATACCTCCCAACTGTCCTACATTCAGTTGTAGCTTGGGAGTGCACACACCACTGCTCTGCACGGGTATGTAGCCTATGAATGGCATCTATTCACAGTGTAGGGGGAGCCTGGGGGTTGCGAGTTCTGGGCATGCCCCCACATTGTTAGGAATGGGGGTGCCATGATGCTTTGCCACGTTCCCTTAGACTTCGCTCCCTTTGCGGTCACTCCATTGACCACCAATGTTGGGAGGTATGTGTATGTTGGATTCTTAGTAGTGAGCCAGCATGGAATACTGTGATGTTGCAGTAGTGTGTGATAACCCTGTAAGTTACTTTAATATGCAGTTCATTGTCAACATAATGTATACTTCTCATAGCTTTCTAACAAGGAAAAAGATACACTCCTATATACTCGCTGCTCCTTGACGTGTTTCCCCACCTTTCTTGTCAATCAGCGGCTTCCTCAGAAAGTCCTTCTGAGGAAGCCACTGATTGACCAGAAAGGTGGTAAAAATGTGTTAAGGAGCAGTAAAGAGCTCTTTATTGCTACACAAGGCGGTAGCTACCTCCTAAATGTGAAAGGTCTCCTGTTGGCTGCTATGAAAAAGGTGGTTCCCTCTGAGTAGCTGCATTATATGGACTTACCAGCAACTGGGAGGTAAAACACATGCCCTACTGCAAACTGCAACAAAGTTGAGACCATATGGATATGTTTATGACTGGAATCTTATGTGTTTAATATAAATGTGTGATTCTCATGGACTCTATTGCATTCATGGACAGAAATTAACACAGTGAATATGGACAAGTATGCTAACTTTTAATTAAGTTGTAACCATTAATTCCACGGAAGAACTTTTCTACTAATGTTAACAAAGTTCATTCTAACTTAATACTCCTGAGGATTGTATGCATAAGATTAAAGGTTAAATTCAATTAGAAGTGATAAAACTGCTTTTATCTTGACACTCGACAATGACCTATTCAATTAACCGCAAAACTTTTCCCTGTGGTAATTCTCCATGGGATGTAGTTATATACTGGCATCTACATCCCGCCCACCCACAATCCCGACAGTCGGCATGATATCAGGGAATATTCCCACTCGTGGGTGTCCATAACACCCATAGAGTGGGAATAGAACCTGTGGCGAGCGCAGCTTGCCACGGGGCCCGCAAGGGGTTTCGTTGCACTAGCGCCCTCCTCCTTCCCCACCGGGCATCTCCCTTAATGACTAATTAGGCACTTATAAGTTTATTTGTTTTTATTTGGCAATTAATGACGTCTTTTTTGGGGTGAAAAAGTGCAGAATGCAGGAAATTGGGAAGCAAGGTATGGGACAGGTATATGGCTGTCATTTATGAGTGGCACATGTGGTTTTAGGCTTGCGCGGTGGTAGTTATTTGGGGGTTTCTGTAATTTTTAAATAAGAGTGGCTTAAAATTACCCAAATATATTCTATTGTCCATTTTTATATACCCCTAATTTAAGTGAAGCATTTATTTGGCACAAAACAATTGCTTTCAATTATTTTTTCAGTGTTTTAGAATAATGCATATAGCAGCCATTTGACACATTCTAAGAACCCCAAATACTTTTTTTTATGGTCAGTAATACAGTAGACTTCTATACTGTTGCCCTGTATTAATTTGTCTTTTTTTGAGGTACATTTTCACCTATGCTTCTCGCCTGTAACACAAGCAAGAATTATCGTGCAAATTGAAAGTTTGCGATTTTCTAATTGAATTGTACGATAAGCTCTGAGTTGCCTGAGGTGGGGGACTTTTTGACAGTCTGCCTATTTTTTTAAAGCCGCAAAAATTTACAAGGCACTACCGTGTTGGTTTTGCCTTGTAAATGATAGCTGCTTTAAAGAAAATGGGCAAAGTCCTGGATCTCCGGCAATTGGGAGGCTATTACATTTAGCCCCATGTGTTATATAGCTCTCCTGATTCATTATTTGGGAACAAGCTTATTTTCCGCATCTCTGAGAAAATGACCTTTATATAGCAGTTTCTGAGGTGGAGACTGAAGGGATAGAGGATCCATTATATAAACAACAACAACAACAAAAAATTCTGTGCATGGTTTAGGCAAATCTATGTAATTTGTTCTTTGATTTGTGTTTGGATGCTCTTTTTACCAGCTTATCATTGGAAGAAGGAAGCAGGTGTATAGGCTCACCTGAAGTCATTGGATAGTAAATAGATGTTGCTTGGTTTCCATATGAGCCTTATTGGGGATGATTCAGTTGATATTGGGTGACATTGCACACACTTCTCAGGCAGCCTGTTTATTGTTATAGCCATGGTACACAATCTGCCCTCTCGTTTCACCATTTCCATCCACATTGCAATATAATTTGTTCTTTCCAGATACCAATGTTTAGGAGAGACTGTATAATTTCTTTTTATTCTGTTTCCACCTCACAGCACAGCCCCCCAAAGAGTCCCTGTTGCATCGCCATCAGCTCACAACATCAGCAGTGCTGCCACAGAAAGGACCAACTTCCCGCGTGGAGTATCCAGTAGAAGCACTTTCCATGCTGGTCAGATTCGTCAGGCTCGGGACCAGCAGAACTTGCAATTTGGAGGCGTCACACCAGCCTCTCCGTCTGGCAACAGCCAAGGACGGCGGGGGGCAACTGGGAACCTCTTCAGCAAATTCACATCCAAGTTCGTACGCAGGTAAGTAAGCAACGCTGAGCCCAAACAAATGCCAGCACTAGCAGAGGAAGGGCTGTTTTCACGATAGAAATACTGGATTTATTGTGAGAGTGTATTCTGAGGTAAAACATTCCATTGTGTAAACCGTTATACTGTGTCTCAGATTTTACCTTTCAAAATTGTCACTCTTAGGGGAAGATTCAAATGTTTGAAAAGTCGGTTGGGTGTCTGTTTTTTCCTGTCTATTAGATAGGAAAAAACAGACTCCCAACTGACTTTTCAAACATTTGAATCTCCCTCTTAGTGTCATGATTAGCATAGTTGAATAAGATCAAGATGTTTTAATGTAATTGTTTGAGAGTCACTATTACTACAGTCCAGCAATGAAGGGGTTAGAATCAGTCATTTCATATGTAGACATAGTTAAAAAAATGTCCTACCCCCTCACTTATCTGTTGTTGTTTTTGTTTTTTTCCCTTGTTTTCCTTCCATCCCTTTATCTAGAAATCTGTCTTTCAGATTTCCCAGAAGGTAGGCATGGATTCCCTAACTCCTAATTGTTCTCCCTCCCACTCTGTTGTCCTTCCTGTCTACTAAGCACTCTTACATGTTCTCCTGTCTACTAAGCACTCTTCCCTGTTATGTCTTCTGCCCTAGAACAGCGTGTGTGTATGACTGTGGCTCTAATGGAGAACTGAGGCAGATCCAGGCCCTAATAACACTGATGTCCACTTGAAAGTTGTGGATGCGTTTCTCCGTTTGCAGTTAGTGCCAGATGCTCCTGACAAGTGCCTGTGCTGCCTCATGTCTCTGCCTGCCTTTTCCTGGGTGTAGCTGGTCATTTCCAGGTCTGTTACTGCCTCTTGCCCCTCCCCTCCTCATGCTGTTAGCATTATAGGTACTTTCTGATGTAACTGCCTTTGCACACTGCAGTTGGAAACGTGGGGTGGGGGGGTTTGTCATGGGGCTTTTTTGCCCATTTTTCTACCGTTTGTTCCAGAGAGCTACTATTAAGTCACATTCTCCTCAGAGCCAGCAATTTAATATACTGTACATTAACTCTTGCCCAGTCACCCAAAGCAGTATGTAAACCATTATTGTCTGGAATAACATGCAGCGCATTTCTTTGTCTATAGATACAAATATTTCTTAATTCTCTAGACAATATACAGGAGAATAATATAGAATATCACAGCTCTGCACTCCAGGTGCATTTTTGCACTTTCCGCTTCTGCAGTGTTCAAAGGCCTCCTTACCCCTCATTTGGTGCTTGGCACTCTGGCAGCTTCCTCAGAGAACATAGAATGGGTCTTGTGTCTCCTTCTTTTCTGTACTTTTCCATACACAACCTCCCAGGTACTTGTGCTTCTCACCCTCCATCCCAGTCACCATGTTACCTGCCATCTGGATATGTGCGGGATCGCTCTGCGCATGGATATAGGAGTCATCTGCATACACACGGCCAGCTTTCTGCATCGAAGAGACTGAGAGGGGGCTGTAACAGCTGCTTCAACCTGTGCCGACTGTAACATAGGGTTAACACTGGTGTCTGTAATTCAGAATTTTAAAGCCTGACACATGTCGCAGGAAAGCAAAATATAAAAAAAAAATATATATATATATAGCATCAACTAAGGTATTTTATCATTAAAGGGTGTTTATTTGGTGAATTGTAGAATGCAAACTGTCATTTTCTAGGAATTATATCCTTGCGCTTATAAGCTTGGCCATGCAGTGATCTTGAAGACTGTACAGGCAAACATTCAGAAGCCCTGGTATTTCTCTAGCCTAGTCTAGCCTGATTGTTACTGGGGTGTCCACAAAAAAACAAATTTTTAAAGTATAGTGTAATGTTGTGGACTTTTGTCTCCAAATTTTTTTGTAATGTAAAAATAAGATTTTAAACCTACCGGTAAATCTTTTTCTCCTAGTCCGTAGAGGATGCTGGGGACTCCGTAAGGACCATGGGGTAAAGATGGGCTCCGCAGGAGACATGGGCACTATAAAGAACTTTAGATGGGTGTGCACTGGCTTCTCCCTCTATGCCCCTCCTCCAGACCTCAGTTAGAGAACTGTGCCCAGAGGAGACGGACAGTACGAGGAAAGGATTTTTGTTAATCTAAGGGCAAGATTCAAACCAGCCCACACCATCCACACCGTATAACCTGGAATATACGCAACCAGTCAACAGTATGAACAAAAACGGCATCAGCCAAAGACTGATCTCAACTGTAACATAACCCTTATGTAAGCAATAACTATATACAAGCCTTGCAGAAATACGTCCGCACTGGGACGGGCGCCCAGCATCCTCTACGGACTAGGAGAAAAAGATTTACCGGTAGGTTTAAAATCTTATTTTCTCTTACGTCCTAGAGGATGCTGGGGACTCCGTAAGGACCATGGGGATTATACCAAAGCTCCAGACCGGGCGGGAGAGTGCGGATGACTCTGCAGCACCGATTGAGCAAACATGAGGTCCTCATCAGTCAGGGTATCAAACTTGTAGAACTTTGCAAAAGTGTTTGAACCCGACCAAGTCGCCGCTCGGCAAAGCTGTAATGCCGAGACGGATCAGGCAGCCGCCCAAGAAGAGCCCACCTTCCTAGTGGAATGGGCCTTTACCGAATTTGGTAACGGCAATCCAGCCGTAGAAATAGCCTGCTGAATCGTGTTACAGATCCAGCGAGCAATAGTCTGCTGAGAAGCAGGAGCGCCAACCTTGTTGGCTGCATACAGGATAAACAGTGCCTCTGTTTTCCTAACCCGAGCCGTCCTGTCTACATACATTTTTAAGGCCCTGACCACATCAAGGGACTTGGAATCCTCCAAGTCACCCGTAGCCACAGGTACCACAATAGGTTGGTTCATATGAAACAATGAAACCACTTTAGGCAAAAATTGAGGACGCGTCCTCAACTCTGGTCTATCCACATGAAAAATCAGATAGGGGCTTTTGTGAGACAAAGCAGCCAATTCGGACACCCGCCTTGCAGATGCCAAGGCCAACAACATGACCACCTTCCAAGTGAGAAATTTTAATTCAACCGTTTGAAGAGGTTCAAACCAGTGAGATTTTAGGAACTGTAACACCACGTTAAGGTCCCATGGTGCCACTGGAGGCACAAAAGGAGGCTGTATGTGCAGCACTCCCTTTACAAAAGTCTGGACTTCTGGGAGAGAAGCCAATTCCTTCTGAAAGAAAATTGATAGGGCCGAAATCTGTACCTTGATGGAGCCTAATTTTAGGCCCATATCCACTCCTGTCTGTAGAAAGTGGAGAAAACGGCCCAGATGGAATTCCTCAGTAGGAGCATTCTTGGCTTCACACCAAGATACATACTTTCTCCAGATACGGTGATAATGTTTCGCCGTCACCTTCTTCCTAGCCTTTATCAGAGTAGGGATGGGATGACTTCTTCCGGAATGCCTTTCCCAGCTAGGATTCGGTGTTCAACCGCCATGCTGTCAAACGTAACCACGGTAAGTCTTGGAACACGCAGGGCCCCTGTTGCAACAGGTCCTCTCTGAGAGGAAGAGGCCACGGATCTTCTGTGAGCATTTTCTGAAGATCTGAATACCAGGCCCTTCGAGGCCAATCTGAAACAATGAGTATTGTCCGCACGCATTTTTGTCTTATGATTCTCAATATCTTTGAGATGAGTGGAAGAGGAGGGAACACATAGACCGACTGAAACACCCACGGTGTCACCAGGGCGTCTACTACTACTGCCTGAGGGTCCCTTGACCTGGCACAATACCTCCGAAGCTTCTTGTTGAGGCGTGACGCCATCATGTCTATTTGAGGAAGTCCCCAATGACTTCATATCTCTGCAAAAACTACTTGATGAAGTCCCCACTCTCCTGGATGGAGATAGTGTCTGCTGAGGAAGTCTGCTTCCCAGTTGTCCACTCCCGGAATGAAGACTGCTGCTAACGCGCTTATGTGATTTTCCGCCCAGCGAAGAATCCTGGTGGCTTCCGCCATTGCCACTCTGCTCCTTGTCCTGCCTTGGCGGTTTACATGAGCCACGGCTGTGACGTTGTCTGATTGAATCAGAACCGGTAGGTCGCGAAGAAGATTCTCCGCTTGACGTAGGCCGTTGTATATGGCCCTCAATTCCAGTACGTTGATGTGTAGACAAGCCTCCTGGCTTGACCATAGTCCCTGAAAATTTCTTCCTTGTGTGACTGCTCCCCATCATCGGAGGCTCGCGTCCGTGGTCACCAGAACCCAGTCTTGCATGCCGAACCTGCGACCCTCGAGAAGGTGAGCACTCTGCAGCCACCACAGGAGAGACACCCTTTACCTGGGGGACAGGCTTATTTTCTGATGTATTTGTAGATGGGACCCCGACCACTTGTCCAGAAGGTCCCACTGAAACGTCCTCGCATGAAACCTGCCGAAGGGGATGGCCTCGTAGGTCGCCACCATTTTTCCCAGTACTCGAGTGCATTGATGGACTGACACTCTTTTTGGTTTTAGCAGGTCTCTGACCATGTTCTGGAGTTCTTGGGCTTTGTCCTTTGGGAGAAAAACCATCTTCTGTTCCGTGTCCAAAATCATGCCTAAGAAAGATAGCCGAGTCGTTGGAATCAACTGTGACTTTGGTAGATTCAGAATCCAGCCATGCTGCTGCAGCACTCTCAGGGAGAGCGCCACGCTTTTCAGCAATTGATCTCTCGATCTCGCTTTTATCAGGAGATCGTCCAAGTACGGGATAATTGTGACTCCCTGCCTGCGCAGGAGCACCATCATTTCCGCCATTACCTTGGTGAAAATCCTTTGGGGCCGTGGAAAGCCCAAACGGCAACGTCTGAAACTGGTAATGACAGTCCTGTACAGCGAATCTCAGGTACGCCTGATGAGGGGGATATATGGGGACATGAAGGTATGCGTCCTTTATGTCCAGTGACACCATAAAATCCCCCCCTTCCAGGCTGGAGATAACTGCCCGGAGCGATTCCATCTTGAATTTGAACTCTTTCAAGTACAGGTTTAGGGATTTTAAATTTAGAATGGGTCTGGCCGAGCCATCCGGTTTCGGGACCAGAAATAGGGTTGAATAGTACCCCTTCCCCTGTTGAACTAGGGGAACCTTGACAACCACTTGTTGACACAGTTTTTGAATTGCAGCTTAAACTATCTCCCTTTCTGGGGAAGAAGCTGGTAAAGCCGATTTGAAAAACGGGCAAGGAGGCACGTCTTCGAATTCCAGCTTGTAACCCTGGGATACAATTTCCATTGCCCAAGGATCCACATCTGACTGAACCCAGACGTGGCTGAAGAGTCGAAGACGTTCCCCCACCGGCCAGACTCCCACAGTGGAGCCCCAGCGTCATGCGGTGGATTTAGTAGAAGCCGGGGAGGACTTCTGCTCCTGGGAACTAGCCGTAGCAGGCAGTCTTTTCCCTCTACCCTTACCTCTGGCGAGGAAGGAAGAGCCCCGACCTCTTCTGGACCTATGCGACCGAAAGGACTGCATCTGATATTGCGTCATTTTCATTTGCTGTGGGGAAACATAAGGTAAAAAAGTAGATTTACCCGCGGTAGCTGTGGAAACCAGGTCCGCGAGACCTTCCCCAATTAATCCTCACCTTTGTAAGGTAAAACTTCCGTATGCTTCTTTGAGTCGGCATCACCCGTCCATTGGCGGGTCCACAGGGCTCGCCTAGCAGAAATTGCCATGGCGTTGGCTCTCGAACCTAGCAGACCAACGTCTCTCTGAGCGTCTCTCATATATAAGACTGCGTCTTTAATGTGACCTAAGGTCAATAAAATGGTATCCCTATCCAGGGTATCAATGTCAGCTGACAAAGTGTCCATCCAAGCCGCAACAGTGCTACAAACCCAAGCCAACGCTATTGCCGGTCTGAGCAAGGCACCCGTATGTGTATAAATTGATTTTAAGGTAGTTTCCTGTCTGCGATCAGCAGGATCCTTGAGGGCTGCCGTGTCTGGAGACGGTAGCGCCACCTTTTTGAACAAGCGCGTTAACGCCTTGTCCACCCTGGGTGAGGATTCCCACCGTAACCTGTCCTGCGCAGGGGAAGGATACGCCATAAGAATTCTTTTGGGAATCTGCAGTTTCTGGTCTGGAGTTTCCCAAGCCTTTTCAAATAACGCGTTCAGCTCATGAGACGAGGGAAAGGTTACCTCAGGTTTCTTTTCCTTAAACATGTATACCCTCTTGTCAGGGACTTAGGGGTCATCTGTGATATGTAAAACATCCTTTATTGCAATAATCATATAATGAATACTTTTGGCCACCCTTGGGTGTAACCTCGCATCATCGTAGTCGACACTGGAGTCAGAATCCGTGTCGGTATCAGTGTCTGCTACTTGGGACAGGGGACGTTTCTGAGATCCTGAAGGGCCCTGTGACACAGTCAAAGCCATGGATTGACTCCCTGTTCTATCCCTGGACTCTGCTTTGTCCAATCTCTGATGTAATAAAGACACACTTGCATTTAAAACATTCAATATATCCAACCAATCAGTTGTTGGCGTTGCCGACGGAGACACCACAATCATCTGCTCCACCTCCTCCTTAGATGAGCCTTCCCCTTCAGGCATGCCGACACACGCGTACCGACACCCCCACACACTCAGGGATATATCTATATGGAGACAGTTCCCCAATAAGACAGAGAGAGAGTATGCCAGCACACACCTAGCGCCAACTGACACTGGAAACAAAATTCCCAGATAAAACGGCGCTTTTATATTTAAAAAAAATAATTATATATATATATATATATACTCACTGCGCCAATTAAAAGTGCCCCCCTCTTTCTCTGACGTCCTAAGTGGATGCTGGGACTCCGTAAGGACCATGGGGAATAGCGGCTCCGCAGGAGACTAGGCACAACTAAAGAAAGCTTTAGGACTACCTGGTGTGCACTGGCTCCTCCCACTATGACCCTCCTCCAGACCTCAGTTAGAATCTTGTGCCCGGCTGAGCTGGATGCACACTAGGGGCTCTCCTGAGCTCCTAGAAAAGAAAGTATACTTTTAGGTTTTTTATTTTCAGTGAGATCTGCTGGCAACAGACTCACTGCTACGAGGGACTAAGGGGAGAAGAAGCGAACCTACCTGCTTGCAGCTAGCTTGGGCTTCTTAGGCTACTGGACACCATTAGCTCCAGAGGGATCGAACACAGGGCCCGACCTCGATCGTCCGGTCCCGGAGCCGCGCCGCTGTCCCCCTTACAGAGCCAGAAGCAAGAAGATGGTCCTGAAAATCGGCGGCAGAAGACTTCGGTCTTCAACAAGGTAGCGCACAGTACTGCAGCTGTGCGCCATTGCTCCTCATGCACACCTCACACTCCGGTCACTGATGGGTGCAGGGCGCTGGCGGGGGGCGCCCTGAGCAGCAATAATAACACCTTGGCTGGCAAAAAAATCACAATATATAGTCCTAGAGGCTATATATGTGAAAAATACCCCTGCCAGAGATCCATAAAAAAGCGGGAGAAAGTCCGCCGAAAAAGGGGCGGGGCTATCTCCCTCAGCACACTGGCGCCATTTTCTCTTCACAGTGCAGCTGGAAGACAGCTCCCCAGGCTCTCCCCTGTAGTTTTCAGGCTCAAAGGGTTAAAAAGAGAGGGGTGGCACTAAATTTAGGCGAAAAATTGTGTATTATAGCAGCTATAAGGGAAAAATCACTGTGGGTAGTGTGAATCCCTGTATTATATAGCGCTTTGGTGTGTGCTGGCATACTCTCTCTCTGTCTCCCCAAAGGACTTTGTGGTGTCCTGTCCTCAGTCAGAGCATTCCCTGTGTGTGTGCGGTGTGTCGGTACGGCTGTGTCGACATGTTTGATGAGGAAGGTTACGTGGAAGGCGGAGCAGATGCCGATAAATGTGATGTCGCCCCCTGTGGGGCCGACACCACAGTGGATGGATAGATGGAAGGTATTAACCGACAGTGTCAACTCCTTACATAAAAGGCTGGATGACGTAACTGCTGTGGGACAGCCGGCTTCTCAGCCCGTGCCTGCCCAGGCGTCTCAAAGGCCATCAGGGGCTCAAAAATGCACGCTCCCTCAGATGGCAGACACAGATGTCGACACGGAGTCTGACTCCAGTGTCGACGAGGTTGAGACATATACACAATCCACTAGGAACATCCGTTGCATGATCTCGGCAATGAAAAATGTGTTACACATTTCTGACATTAACCCAAGTACCAAAAGGGGTTTTATGTTTTGGGAGAAAAAGCAGCCAGTGTTTTGTTCCCCCATCAGATGAGTGAATGAAGTGTGTGAAGAGGCGTGGGTTCCCCCGATAAGAAACTGGTAATTTCTAAAAAGTTACTGATGGCGTACCCTTTCCCGCCAGAGGATAGGTCACGTTGGGAGATATCCCCTAGGGTGGATAAGGCGCTCACACGTTTGTCAAAAAAGGTGGCACTGCCGTCTTAGGATACAGCCACTTTGAAGGAGCCTGCTGATAAAAAGCAGGAGGCTATCCTGTAGTCTGTATATACACACTCAGGTACTATACTGAGACCTGCAATTGCCTCAGCATGGATAGTGCTGCTGCAGCGTGGTCTGTTACCCTGTCAGGACAGGGATACTATTTTGCTAACCATAGAGCATATTAAAGACGTAGTCTTATATATGAGGGATGCACAGAGGGATATTTGCCGGCTGGCATCCAGAATTAATGCAATGTCCATTCTGCCAGGAGGGTATTAGGGACCCGGCAGTGGACAGGTGATGCTGACTTTAAAAGGCACATCTGCCTTATAAGGGTGAGGAATTGTTGGGGATGGTCTCTGGGACCTCGTATCCACAGCAACAGCTGGGAAGAAAAATTTTTACCTCAGGTTTCCTCACAGCCTAAGAAAGCACTGTATTATCAGGTACAGTCCTTTCGGCTTCAGAAAAGCAAGCGGGTCAAAGGCGCTTCCTTTCTGCACAGAGTCAAGGGAAGAGGGAAAAAAGCTGCACCAGACAGCAAGTTCCCAAGATCAAATATCTTCCCCCGCTTCCTCTGAGTCCACCGCATGACGCTGGGGCTCCACAGGTGGAGCCAGGTGCGGTGGGGGCGCGTTTCGGGAACTTCAGCGACCAGTGGGCTCGCTCACAGGTGGATCGCTGGGTTCTGCAAGTAGTATCACAGGGATACAAGCTGGAGTTCGAGGCGACTCCCCCTCGCCGTTACCTCAAATCAGCCTTGCCTGCTGCCCTCGGAGAAAGGGGAGGTAGTACTGGCGGCAATTCACAAGCTGTACTTCCAGCTGGTGATAATCAAGGTACCCCTCCTTCAACAAGGCCGGGGTTACTATTCCACAATGTTTGTGGTACCGAAACCAGACGGTTCGGTGAGACCCATTCTAAAATTGAAATCCTTGAACACTTATATACGAAGGTTCAAGTTCAAAATGGAATCGCTCAGGGCGGTTATTGCAAGCCTGGACGAAGGGGATTACATGGTATCACTGGACATCAAAGATGCTTACCTGCATGTCCCCATTTACCCTCCTCACCAGGAGTACCTCAGAATTGTGGTACAGGACTGTCATTACCAATTCCAGACGTTGCCGTTGGTCTGTCCCCGGCACCGAGGGTATTTACCAAGGTAATGGCCAAAATGATGATACTCCTTCAAAAAAAAGGGAGTTATAATTATCCCTACTTGGACGATCTCCTTATAAAGGCGAGGTCCAGGGAGCAGTTGTTGGTCGGAGTAGCACTATCTCGGGAAGTGCTACAACAGCACGGCTGGATTCTGAATATTCCAAAGTCGCAGCTGGTTCCTACGACGCGTCTACTGTTCCTGGGTATGGTTCTGGACACAGAACAGGAAAAAGTGTTTCTCCCGGAGGAGAAGGCCAAGGAGTTGTCATCTCTAGTCAGAGACCTCCTAAAACAAATACAGGTGTCGGTGCATCAATGCACGCGAGTCCTGGGAAAGATGGTAGCTTCTTACGAAGAAATTCCATTCGGCAGGTTCCATGCAAGGATCTTCCAGTGGGATCTGTTGGACAAGTGATCCGGGTCGCATCTTCAGATGCATCGGCTGATAACCCTGTCTCCAAGGGCCAGGGTGTCGCTGTTGTGGCTGCAGAGTGCTCATCTTCTAGAGGGCCGCAGATTCGGCATACAGGACTGGGTCCTGGTGACCACGGATGCCAGCCTTCGAGGCTGGGGGGCAGTCACACAGGGAAGAAACTTCCAAGGACTATGGTCGAGTCAGGAGACTTCCCTACACATAAATATTCTGGAACTAAGGGCCATTTACAATGCCCTAAGTTAGGCTAGACCCCTGCTTCAACACCAGCCGGTGCTGATCCAGTCAGACAACATCACGGCGGTCGCCCATGTATACCAACAGGGCGGCACAAGAAGCAGGATGGCGATGGCAGAAGCCACAAGGATTTTCCGATGGGCGGAAAATCATGTGTTAGCACTGTCAGCAGTGTTCATTTCCGGAGTGGACAACTGGGAAGCAGACTTTCTCAGCTGGCACGACTTCCACCCGGGAGAGTGGGGATTTCATCCAGAAGTCTTCCAAATGATTGTACACCATTGGGAAAGGCCACAGGTGGACATGATGGCGTCCCGCCTCAACAAAAAGCTAAAAAGATATTGCGCCAGGTCAAGGGACCCTCAGGCGATAGCTGTGGACGCTCTGGTGACACCGTGGGTGTACCAGTCGGTTTATGTGTTCCCTCCTCTTCCTCTCATACCCAAGGTACTGAGGATAATAAGAAAAAGAGGAGTAAGAACTATACTCATTGTTCCGGATTGGCCAAGAAGAGCTTGGTACCCGGAACTTCAAGAACTGATCTCAGAGGACCCATGGCCTCTGCCGCTCAGACAGGACCTGCTGCAGCAGGGGCCCTGTCTGTTCCAAGACTTACCGCGGCTGCGTTTGACGGCATGGCGGTTGAACGCCGGATCCTGAAGGAAAAGGGCATTCCGGAGAAAGTCATCCCTACGCTGATTAAAGCTAGGAAAGAAGTGACCGCAAACCATTATCACCGCATATGGCGAAAATATGTTGCGTGGTGTGAGGCCAGGAAGGCCCCAACGGAGGAATTTCAGCTAGGCCGTTTTCTGCACTTTCTACAGTCAGGGGTGACTATGGGCTTAAAATTGGGTTCCATTAAGGTCCAGATTTCGGCTCTGTCGATTTTCTTCCAGAAAGAACTGGCTTCACTGCCTGAAGTTCAGACATTTGTTAAAGGAGTGCTGCATATTCAGCCCCCTTTTGTGCCTCCAGTGGCACCTTGGGATCTCAACGTGGTGTTGGATTTCCTAAAGTCGCATTGGTTTGAGCCAACCGTGGATTTGAAATATCTCACGTGGAAAGTGGTCATGCTGTTGGCCTTGGCTTCGGCCAGGCATGTGTCAGAATTGGCGGCTTTGTCATGTAAAAGCCCTTATCTGATTTTCCATATGGATAGGGCAGAATTGAGGACTCGTCCCCAGTTTATCCCTACGGTGGTATCAGCTTTTCATTTGAACCAACCTATTGTAGTGCCTGCGGCTACTAAAGACTTGGAGGATTCCAAGTTGTTGAACGTAGTCAGGGCCCTGAAAATTTATGTTTCCAGGACAGCTAGTGTCAGGAAAACTGACTCGCTATTTATCCTGTATGCACCCAACAAGCTGGGTGCTCCTGCTTCAAAGCAGACTATTGCTCGCTGGATCTGCAGTACGATTCAGCTTGCACATTCTGCGGCTGGACTGCCACATCCTAGATCAGTGAAAGCCCATTCCACGAGGAAGGTGGGCTCTTCTTGGGCGGCTGCCCGAGGGGTCTCTGCTTTACAACTTTGCCGAGCAGCTACTTGGTCGGGGTCAAACACATTTGCAAAATTCTACAAGTTTGATACCCTGGCTGAGGAGGACCTAGAGTTTGCTCATTCGGTGCTGCAGAGTCATCCGCACTCTCCCGCCCGTTTGGGAGCTTTGGTATAATCCCCATGGTCCTTACGGAGTCCCAGCATCCACTTAGGACGTCAGAGAAAATAAGATTTTACTCACCGGTAAATCTATTTCTCGTAGTCCGTAGTGGATGCTGGGCGCCCATCCCAAGTGCGGATTGTCTGCAATACTTGTATATAGTGATTGTTTAACTAAAGGGTTATTGTTGAGCCATCTGTTGAGAGGCTCAGTTATATTTCATGCTGTTAACTGGGTATAGTATCACGAGTTATACGGTGTGATTGGTGTGGCTGGTATGAGTCTTACCCGGGATTCAAAATCCTTCCTTATTGTGTCAGCTCTTCCGGGCACAGTATCGTAACTGAGGTCTGGAGGAGGGTCATAGTGGGAGGAGCCAGTGCACACCAGGTAGTCCTAAAGCTTTCTTTAGTTGTGCCCAGTCTCCTGCGGAGCCGCTATTCCCCATGGTCCTTACGGAGTCCCAGCATCCACTACGGACTACGAGAAATAGATTTACCGGTGAGTAAAATCTTGTTTCTCTGACGTCCTAGTGGATGCTGGGGACTCCGTAAGGACCATGGGGAATAGACGGCTCCGCAGGAGACTGGGCACATCTAAAGAAAGATTTAGGACTATCTGGTGTGCACTGGCTCCTCCCCCTATGACCCTCCTCCAAGCCTCAGTTAGATTTCTGTGCCCGGCTGAGCTGGATGCACACTAGGGGCTCTCCTGAGCTCCTAGAAGAAAGTATAGTTTAGGTTTTTTATTTTGAGTGAGACCTGCTGGCAACAGGCTCACTGCAACGAGGGACTAAGGGGAGAAGAAGCGAACCTACCTAAGTGGTGGTAGCTTGGGCTTCTTAGGCTACTGGACACCATTAGCTCCAGAGGGATCGAACACAGGACCCGACCTCGTCGTCCGTTCCCGGAGCCGCGCTGCTGTCCCCCTTACAGAGCCAGAAACAAGAAGGTGGTCCGGAAAATCGGCGGCTGAAGACTTCTGTCTTCTCCAAGGTAGCGCACAGCACTGCAGCTGTGCGCCATTGCTCCTCATGCACACCACACACTGCGGTCACTGATGGGTGCAGGGCGCTGGGGGGGGGGGGGGGCGCCCTGAGCAGCAATAGTAACACCTTGGCTGGCAAAACTAACACCATATATAGCCCCAGAGGCTATATAGGTGTATATTAACCCCTGCCAGAAACGATAAAATAGCGGGAGAAAGCCCGCCGAAAAAGGGGCGGAGCCAACTCCCTCAGCACACTGGCGCCATTATTCCCTCACAGCTTCGCTGGAAGGAAGCTCCCTGGCTCTCCCCTGCAGTCCTGCACTACAGAAAGGATAAAAAAGAGAGGGGGGGCACAATTTAGGCGCAGTATATATATATTATAGGCAGCTATAGGGGAAAACACTCTGTATAGTGATATCCCTGTGTTATATAGCGCCCTGGTGTGTGCTGGCATACTCTCCCTCTGTCTCCCCAAAGGGCTTTGTGGGGTCCTGTCCTCTAAGAGCATTCCCTGTGTGTCTGCTGTGTGTCGGTACTGCTGTGTCGACATGTATGATGAGGATAATGATGTGGAGGCGGAGCAAATGCCTGTGAATGTGATGTCACCCCCTGCGGGGTCGACACCAGTGTGGATGGACTTATGGAGGGAACGTGACAGTGTCAGCTCCTTACATAAAAGGTTTGACGACATAGGACAGCCGGCTACTCAGCTGGTGCCTGTCCAAGCGTCTCAAATGTCATCAGGGGCTATAAAACGCCCGCTACCTCAGATGACAGATACAGATGTCGACACGGATACCGACTCCAGTGTCGACGATGATGAGACGAGTGTACCCTCCAATAGATCCACCCGTTATATGATTGAGGCTATGGAAAATGTATTACACATTTCTTATGATACCCCAGGTACCACAAAAAAGGGTATTATGTTTGGTGAGAAAAAACTACCAGTAGTTTTTCCTGCATCTGACAAATTAAATGAGGTGTGTGAGGAAGCGTGGACTTCCCCAGATAAGAAATTGATCATTTCTAAACGGTTAATGGCTGCGTACCCTTTCCCGCCAGAGGATAGGTCACGCTGGGAAACACCCCCTAGGGTAGATAAAGCGCCGACACGCTTATCAAAGAAGGTGGCACTACCGTCTCCGGATACGGCCGCCCTAAAAGAACCTGCTGATAGAAAGCAGGAAAGTACCCTAAAAGCTATATACACACACACTGGCATTATATTGAGACCCGCTATTGCATCAGCTTGGATGTGCAGTGCTGCTGCTGCGTGGTCAGACTCCCTGTCGGAAAACATTGATACCATGGATAGGGACAATATTTTGCTAACGATTGACCATATAAAAGACGCGGTCTTATACATGCGTGATGCACAGAGGGATATTTGCCGGCTGGCATCAAAAATAAGCGCTATGTCCATTGCCGCCAGACGGGGGTTATGGACTAGGCAATGGTCAGGTGATGCCGACTCCAAGCGGCACATGGAAGTTTTACCCTATAAAGGGGTGGAACTTTTTGGGGAAGGTCTTTCAGACCTCGTTTCCACAGCTACTGCTGGGAAATCGACACTTTTGCCACAGGCTACCCCACAGCAAAAGAAAGCACCGTATTATCAGGTACAGTCCTTTCGGCCCCAGAAAAATAAGCGGGCTAGAGGCTCATCCTTTCTGCCGAGGGGCAGAGGAAGGGGGAAAAAGCTGCAGCACACAGCTAGTTCCCAGGAGCAGAAGTCCTCCCCTGCGTCCGGTAAGTCCACAGCATGACGCTGGGGCTGTTCAGGCGGAATCGGGAACGGTGGGGGCACGTCTCAGGTTTTTCAGCACACAGTGGGCTCTCTCACAAGTGGATCCCTGGGTCCTTCAAGTGGTATCTCAGGGGTACAGGCTGGAATTCGAGACGTCTCCCCCCCGCCGTTTCCTAAAATCTGCCTTGCCGGCAACTCCCTCTGCCAGGGAGGCAGTGTTGGTGGCTATTCAAAAACTGTATTCACAGAAAGTGATTGTCAAGGTACCCCTCCTTCAGCAAGGAAAGGGTTTCTACTCCACAATGTTTGTGGTACCGAAACCGGACAGTTCGGTGAGACCCATCTTAAATTTAAAAGCCTTGAACACTTATATCACAAGGTTCAAGTTCAAGATGGAATTGCTCAGGGCGGTTATTGCGAGCCTGGAGGAGGGGGATTACATGGTATCCCTGGACATCAAGGATGCGTACCTGCATGTCCCCATTTACCCTCCGCACCAGGAGTACCTCAGATTTGTGGTACAGGACTGTCACTATCAGTTCCAGACGCTGCCGTTTGGGTTATCCACGGCACCGAGGGTCTTTACCAAGGTAATGGCCGAAATGATGATACTCCTTCGCAAGAAGGGAGTTTTAATTATCCCGTACTTGGACGATCTCCTGATAAAGGCGAGGTCCAAAGAACAGTTGATAGTGGGGTTGGCACTTTCTCAGGAAGTGCTACAACAGCACGGCTGGATTCTAAACATTCCAAAGTCACAGCTGGTTCCGACGACACGTCTTCTGTTCCTGGGAATGATTCTGGACACAGACCAGAAAAAAGTGTTTCTTCCACTGGAAAAAGCCGAGGAATTGTCATCTCTGGTCAGAGACATCCTAAAACCAGGAAAAGTGTCGGTACATCAATGCACACGAGTCCTGGGAAAAATGGTAGCTTCGTACGAAGCAATTCCATTCGGAAGGTTCCACGCAAGGACGTTCCAGTGGGACCTGTTGGACAAATGGTCCGGGTCCCATCTCCATATGCAACAGCGGATAACCCTATCGGCCAGAACCAGGGTGTCGCTGCTGTGGTGGCTGCAGAGGGCTCATCTACTAGAGGGCCGCAGATTCGGAATACAGGACTGGGTCCTGGTGACCACGGATGCCAGCCTTCGGGGCTGGTGGGCAGTCACAAAGGGAAGAAATTTCCAAGGACTGTGGTCAGATCAGGAGATTTCTCTTCACATAAATATCCTGGAGCTAAGGGCCATTTACAATGCCCTAAGCCAGGCAAGACCCCTGCTTCAAAACCAGCCGGTACTGATCCAGTCAGACAACATCACGGCGGTCGCCCATGTAAACAGACAGGGCGGCACGAGAAGCAGGATGGCGATGGCAGAAGCCACAAGGATTCTCAGTTGGGCAGAGAATCATGTGTTAGCACTGACGGCAGTGTTCATTCCGGGAGTGGACAACTGGGAAGCAGACTTCCTCAGCAGGCACGACCTCCACCCGGGAGAATGGGGACTTCATCCAGAAGTCTTCCAAATGCTGGTCAACCGGTGGGAAAAACCACAGGTAGACATGATGGCGTCCCGCCTCAACAAGAAGTTGACAAGATATTGCGCCCTGTCAAGAGACCCTCAGGCGATAGCGGTGGACGCTCTAGTGACACCATGGGTGTATCAGTCGGTTTATGTGTTTCCTCCTCTACCTCTCATACCCAAGGTACTGAGAATAATAAGAAGGCGAGGAGTGAAAACCATACTCGTGGTTCCGGATTGGCCAAGCAGAGCTTGGTACCCGGAACTTCAAGAGATGCTTACAGAGGACCCTTGGCCTCTGCCGCTCAGACAAGACCTGCTGCAGCAGGGACCCTGTCTGTTCCAAGGCTTACCGCGGCTGCGTTTAACGGCATGGCGGTTGAACACCGGATCCTGAAGGAAAAGGGTATTCCGGAGGAAGTCATCCCTACCCTGATCAAAGCCAGGAAGGATGTCACCGCAAGACATTGGTTCGAACCACTTAAGACTGTGGATTTAAAATATCTCACGTGGAAAGTGGTCATGCTGTTGGCCCTGGCGTCGGCCAGGAGGGTTTCAGAATTGGCGGCTTTGTCTTGTAAAAGCCCTTATCTGATTTTCCATATGGATAGGGCAGAATTGAGGACTCGTCCTCAGTTTCTCCCAAAGGTGGTCTCAGCTTTTCACTTGAACCAACCTATTGTGGTGCCTGCGGCTACTGGGGACTTGGAGGATTCCAAGTTGCTTGACGTAGTCAGGGCCCTTAAAATTTATATTTCCAGGACGGCTGGAGTCAGAAAGACTGACTCGCTGTTTATCCTGTATGCACCCACCAAGCTGGGTGCTCCTGCTTCTAAGCAGTCTATCGCGCGCTGGATTTGTAGCACTATTCAGCTGGCGCATTCTGCGGTGGGCTTACCGCAGCCTAAATCTGTAAAAGCCCATTCCACACGGAAGGTGGGCTCATCTTGGGCGGCTGCTCGAGGGGTCTCTGCTTTACAACTTTGCCGAGCAGCTACTTGGTCGGGGGCAAACACGTTTGCGAAATTCTACAAATTTGATACCCTGGCTGAGGAGGACCTGGAATTCTCTCATTCGGTGCTGCAGAGTCATCCGCACTCTCCCGCCCGTTTGGGAGCTTTGGTATAATCCCCATGGTCCTTACGGAGTCCCCAGCATCCACTAGGACGTCGGAGAAAATAAGAATTTACTCACCAGTAATTCTATTTCTCGTAGTCCGTAGTGGATGCTGGGCGCCCATCCCAAGTGCGGATTGTCTGCGATACCTGTACATAGTTATTGTTACAAAAATCAGGTTTTGTTGTGAGCCATCTCTTCAGAGGCTCCATTTGTTATCATACTGTTAACCGGGGTTCCTATCACGTGTTATATGGTGTGGCTGGTATGAGTCTTACCCGGGATTCAAAAATCCTTCCTTATTGTGTCAGCTCTTCCGGGCACAGTTCCTAACTGAGGCTTGGAGGAGGGTCATAGGGGGAGGAGCCAGTGCACACCAGATAGTCCTAAATCTTTCTTTAGATGTGCCCAGTCTCCTGCGGAGCCGTCTATTCCCCATGGTCCTTACGGAGTCCCCAGCATCCACTACGGACTACGAGAAATAGAATTACCGGTGAGTAAATTCTTATTTTTTTTTTGCCCTCTGTCACCGTGTTCAGCAGGGGAGAGTCCGGGGAGCCAGCTTTTCTGCAGTGTGCTGTGGAGAAAATGGCGCTGGTTAGTGCTGGAGGATCAAGCTCCGCCCCCTCAGCGGTGGGCTTCGGTCCAGTTCAAATTTCCAATACTGGCGGGGGATTATATAATATACTGCCTCCGCAGCCTATATATATGTTAGCCAGTCCCTAGAGGTTTATTATTGCTGCCCAGGGCGCCCCCCCTGCGCCCTGCACCCTTCAGTGCCCGCTGTGTGTGTTGTGTGTGGGAGCAATGGCGCGCAGCGTTACCTCAGAGAAGATCTGAAGTCTTCTGCCGCCTTTGAAGTCTTCTTTCTTCTTATACTCACCCGACTTTTATCTTCCGGCTCTGTGAGGAGGACAGCGGCGCGGCTCCGGGACAAACGGCGAGGGTGAGACCTGCGGTCCGACCCTCTGGAGCTAATGGTGTTCAGTAGCCTAAGAAGAGGAGCCTATCATTTAAGTAGGTCTGCTTCTCTCCCCTCAGTACCACGATGCAGGGAGCCTGTTGCCAGCAGTGCTCCCTGAAAATAAAAAACCTAACAAAATTATTTTTCAGAGAAACTCAGGAGAGCTCCCCTGTAGTGCACCCAGTCTTCTCTGGGCACAGGATCTAACTGAGGTCTGGAGGAGGGGCATAGAGGGAGGAGCCAGTGCACACCCATCTAAAGTTCTTTATAGTGCCCATGTCTCCTGCGGAGCCCGTCTATACCCCATGGTCCTTATGGAGTCCCCAGCATCCTCTAGGACGTAAGAGACAATGTATGTACTAGAGCCAAGGAGTCTGTATTGTTAATGCACATAACTCAGTGTTATCAAGAAAGGTTAGTTACATTTACCAGCAAAGGGTACCTGCAGCTATAGACTCTCTAGGTATGTCCAACACCCATTACTATTTCAAATGCTGAACCAGAAGTATTGGAAAGTGCCATTTTAGCTGGTTATTACAAAGCTGCTAATGTTGTGCCAGTAACGGGGATAGAATGCCTCTGGCCTCACAATTGAGGGGGGTCAGGGGAAAGCCTCCAATTTTAGATACACTCTGCTATACAGTATATCTATCCAACAGTGAATCATGGCCAGGCATTTGTATTTTAAAAATAGACGTTCTGGGTCTGTTAACGGTGAACGTAATGAAAAAATATATATATATATATAGCTTTCAGTGGTGGACTTTACATACAGAGGGAAAATGTCACAAATCTCTATTACCTTCACAATAGCTCACTCTTAGATTATCCCTGATCATACTGTATTTTCTCAGCTGTGTATGTAAAAGTGACGTCTGTGCTCCAGTAGTTGTGTGTGAATGAAGTCCTTCCAGTCCCTTGTGTCAGCATGTATTCCTCTTTAGCTTTCTGTTGTGTCACTGCACTGACTCCTGTACACCCTCTCTACATACTGCTGGAGATGCCTGAAAGGTCACACCCCTTCACTGCTGGGGCTTGTAGGCCTGTGAGGGACGCATTTGATATCCCGGCGCTCAGCATACCGACGCCGGGATCCTGACAACTATTCTCCCTCTTGGGGTGTAACCGACACCCCTGGAGGGAGAATAAATAGGGTGGCGCACAAAGCGAGCCCACAAGGGGCTCTTTTGCGCTAGCCCCGCCGACGGCATTCCGGCGGTCGGGATCCCGGCGCCGGTATCCTGGGATATAGTAGTAGACCCGCCTGTGAGCAGCAGGAAATTCCATTTGTTGAATTTTCTGAGTGTAGACATCTGTGTGTGCGTGGTTATAGTGTGTAATTGGGAAGCTTTCCAGCTCTATAGAAAGCATAGGGGGGAATTCAGTTGCCTGCTGTAATTTTTCAGGTGGTAAAAAATGGAGCTTTACTGCAATCTAATTTTTCCCGCCAATCCAATTAGATTCCGTTTTTACTGGCCAAAAAATTACCTGTTTAAAATGCAATCGCGAAAGCAGAACACTTATCAGGGAAGGGGGTGGGGGGGATCTCAGCGTATCCAGAAAAAAAATCCCTGATAAGTGCCGGCGTCGGGCTGTCTTCAGGGCTAATTGGATAAGCGCGGGGGATCAATTAAGGCAATTATCGGTAGTGTTAGAAAATGTGCTTGTTTAGTTTAGGACTGCATCAAACAAATAGTGTTAAAACGGTTGTTACAGAAATTTTGTTTCCTTGTGTGTGTATTATTTTAGTTCATGGTACTGGGTTCCACTACTGGATGTTATTAGATGAGAAGCTGGTGTTCTATATAAACACAGCAAATGAGAACATTGCATAAATGAAGATGTCTCCCTAAAACTCCTCAAATTACACTGGCACGCCTTCCTCCATTCATTGAAATTTAAGAATTTTATGCTTATGGAGGGTTTTCATATTTGGAATTTTACTGTATAACATCGATGGGACGGGGAGGGGGTTGTAAATAGTTATTTTGAACTTTTGTCTCTGAGCCATATAACATATATACGGGATGCAAGGACTGTGTTGGCCGTTGACTGCCGGCATTGTTGAAATGTTGACATAGAACATGTCAGCATCTGTAGAATATCGACATGTGAAAAGTCAGCGTTCTGCATGGAGGCTTGTGCTGTGGGAGCGGAGGGTTAGGATTGGGCTTCAGGAGCGGAGGGGGAGGGTTAGGCTACTAAAGATAAGGGTTACTTGCTGCTAGAGCTGCTTCATGACACCCAGGAGTCTTGATCACCTGTCCACCCAAACCAGACGTCAACTCCGGAGATCTGCCACCCGGTAAGTAAAGCCACTGCACTTGGACACACTGTTTCCTCAATATTTTAATCATGGCGTCATTTCATTAGTGCTGACACTGTGAATGTCAGCATGAGAGCATGTCGACATTACAACCATGACATTCCTATGTATGTATATGAATATAGGCAAAATATACTGAACCTGTCTATAACCTGTCTATACATAGTATCGCTAGTCTCCAGAGCACTGATAAGATTCACATTTACACAGCATTAGCATATGCTTTGTTGATTATTACATAGTGTATGATTATTGCATAGTGTCTGTATTTGGTCTACATTTGCAGGCCTGGACTGTATGAATAAGGTGGGTTCTGCAAGTGTTTTTAATGTACCCCCTTGCCTTGAAACTTATATATAAAAAAAAAAAAAAACTCTAGACACTCTTAATTGCTGATATATACTTGCTTGCTATAATTTTTCCGTCATCTGGAAAGTGAGTGCAGAGCATCAAAGTTCGAGACTTGTGGCTAATTAAATCTATCCCCTAAATCTGCACACAAAATGGCATATGGGCACAGTAAAGTAGGTGTCCTTTTGCATCCATATTCTCTGTAATAACAATACATTGAGAAGCTTGTGTGGATGTTAAGCGGGGACAAAAGACCACAAAAAACATGTATGGAACAAGAGTCTGTTTCTATTCAAATACAAAAGAAAGCGCTGTGAATAAGTATTATATTTAAAAAATTCCATATATTAAAAATGCCACTCCTCACCTCTGTGGGTGGAATTCAAGTGTTTTGGTCACTGGCGACCACTAGATCGTGCCTGAAGGAGCAATACAAGTATTGCGCCATTCGGGCGTGCACATTACTGCTATGTTGTTGTGTTATTTTGACAGGCTGCTAATTAGTAAATACAATAAAACACCAGCCAGTATTAATATGTATGTACAGTACATCAATCCACCAATTACTGTATATAATTCATAGACTAATGCAGTGGTTCTCAAACTTTTTTGAATCCCGGCACCCAGTCTGGAGCATTACAAATTTTTTCACGGCACCCCTAGGCCAAAAGTTTCTTTTTGAGATATTTAGAAAATATGTTTATATGTCATCCTAAGGTCAGTTATGTGGTGAGGGACAGGATTTGCACACATATTTTATGACTGTTGTTGCCTATTACATTGACCATAAATAATTTGAATTGGTCCTGGACCACCAACTCAGGACACCTATACAAAGAGCCTTGTGGCACCCCAGGGTTCCACGGCACAGAGTTTGAGAACCACCGGACTAAAGTATAGATCCCCTCTGTTAAGAAAAACTAATAGTAGGCTGATAATTATATTATGGCAACCACAATTGCGCAATGATTTATAATGGCAAGATTTTTTTTCTACAGATTAAATACTGTGAATCCTTTCTGTCTGCAGAATAAATGGCAAGCTGATATAATATGCAGCAAATGGCACAGTGATATTGATGTTAATAGCAAGAAGATTTTGCATCAATGCATCCAGTTATAAACTGTGAATCCTTTGTCTGCAGAAACTGATAGCAAACAAATATTTATATTTTAGTAGCAATGAATAGTAGACTGGTTCTAATGTTACAGCAGCAAAGTTCCTAAATCAGTCTGTTAGTTGGTATAGCTAAAAGAATCAAATTCATTAATTTCAGCTTAAAAGTCTATCGTGGCCATGAATAAAACATTTTATTGGTATCGGTGAAGATTAAATGAAAGATAGATTTACCACATTCATTTGACTAGAGTGTGTGCAGTGTTGTAGCAGTTCAAACCTTCCAGCTATTTGTAGAGTTCTAGCACACCGCGATCTCTGGAGGGACAAAAGTCCAAACTAAAGCTGGGTACATACTGTACCTATAAAATTGTCGGGCCGCTCTCCCGATTATCGGGTGAACGGCTGTTGATTGTATAGGTGTGTACTCTGTACCGATGCAGGAGCGTTAACAGATAAACAGCTCATAACGCTCCTGCAGCGCTCGTGACCGGAAGGTTGCATCTTATGTGCTGCACATGCGACCTCCCGATCCCCAAAGTGGAGCCGCTACCTGCCCGGTGCTGTCCCCACCTCACAGGAGGTCACAGGGTTCGCAGCTGGATGCACTCAGAGCCCGGCTGATTGGGAGCATTTTACCCAATCAGCCAGGATCGAACAAGTGTGTACCCAGCTTTACTGCAGAACCTCAGGAGTGGGTCAAGTATCCGTCTGGTGTTTAGTAAACGTATATAATGTTGAAGGTGATATGGGTGGGAGGGGAGTAATCTGTGCACAAGCTAAACACCCAGGTAGCGGAGTTATAGGTGATTCAAAAATGTTATAATATATCCACAATTTCAGTCAGAAATAGAAAGTGACTGTTTTAGACAGAGGTGTTTTGTGTGCAGAGAGTAATTGTGTATCAAGTAGCAGGGGGGAAAAGAAAGGAAAGGTACTCTCATTTTTTTTTTTTTTTGGGGGGGGCACTCTTAACCACTTGCCTGGCATGGTCGCTTCAGATGCGACCATGCCTGCAAGTGTCTTATCTGACATTGTCGCACAGGATGCGACCAGTCAGATAAACAGTGTTGACAGTGGCAGGGAAGCGAAACTTCCCTCTGCTGCCTCCATGCACTCTCCCCTACTGATTGCCGTGTTGACGATCACTGCTGATTAGTCAGCACGGCAGGACCCCCCAACCCCCCCTCCAGTGGCTGGGGTGTGTAAATTAACACCTCCCACCCCCCCACCTGTATACCTGGAGGTTGTCCCGGCTTTCAAAATGAAAGCCGCGATGTTCCTTATCGATGTTAGGGAAAAAAATATTTTTAGTTGTTTTTTTACTAAAATAATTTTTAATAGGGTTAAATTAATGTTCTTCACCTAATTAACTCATTAAAAAAAAAAAATTCGGAGCAGTTTTTGAGGAAAAAATTGTCAGTTAAGTGGTTAATAAATTAAAACGTAACTTTTATTTTTACAATAATAAAGTCAAAGTAATGCTCAATGCGTAGTACAACACCATATAGGACAGAAATCAACAAATATTTCTCAAAAAGCGTTTTTAAAAAGAAAAAAAAGAAAAACACATAAAGGCAGAGTATTTATAATGTGAGACTACACTAGTACAGTACATAATCTCAGATCAGTATATGTAGCTATACTTTTGCCAAGTAGCACGCGAAATATAGAAATATATTTCAATAACTGGAAAGTGTTTTCAAGTAAAAGATGATTCTTTTAATCTATTATTGTCAGTTATTGATATTGTAGCATGTAAATGATCAGAGTCATTGGTAACAAAAGAGCAGTGTTAATACAAATATAGAAGTCTCCCTTGCATAGGGGTTACAGTGTTACATATCACTAGGTAAAATCGCAATGTGTCCTATGTGTGTAAATAAATCAGTGATCACACCGTTGCTCCAATAGCAGTCGAGTTTCATACATATACATATCACAGACATAAATTGCTTATTAAACAGAAGTTTATCTATGTTTGAGTTTCTCAAAGTGTCTCTGAAATACTTTTCTCTGACGTCCTAGTGGATGCTGGGAACTCCGTAAGGACCATGGGGAATAGACGGGCTCCGCAGGAGACTGGGCACTCTAAAAGAAAGATTAGGTACTATCTGGTGTGCACTGGCTCCTCCCTCTATGTCCCTCCTCCAGACCTCAGTTAGAATCTGTGCCCGGCCAGAGCTGGGTGCTCCTAGTGGGCTCTCCTGAGCTTGCTAGAAAGAAAGTATTTGTTAGGTTTTTTATTTTCAGTGAGATCTGCTGGCAACAGACTCACTGCTACGTGGGACTGAGGGGAGAGAAGCAAACCTACCTGCTTGCAGCTAGCTTGTGCTTCTTAGGCTACTGGACACCATTAGCTCCAGAGGGTTCGAACACAGGGCCTGACCTCGATCGTCCGTTCCCGGAGCCGCGCCGCCGTCCCCCTTGCAGAGCCAGAAGACAGAAGAGAAGCGATGAAATCGGCGGCAGAAGAATCCTATCTTCATTAAGGTAGCGCACAGCACCGCAGCTGTGCGCCATTGCTCCCACAGCACACCACACACTCCGGTCACTGTAGGGTGCAGGGCGCTGGGGGGGGGCACCCTGGGCAGCAATAAAAATACCTTTGGCATAAAAATACACATAATACAGTCTGTGACTGTATATGTGTAAACCCCCCGCCATTTTTAGTCAGAAACCGGACAGAAGCCCGCCGCTGAGGGGGCGGGGCCTTCTTCCTCAGCACACCAGCGCCATTTTCTCTTCACAGCTCCGCTGGAAGGAAGCTCCCCAGGCTCTCCCCTGCAGTATCCTGGTACACAAAGGGTGAAAAGAGAGAGGGGGGGGGGGGGGGTGCACATAAATTTAGGCGCAAAAATTGTATATACAGCAGCTACTGGGTAAACACTGAGTTGTAGTGTAATCCCTGGGTTATATAGCGCTGGGGTGTGTGCTGGCATACTCTCTCTCTGTCTCTCCAAAGGGCCTTGTGGGGGAACTGTCTTCAAATAGAGCATCCCCTGTGTGTGTGGTGTGTCGGTACGCGTGTGTCGACATGTCTGAGGTAAAAGGCTTCTCTAAGGAGGTGATAGAGCGGATATGTGTGTGAGAGGGTGTCTCCGTCGACAACGCCGACACCTGTTTGGATATGTGTAAGTGCTAAGGTGAATTTATTGCACAAATGGTTAGGGAACAGACAGGATATCTACCCATGTCTGTCCCTATGTCACATAGACCTTCAGAGTCTCACAATGCTCACTATCCAAAATAACGAACACTGGTATCGACACTGAGTTTAACTGCAAAGTTACAGCCAAGATGGCTAGAAGGTATTCAATATATGATATTGAAATAAAAGATGATTTGCATATCACTGATGACTCATCTGTCCCTGACACGAGAGTACACATGTTTAAGGGGAAGAATGCTGAGGTAAATTTCCCTCCTCTCATGAGGAAAAAGAGCGGGAATCTCCAGACAAGAGACGGCAGCTTCCCACAAGAGAATTCTCAGGCTGTATCCTTTCCCCACTAGGGCCAGGATGTGTTGAGAATCTTCCCCTAGGGTGTCCTGTTTGCACAGACGGTAGCACTTGCTATTCTCGGGGATCCTGCAGATAGCGTACACATTCTAGTATACTACCCAGACCGGCGATTGTGTCGGCATGGGTTTATAGCGCTGTGGCAGCGTGGACAGGTACCTTATCAGCAGAGATTGATACCCTAGTAAATATATTAAAGATGCTGTCTTAAGTAATAGATATATAGTTATAAAGCATGCCCAAAGAGACATGAGTATACTGGGTCCTAGAGTCAAAGCTATGTCGATCTCTGCTTGACGTGTCCTGTAGAATATGCATTGGACAGATGATGCCGACTTAAGAGGCATATGGAAGGCTGAGGATTGTGTGGAGAAGGGTTCTCGGGCCTGGTCTCCACAGCTATAGCTGGTAATTCTGCTAGTTTGCCTTATATTCCTGCACAGCCTAAGAAAGCACGACATTATTAAATGCAGCCTTTCGAATAAAGAAACAAGAAAGTCTGAGGTGCATCCTTTCTTGTCAGAGCCGGGATCAACACAGCTAGTTCCCAGGAACAGAAGTCCTCCCTGGCCCCTTCAAAAATCCACCTATGCCGCTGGGGCTCCACAGGCGGAGCTAGGCCCGGTGGGGACACGCCTTCGTAAGTTCAGCCACAAGTGGGTTCACTCCCTGTTAGGTCCCTGGGCAATAGATATTGTGTCTCAGGGATACAAGCTGGACTGTGAGAAGATGCCCCCTCACCGACGGCCCTGCGGGCTTCCCCCCAAGAGGGGGAGCCAGTGTTAACTGCAATTCACAAATTGTATCTTTAACAGGTGGTGGTCAAGGGTCCCCTCCTTCAACAAGAGGGTGTTATTATACGACCATGTTGTAATCCCGAAACCAGACGGTTCGGTCAGACCCATATTGAATTAAAAATCCCTGAACATATACCTGAGAAGGTTCAAGTTCAAGATGGAATCGCTATGAGCGGTCAGGGCAAGCCTAAAAAGAGGGAGACTTTATCGTGAATCGGGTCATAAGGGATGCATACCTTCATGTCTCCATTTATCCACCTCATTAGGCGTACCTCAGAATTGCGGTACGGGATTGTCATAACCAAGGTAATGGCGGATATGATTGTGCTCCTGCGGAAGCAAGGTGTCACTATTATCACGTACTTGGACGATCTTCTCATACAAGCGAGATCAAGAGAGCAGTTGCTGAACAGCGTATCACTTTCTCTGGAAGTGTAACGGCAACACGGCTGGATTCTATATATTCCAAAGTCGCAGTTGGTTCCTACAGCTCATCTGCCTCTCCTAGGCACGATCCTAGACACAGACCAGAAAAGGGTTTATCTCCCAATAGAGAGAGCTCAGGAGCTCATGACACTGGTCAGGAGTCTATTAAAACCAAAACAGGTGTCAGTGCATCACTGTACTCGAGTCATGGGAAGGATGGTGGCATCATACGAGGCCATCCCCTTAGGCAGGTTCCATGCGAGGACCTTCCAATGGGACTTACTGGACAAGTGGTCCGGATCACCTCTTCAGATGCATCGGTTAATCACCCTATCCCCCAGGGCCAGGGTGTGTCTCCTGTGGTGGCTGCAGAGTGCTCACCTTCTCGAGGGCGCAGATTCGGCATTCAGGACTGGATCCTGGTGACCACGGATGCAAGCCTCCGAGGGTGGGGGGCAGTTACACAGGGAAGAAATTTCCAAGGTCTGTGGTCAAGTCAACAGACTTGCCTTCACATCAATATCCTGGAACTAAGGGCCATATACAACGCCCTAAGTCAAGCAGAGATCCTGCTTCGCGACCAACTGGTTCTGATCCAGTCAGACCGCAGGGGTTCGTGTAAACCGCCAAGGCGGCACAAAGAGCAGGGTGGCGAGGGTAGAAGCCACCAGAATTCTTCGCTGGGCGGAGAATCAAGTAAGCGCACTGTCAACAGTGTTCATTCCGGGAGTGGACAACTGGGAAGCAGACTTCCTCAGCAGGCACGACCTCCACCCGGGAAAGTGGGGACTTCATCAGGAAGTCTTCACGCAGTGTGCAAATTGATGGGAACTGCCTCAGGTGGACTAGATGGCGTCCCACCTCAATAAAAAGCTAAAAAAGGTTTTAAGCCGGGTCAAGGGACCCTCAGGTGATAGCTGTGGTCGCACTAGTAACACCGTGGGTGTTCCAGTCGGTCTATGTATTCCCTCCTCTTCCTCTCATACCCAAGGGCTGAGAATTGTAATAAAAGGAGGAGTGAGAACAATATTCTTTGCTCCGAAAGGGCCAAGAAGGACTCGGTACCCGGAGCTGCAAGAAATGCTCTCAGAGGACTCAGGGCTTCTGCCTCTCAGACAGGACATGTTGCAACAGGGGCCCTGTCTGTTCCAAGACTTACCGCGGCTGCATTTGACGGCATGGCGGTTAAACGCCGGATCATAGCGGAAAAGGGCATTCCGGATGCAGTTATTCCTACGCTGATAAAGGCTAGGAAAGACGTGACAGCAAGACTTTTTCACTGTATATAGCGAAAATAGGTTGCTTGGTGTGAGGCCGGGAAGGCCCTACAGAGGAATTCCAGCGGGGTCGATTCCTGCACTTCCTACAGTCAGGAGTGACTATGGGCCTAAAATTAGGATCCATAAAGGTCAAGATTTCGGCCCTATCCATTTTCTCTCAAAAAGAACTGGCTTCACTGCCTGAAGTTCAGACGTTGTTCCGGGGGTGCTGCATATTCAGCCTCCTTTTGTGCCACCAGTGGCACCTTGGGATCTTAACGTTGTGTTGGATTTCCTGAAATCCCACTGGTTTGAGCCACTTAAGACCGTGGAGCTAAAATATCTCACGTGGAAAGTGGTCATGCTATTGGCCTTAGCTTCGGCTAGGCGTGTGTCAGAATTGGCGGTTTTGTCATGTAAAAGCCCTCATCTGATCTTCCATATGGACAGGGCAGAATTGAGGACTCGTCCCCAATTTCTCCCTAGGGTGGTATCATCATTTCATTTGAACCAGCCTATTGTGGTGCCTGCGGCTACTAGGGACTTGGAGGATTCCAAGTTGCTGGACGTGGTCCGGGCTTTGAAAATTTGTTTCCAAAACGGCGGGAGTCAGAAAGTCTGACTCGCTGTTTATTCTGTATGCAGCCAACAAGGTTGGCGCTCCTGCTTCGAAGCAGACTATTGCTCGCTGGATCTATAGCACGATTCAGCGGGTTCACTCTGCGGCGGGATTGCCGCATCCAAAATCGGTGAAAGCCTATTCCACAAGGAAGGTGGGCTCTTCTTGGGCGGCTGCCCGAGGGGTCTCGGCTTTACAGCTTTGCCGAGCTGCTACTTGGTCGGGGTCAAACAAGTTTGCTAAGTTCTACAAGTTTGATACCCTGGCTGAGGAGGACCTTGAGTTTGCTCATGCGGTGCTGCAGAGTCATCCGCACTCTCCCGCCCGTTTGGGAGCTTTGGTATAATCCCCATGGTCCTTACGGAGTTCCCAGCATCCACTAGGACGTCAGAGAAAATAAGAATTTACTCACCGGTAATTCTATTTCTCGTAGTCCGTAGTGGATGCTGTCCTATATGATGTAAGTGTAATAAGAGTGCCTACCTATCTTTTCATGAAATGAGAATAGGTGTAGCACATTTTTCCCAACATATCATGACTCCTGAAGCCACACTTCATAAAAATAAGCTGTATGATTCTACCTAATAGCATCCTTCTTACTACGCATATACAGGGGCCACCAATAGCCTCCTCAAGTTTAGTGTCACAGGGGCCCACAACTTCCTCCACACTGCTACTTACACAGGGGTCACCAACATTGTCCTCATCTTCTGCATACACAAGGGCCACCACCTTCCTCCTCAACTTCTGCATACACAGGGTCAACCTTCCTGACTTCCTGCACCCTAACCCTACTTGCTGAGTAACTTGCTTGTGATTGACACACGCACACACCACTGAGGTACAGTAAGAGTCTCCCTTTGTTTCACATTCAAATCAATTTAAAATTAACATAACTACAGTTGTGTCATGTCATTTTGGTTAAAGAAATTATTGAATTAGCAATATTGAAGGTATATGTACTACACGCACACACACACACACACACACACACACGCACATACACCCCCCCCCCCCACACACACACACACACACCCCCAACCAACCAACCGTTTGTACACAGATTCATAAGAAGTAGGGCCAGAACTTTTGTCTATTTTGGGAATTTTCAAAACATGCCCAGATCTTACGGTCATGTATACATGGAAGTTAAATAGTTGCTCTAATATCAAAGCAGATATTAGGTAACTCCAACAGTTTACAAAAAGCATATTTACCACTTCCAGTATCGCTCTTGCAAATTATGGTTCTAATGTTTTATTTCACTTGATGTACAAACGGACTAACAATTGTAGTACAAAAAGCAAATGGAATTAGATTTTTGCATGGTCAGACAGACTCTTCCAACATCACCATGTTGACAGAGTCTGTCTGACCTTGAAAAGTTAAATCCCCTATACACCTGCCTTCTGATTCCCTGATGGAACCGGAGAATCAGGGAAATTCTTCAACTTGAAAAATCTCTGATTTGGCAATCCCGAGAATATTCCCGATTCCCTGATCGGCATTGGGGGATCGGGAAATTGTGACATGTGCATGGCAGATGTATGTGAGCTGACACTTACTGAAGAATATATCATCACAGAAACCTGTGAAAGAGAGACCCGGCGTATGCATGGCTTTATGTGGAAGGCAATGTGAAAGCTAGAGGCTACTATGAGTTTGATTATGTTTTAATTGTAAGTGTAGTAATATAACTTATGCTTTAAAGCAGCTGTATAGGTTCAATAAAACAATGTGCCATAATACAGCAGATGTGCTGGTAATGATCTGTGTTATTGGCTATACATGTATCTGTATTATGTATGTGTGTATATAGTATGTGCAGTGAATATATGAATAGGTCTATTATAGCTGGCTCTGTACCTGGTCATTTTAATGCTTTTTTTTTTTTTTTTGCAAATCTTGGTGCATCAGTGAGATTGTATAGTCCATATTCACAAGTGTGTAGAAAACATAAACACTATATTGCCCACAAAGTGCAAAGAAAGACTACTTCACCTCCATGTGTGCAGCAACCAATGCGGCTACCAGGAGTGTAGGCAAGTATGACATGGTCTGTTCCAGTGCAGTGACCTGTTCCCAAATATGCCCCCCTAGTCACTGCAATTGGTATCAATTATAAGATGTAGGAGTATTAAATGACATAAAATATATGATCAGTATTTGCATATAAATATATTTTAAGTTTTCATTTGATACCTATTATTCTAAAGTTTTGTGAAAGGGTCATTTCACCCATTCCAAGTAGGGAAGGGGTTAGGTGTCTGATTTGTAAGAGGGACAATCGATGCTCTGCAGGGTTCAAAGTTCACACACTGAACAACCTTTTTACCTCTCTCTTTTGAGGAACCCAAATGAACCAGAAGGGAAAGAACGAGTGGAGAGCACCAGGTGAGAGAGCCAAGTCCTCTTCTCAACATATTTATTTTATTTATTTTACATTTATACCTAATTTTCCACCTGTTTCACTTAACTACTTTCTAGTTGTTGTTTTTTTTTTATTCTTTATTTCCTTATGTTGCATTACATCATATTATTATATTCTCCCTGTAGGCTCTGTCGCATTTCTCTTTCCCTCTGGGAACTTCCTGCTCCCCATAATGATAATTTTTCCGAATGTTGTTATTATTATTTTCTCTAACGTCCTAGAGGATGCTGGGACTCCGTAAGGACCATGGGGAATAGACTGGCTCCGCAGGAGACATGGGCACTTTAAGAAAGACTTTAGACTCTGGGTGTGCACTGGCTCCTCCCTCTATGCCCCTCCTCCAGTCCTCAGTTTTAGACTGTGCCCAGAAGAGATGGGTGCACTGCAGGGAGCTCTCCTGAGTTTCCTGCTAAGAAAGCATATTTGTTAGGTTTTTTTCTTATTTTCAGGGAGCACTGCTGGCAACAGATTCCCTGCATCGAGGGACTGAGGAGAGAGGAGCAGACCTACTTAAATGATAGGCTCTGATTCTCGGCTACTGGACACCATTAGCTCCAGAGGGAGTGGAACACAGGTTCGTCCTGGGCGTTCATCCCAGAGCCGCGCCGCCGTTTTCCTCACAGAGCCGGAAGAAAGAAGACTCTGAGGCGGCAGAAGCCTTTTGGGTGCTTCACTGAGGTAATGCACAGCACTGCATCTGTGCGCTATTGCTCCCATACACCTCACACACTCCGGTCACTGTAAGGGTGCAGGGCGCAGGGGGGGCAGGGCAGCAATAAATACCTCTCCTATGGCAAAATGACCTATATACATGTACAGGTGGGCACTGTACATGTATATAAAAGAGCCCCCGCCATGTTTTACAAAGTTTGAGCGGGACAGAAGCCCGCCGCCGAGGGGGTGGTGCTTCTCCCTCAGCACTCACCAGCTCCATTTTCTCTCCACAGCACCGCTGAGAGGAAGCTCCCCGGACTCTCCCCTGCTTGACACACGGTGAAAGAGGGTTTTAAAGTAGAGGGGGGCACATAATTGGCGATTATACATTGCAGCAGCGCTACTGGGTAAACATTCTGTGTTTTTCTCCGGGGTCATATAGCGCTGGGGTGTGTGCTGGCATACTCTCTCTGTCTCTCCAAAGGGCCTAAAGGGGAACCTGTCTTCAGAAAATTGTTTCCCTGTGTGTGTGGAGTATGTCGGTACGCGTGTGTCGACATGTTTGACGATGAAGGCTCGCCTAAGGAGGAGGGGGAGTGCATGAATGTCAGGTCGCCGTCTGCAACGCTGACACCGGACTGGATGGATATGTGGAATGTCTTGAATGCTAATGGAAATTTATTGCATAAGAGATTAGACAAGACTGAGGCTAGGGATCAGTCAGGTAGTCAGACCATGCCTGTCCCAGTGGCACCGGGACCTTCTGGGTCTCCGAAACGCACATTATCCCAGATCACTGACACAGATACCAACACGGATTCAGATTCCAGTGTCGACTATGAGGATGCAAAATTACAGCCAAAAGTGGCTAAAGGTATTCATTACATGATCATTGCTATTAAAGAGGTTTTGCATATCACTGAGGAACCCCCTGTCCCTGACACGAGGGTACACATGTATAAAGAGAAAAAGCCTGAGATCACCTTTCCGTCCTCATTTGAGCTAAGCGAATTGTGCGAAAAGGCTTGGGAATCTCCAGACAGGAGACTACAAGTTCCCAAAAGGATTCTTATGGCGTATCCCTTACCACAAAAGGACAGGATACGATGGGAATCTTCGCCTAAAGTAGACAAGGCGTTGACACGCTTATCCAAGAAGGTGGCACTGCCTTCCCAGGATACTGCTACCCTCAAGGATCCCGCGGATCGTAAGCAGGAAGTTACCATGAAGTACATTTACACACATTCTGGTACTATTGTTAGGCCGGCTATGGCATCGGCCTGGGTTTGTAGTGCTGTCGCAGCATGGACAGATTCCTTGTCTACGGAGATTGAGACCCTAGATAAGGATACCATTCTAATGACCCTAGAGCATATCAAGGATGCTGCATTATATATGAGGGATGCTCAAAGAGACATTTGTTTACTAAGCTCCAGAATAAATGCTATGTCTATTTCTGCTAGGCGACTCTTGTGGACCCGACAGTGGACGGGGGATGCCGACTCAAAGCGGCATATGGAGTCGTTGCCTTACAAGGGGGAGGAGTTGTTTGGAGAAGGCCTCTCGGACCTTGTCTCTACTGCTACGGCTGGTAAATCAAATTTTTTACCTTATGTTCCCCCACAACATACTAAGAAGGCACCTCATTACCAAATGCAGTCCTTTCGTTCAAATAAAAGCAAAAAGGTACGGGGATCGTCCTTTCTTGCCAGAGGTAAAAGCAAGGGAAAAAAGCTGCACACAGCTAGTTTCCAGGAGCAGACGTCCTCCCCTACGTCTGCAAAATTCACCGCATGACGCTGGGGCTTCCCTGGGGGGGGTCAGCTCAAGTGGGGGCACGTCTTCGATTTTTCAGCCACGTCTGGGTTCACTCACAGGTGGATCCCTGGGCAATAGAGATTGTTTCTCAGGGATACAGGCTGGAATTCGAAGAGATGCCTCCTCGCCGGTTTTTCAAATCGGCTCTGCCAGCTTCTCCGTCAGAAAGGTAGTTAGTGTTAACTGCAATTCAAAAATTGTATCTGCAACAGGTGATAGTCAAGGTTCCTCTTCTCCAGCAAGGAAAGGGGTATTACTCAACCCTGTTTGTGGTTCCGAAACCGGACGGTTCGGTCAGACCCATTTTGAATCTGAAATCCCTGAACCTGTACTTAAAAAAGTTAAAGTTCAAGATGGAATCGCTCAGAGCGGTCATCGCCAGCCTGGAGGGGGGGGATTGGATGGTTTCCCTGGACATAAAGGATGCTTACCTTCATGTTCCGATTTTTCTTCCTCACCAGGCGTTCCTGAGATTTGCGGTACAGGACTGTCATTACCAATTTAAGACGTTGCCGTTTGGCCTTTCCACGGCCCCGAGAATTTTCACCAAGGTAATGGCGGAAATGATGGTGCTCCTGCGCAAGCAGGGTGTCACAATTATCCCATACTTGGACGATCTCCTCATAAAGGCGAGATCTCGAGAGAAGTTACTGGACAGCGTGTCACTGTCTGTGAGGACGTTGCAACAGCACGGCTGGATTCTCAATATTCCGAAGTCCCAGCTGGTTCCTACAACGCGTCTGACCTTTTTGGGCCTGATTCTGGGCACAGAACAGAAAAAGGTTTTTCTTCCGATGGAAAAGGCTCAGGAGCTCATAGCTCTGGTCAGGAACCTATTAAAGCCAAAAAAGGTTTCAGTGCTTTACTGCACACGTGTCCTGGGGAAGATGGTGGCATCGTACGAGGCCATCCCCTTCGGCAGGTTCCATGCGAGGACTTTTCAATGGGACCTACTGGACAAATGGTCCGGGTCTCATTTACAAATGCATCAAAGGATCACCCTGTCTCCCAGAGCCAGGATATCTCTCCTGTGGTGGCTGCACAGTGCTCACCTCCTGGAAAGGCCGCAGGTTCGGCATTCAGGACTGGATCCTGGTGACCACGGACGCAAGCCTCCGAGGTTGGGGAGCAGTCACACTGGGAAGAAATTTCCAAGGTCTCTGGTCAAGTCTAGAGACTTGTCTCCACATCAACGTCCTGGAGTTGAGGGCCATATACAACGGCCTACGTCAAGCGGAGGCATTACTTCGGGACAAACCGGTTCTGATTCAGTCAGACAATGTCACAGCAGTGGCTCATGTAAACCGCCAAGGCGGCACAAGGAGCAGAGTGGCCATGGCAGAAGCAACCAGGATTCTTCGCTGGGCGGAGAATCATGTAAGCGCACTGTCGGTAGTGTTCATCCCGGGGGTGGACAACTGGGAAGCGGACTTCCTCAGCAGACACGACCTGCATCCGGGAGAGTGGGGACTTCATCCTAAAATTAGGATCCATAAAGGTTCAAATTTCGGCCTTGTCCATTTTCTTTCAAAAAGAATTGGCTTCTCTTCCTGAAGTACAGACATTTGTGAAGGGAGTGCTGCATATTCAGCCTACTTTGATACCTCCGGTGGCGCCTTGGGATCTTAACGTGGTATTAAGTTTCCTCAAGTCACCTTGGTTTGAACCACTCAAAACAGTGGAGTTGAAATATCTCACTTGGAAGGTGGACATGTTGTTGGCCTTAGCTTCTGCAAGGCGTGTTTCGGAATTAGCGGCTTTGTCATATAAAAGTCCCTATCTGGTTTTTCACGTGGATAGGGCAGAATTGAGAACTCGTCCTCAATTCCTGCCTAAAGTGGTCTCATCTTTTCATATGAACCAACCTATTGTCGTGCCTGTGGCTACGCGAGACTTGGAGGATTCCGAGTCACTTGATGTGGTCAGGGCTTTGAATATTTATGTGGCCAGAACAGCTAGGGTCAGGAAGACAGAGGCGCTGTTTATCCTGTATGCAGCCAATAAGGTTGGCGCACCTGCTTCAAAGCAGACTATTGCTCGCTGGATCTTTAACACGATTCAGCAAGCACATTATTCGGCAGGATTGCCATTGCCAAAATCGGTTAAGGCCCATTCCACTAGGAAGGTGGGCTCTTCTTGGGCGGCTACCCGAGGGGTCTCGGCATTACAGTTGTGCCAAGCAGCTACTTGGTCGGGATCAAACACCTTTGCAAGGTTCTATAAGTTTGATACCCTAGCTGAGGAAGACCTCCTGTTTGCTCAATCGGTGCTGCAGAGTCATCTGCACTCTCCCGCCCGTTTGGTAGCTTTGGTATAATCCCCATGGTCCTTACGGAGTCCCAGCATCCTCTAGGACGTTAGAGAAAATAAGATTTTACACTTACCGGTAAATCTATTTCTCGTAGTCCGTAGAGGATGCTGGGCGCCCGTCCCAGTGCGGCCTTCTTCTGCAAGACTTGTATATAGTTATTGCTTCCATAAGGGTTATATTATAGTTCATCGGTTTGGACCGAGAATATGTTGTTTGTTCATACTGTTAACTGGGTAGTTTATCACAAGTTATACGGTGTGATTGGTGTGGCTGGTATGAATCTTGCCCTTGGATTAACAAAAATCCTTTCCTCGTACTGTCCATCTCCTCTGGGCACAGTTTCTCTAACTGAGGTCTGGAGGAGGGGCATAGAGGGAGGAGCCAGTGCACACCCAGAGTCTAAAGTCTTTCTTAAAGTGCCCATGTCTCCTGCGGAGCCCGTCTATTCCCCATGGTCCTTACGGAGTCCCAGCATCCTCTACGGACTACGAGAAATAGATTTACCGGTAAGTGTAAAATCTTATTTTTTGCTCTTTTGTCCTCTATAGCTTGTGAACAATTACTGCTGCAGAGCAACGCATCCCCTCCTTCACCTAACTGTTATGTGTATTTAGGACAGTAATGTCATTGAGCAGCTGTATGTACAGTAAGAACAGTTTTTATTTTAGTAGTAGTACAGACATATAAAGCTCAAAATCTTTTTAAGCAACAAAGAATAATAATGGATGGAGACAGTTACACCTGTGCACAAAGGGGAGGTCCTTCAGTTTCCAATGTATTTCTGCACCTGTCTACATTTGTACCAAAGTTTGCAGTGCTCAAAAGCTGCAGTATCTCCCTTTCACTGGCAGCTCCATAGGATCACCCAGAAAGCCTAACCAGTTATTGGTAAGGTACATTTTTAAAGGGTCAGTGGTTGGCCTTAATTTACACAATGGCTCTGTTATCATTAGTGGTGCTGTGAAACAATCGGGGGTATTCAATTAAGTGCCTTTTCTCTAACGTCCTAAGTGGATGCTGGGGACTCCGTAAGGACCATGGGGATTAGCGGCTCCGCAGGAGACTGGGCACAACTAAAGAAAGCTTTAGGACTACCTGGTGTGCACTGTCTCCTCCCACTAAGACCCTCCTCCAGACCTCAGTTAGATTCTTGTGCCCGGCTGAGCTGGATGCACACTAGGGGCTCTCCTGAGCTCCTAGAAAGAAAGTATATTTAGGTTTTTTATTTTACAGTGATATCTGCTGGCAACAGACTCACTGCAGCGAGGGACTAAGGGGAGAAGAAGCGAACCTACCTAACAGGTGGTAGTTTGGGCTTCTTAGGCTACTGGACACCATTAGCTCCAGAGGGATCAACCGCAGGACCCGACCTTGGTGTTCGTTCCCTGAGCCGCGCCGCCGTCCCCCTTACAGAGCCAGAAGCAAGAAGAGGTCCGGAAAATCGTCGGCAGAAGACTTCGGTCTTCACCAAGGTAGCGCACAGCACTGCAGCTGTGCGCCATTGCTCCTCATGTACACCTCACACTCCGGTCACTGATGGGTGCAGGGCGCTGGGGGGGGCGCCCTGAGGGCAATATATGACACCTTGGCTGGCAAATCTACATCATATATAGTCCTAGAGGCTATATAGATGTAAAATTACCCCGCTGAAAAAGGGGCGGGGCCATCTCCCTCAGCACACTGGCGCCATTTTTTCTTCACAGTGCAGCTGGAAGACAGCTCCCCAGGCTCTCCCCTGTAGTTTTCAGGCTCAAAGGGTTAAAAAGAGAGGGGGGGCACTAAATTTAGGCCAATATATGTATACAAGCAGCTATTGGGGGGAAAAAATCACTCAGTTATAGTGTTAATCCCTGCATTATATAGCGCTCTGGTGTGTGCTGGCATACTCTCTCTCTGTCCCCCCAAAGGACTTTGTGGGGTCCTGTCCTCAGTCAGAGCATTCCCTGTGTGTGTGCGGTGTGGGGCCGACACCAGAGTGGATGGATAGGTGGAAGGTATTAACCGACAATGTCAACTCCTTACATAAAAGGCTGGATGACGTAGCAGTGGGACAGCCGGCTTCTCAGCCCGCGCCTGCCCAGGCGTCTCAAAGGCCATCAGGGGCTCAAAAAAACGCCCGTTACCTCAGATGGCAGACACAGATGTCGACACGGAGTCTGACTCCAGTGTCGACGAGGTTGAGACATATACACAATCCACTAGGAACATCCGTTACATGATCTCGGCAATGAAAAATGTGTTACGCATTTCTGACATGAACCCAAGTACCACATAAAAGGGGGTTTATTTTTGGGGAGAAAAAGCAGCCAGTGTTTTGTTCCCCCATCAGATGAATGAATGAAGTGTGTAAAGAAGCGTGGGTTCCCCCGATAAGAAACTGGTAATTTCTAAACAGTTACTGATGGCGTACCCTTTCCCGCCAGAGGATAGGTCACGCTGGGAGATATCCCCTAGGGTGGATAAGGCGCTCACACGTTTGTCAAAAAAGGTGGCACTGCCGTCTTAGGATACGGCCACCTTGAAGGAGCCTGCTGATAAAAAGCAGGAGGCTATCCTGAAGTCTGTATATACACACACTCAGGTTCTATACTGAGACCTGCAATTGCCTCAGCAAAATAGTGCTGCTGCAAATAGTGCTGCTGCAGCGTGGTCTGATACCCTGTCAGATGATATTAATACCCTAGACAGGGATAATATTTTGCTAACATAGAGCATTTTAAAGACGTCGTCTTATATAGGAAGGATGCACAGAGGGATATTTACCGGCTGGCATCCAGAATAAATGCAATGTCCATTCTGCCAGGAGGGTATTAGAAACCCGGCAGTGGACAGGTGATGCTGCCTTTAAAAGGCACATGGAGATTCTGCCTTATAAGGGTGAGGAATTGTTTGGGGATGGTCTCTGGGACCTCGTATCCACAGCAACAGCTGGGAAGAAAAAAAATTTTTACCTCAGGTTTCCTCACAAAAGCCTAAAAGCACCGTATTTTCAGGTACAGTCCTTTCGGCTTCAGAAAAGCAAGCGGGTAAAAGGCGCTTCCTTTCTGCACAGAGACAAGGGAAAAAGGAAAAAGCTGCTCCAGGCAGCCAGTTCCCAGGATCAAAAATCTTCCCTCGCTTCCTCTGAGTCCACCGCATGACGCTGGGGCTCCACAGGTGGAGACAGGTGCGGTGGAGGCGCGTCTCGGGAACTTCAGGGACCAGTGGGCTTGCCCACAGGTGGATCCCTAGGTTCTGCAAGTAGTATCACAGGGATACAGGCTGGAGTTCGAGGCGACTCCCCCTCGCCGTTACCTCACATCAGCCTTGCCTGCTGCCCTCGGAGAAAGGTAGTACTGGCGGCAATTCACAAGCTGTACTTCCAGCAGGTGAAATCAAGGTACCCCTCCTTCAACAAGGCCGGGGTTACTATTCCAAAAATGTTGTGGTACCGAAACCAGACGGTTCGGTGAGACCCATTCTAAAATTGAAATCCTTGAACACTTATATACGAAGGTTCAAGTTCAAAATGGAATCGTCAGGGCGATTATTGCAAGCGTGGAGAATTTCAGGGTATCACTGGACATCAGGGATGCTTACCTGCATGTCCCTATTTACCCTCTTCACCAGATGTACATCAAAATTGTGGTACAGAATTGTCATTACCAATTCCAGACGTTGCCGTTGGTCTGTCCCCGGCACCGAGGGTATTTACCAAGGTAATGGCCGAAGTACTTATCCCGTACTTGGACGATCTCCTTATAAAGGCGAGGTCCAGGGAGCAGTTGTTCGTCGGAGTAGCACTATCTCAAGAAGTGCTACAACAGCACGGCTGGATTCTGAATATTCCAAAGTCGCAGCTGGTTCCTACGACGCGTCTACTGTTCCTGAGTATGGTTCTGGACACAGAACAGGATAAAAAGGGTTTCTCTCGGAGGAGAAATCCAAGGAGTTGGCGTCTCTAGACGGAGACCTCCTAATACAAATACAGGTGTCAGTGCATCAATGCACGCGAGCCTTGGGAAAGATGGTAGCTTCTTACGAAGAAATTCCATTCGCCAGGTCCCATGCAAGGATCTTCCAGTGGGATCTGTTGGACAAGTGGTCCGGGTCGCATCTTCAGATGCATCGGCGGATAACCCTGTCTCCAGGGCCAGGGTGTCGCTGTGGTGGTGACTGCAGAGTGCTCATCTTCTAGAGGGCCGCAGATTCGGCATACAGGACTGGGTCCTGGTGACCACGGATGCCAGCCTTCAAGGCTGGGGGGCAGTCACACAGGGAAGAAACTTCCAAGGCCTATGGAAAAGTCAGGAGACTTCCCTACACATAAATGTTCTGGAACTTTGGGCCATTTACAATGCCCTAAGTTAGGCTAGACCCCTGCTTCAACACCGGCCAGTGCTGATCCAGTCAGACAACATCACGGCGGTCGCTCAGGGAAACCGACAGGGCGGCACAAGAAGCAGGATGGCGATGGCAGAAGCCACAAGGATTCTCCGATGGGCGGAAAATCATGTGTTAGCACTGTCAGCAGTGTTCATTCCCGGAGTGGACAACTGAGAAGCAGACTTTCTCAGCAGACACGACCTCCACCCGGGAGAGTGGGGACTTCATCCAGAAGTCTTCCAAATGATTGTACACCGTTGGGAAAGGCCACAGGTGGACATGATGGCGTCCCGCCTCAACAAAAAGCTACAAAGATATTGCGACAGGTCAAGGGACCCTCAGGCGATAGCTGTGGACGCTCTGGTAACACCGTGGGTGTACCAATCGGTGTATGTGTTCCCTTCTCTGCCTCTCATACCCAGGCTAATGAGAATAATAAGAAGGAGAGGAGTAAGAACTATACTCATTGTTCCGGGTTGTCCAAGAAGAGCTTGGTACCCAGAACTCCAAGAAATGATCTCAGAGGACCCATGGCCTCTGCCGCTCAGACAGGAACTGCTGCAGCAGGGGGCCTGTCTGTTCCAAGACGTACCGCGGCTGCGTTTGACGGCATGGCGGTTGAACGCCGGATCCTGAAGGAAAAGGGCATTCCGGAGGAAGTTATTCCTACGCTATTTAAAGCTAGCAAAGAAGTGAACGCAAACCATTATCACCGCATATGGCGGAAATGTGTTGCGTGCTGTGAGGCCAGTAAGGCCCCAAAAGGAGGAATTTCAGCTAGGTCGATTTCTGCACTTCCTACAAGTCAGAGGTGACTATGGGCCTACAATTGGGTTCCATTAAGGTCCAGATTTCGGCTCTATCGATTTTCTTCCAAAATAGAACTGGCTTCACTGCCTGAAGTTCAGACTTTTGTTAAGGGAGTGCTGCATAGTCAGCCCCCGTTGGTGCCTCCAGTGGCACCGTGGGATCTCAACGTAGTGTTGGATTTCCTGAAGTCGCATTGAGTTGAGCCACTTAAATACCTCACGTGGGAAGTGGTCATGCTGTGGGCCTTGGCGTCGGCCAGGCGTGTATCAGAATTGGCGGCTTTGTCATGCAAAAGCCCTTATCTGTATTTTATATGGATAAGGCGGAATTGAGGACTCGTTCCCAATTCCTTCCTAAGGTGGTATCTGTTTTTCATGTGAACCAACCTATTGTGGTGCCTGCGGCTGCTTGGGACTTGGAGGATTCCAAGTTTCTGGACGTAGTCAGGGCCCTGAAAAATATATGTTTCCAGGACGGCTGGAGTCAGAAAGATTGACTCGCTATTTATCCTGTATGCACCCAACAAGCTGGGTGCTCCTGCTTCTAAGCAGACTATTGCTCGCTGGATCTGTAGCACGATTCAACTTGCACATTCTGCGGCTGGACTGCCGTACCCTAAATCTGTAAAAGCCCATTCCACGAGGAAAGTGGGCTCTTCTTGGGCGGCTGCCCGAGGGGTCTCGGCTTTACAAATTTGCCGAGCTGTTACTTGGTCGGGGTCAAACACTCTTGCAAGAGTCTACAAGTTTGATACCCTGGCTGAGGAGGACCTAGAGTTTGCTCATTCGGTGCTGCAGAGTCATCCGCACTCTCCCGCCCGTTTGGGAGCTTTGGTATAATCCCCATGGTCCTTACGGAGTCCCCAGCATCCACTTAGGACGTTAGAGAAAATAAGATTTTACTTACCGGTAAATCTATTTCTCGTAGTCCGTAGTGGATGCTGGGCGCCCATCCCAAGTGCGGATTGTCTGCAATACTTGTATATAGTTATTGCCTAACTAAAGGGTTATTGTTGAGCCATCTGTTGAGAGGCTCAGTTGTTATCATACTGTTAACTGGGTATAGTATCACGAGTTATACGGTGTGATTGGTGTGGCTGGTATGAGTCTTACCCGGGATTCAAAATCCTTCCTTATTGTGTCAGCTCTTCCGGGCACAGTATCCTAACTGAGGTCTGGAGGAGGGTCTTAGTGGGAGGAGCCAGTGCACACCAGGTAGTCCTAAAGCTTTCTTTAGTTGTGCCCAGTCTCCTGCGGAGCCGCTAATCCCCATGGTCCATACGGAGTCCCCAGCATCCACTACGGACTACGAGAAATAGATTTACCGGTGAGTAAAATCTTATTTTATTCTACTGGTCGAAAAACAGTAGTTATTCGACACTGTATTCATTTACCCCGTTTTGTAATCAATTTTTGCCCATGCCGTTTCACTTTTTTTTTTTTGTCCAATCGGCATGGGTAAAAATTGCACCAAAAATGGGCGAAAACGCCCGCAAATTCACCAAAACACGTGTATCGGCAAATTCGCCAATACACATGGTTTTTGTCAGTGCCGGATTTTTCGACCAGTCGAAAAAATGGCACGGGCATTGAATAGTTTGAATGTAAATTCAACCTAAAAACGGGTGAAAAGTGCCATCTTTTCAACTGGTCAAAAAAACGTCACTAATTGAATACCCCCCTGTGTATTAGCATTTCCCCTTAACATTGTATAGTGCGTGATACAGGGGTGGGGTTCATAGGGTCGACAGTGTCTAGGTCGACCACTATTGGTCGACAGTAACTAAGTTGACACCCAAAATAGGTTGACATGAGCAAGGTTGACATGACAAAAGGTCAACATGAGGTTTCTTGATTTTTTTTTCTTTTTTTCTTTATATAATTTTTCTTTGTAGAGTGACCGGGAACCCCAAGCAGTGCACCATGTCCCCTCACATGGCTCGCTTCACTCGTGCCACCAGGTGGTGATGTGGCAATACAAATCACTTTAGGGTTGCTGCAATTGCTAGAGCAACACTTTTACCAATAAAAATGGTAATCCCTTCCTACTTTCAGACATCTTGACATGAAACTTTTATATGTGGAGTTTTCTGAAGATTGGAAAAATATTTCATACCGTTATATAGCTGAAAGATTATATTACACATCATGTGCTTGCTACTTTACATGATGTCCTGTTTTGCTAGGGTATGCTGCTGATCTTCTAATGGAAATTGTTGATGACAATGAAGATCATACTTGAACATATGTAGCGCTCTTCAAGTGATTTATATCACAAACTGGTGATAAATCTTGTAACCTAGTTTTAAAAATAAATGGCTAGCTCAGGGTTAGACAACCCTGGGCACTGGTACCACTAGGTTGCACTGGAGGATGTTGGGGTCGGTCCCTCTTCTCCTAGATGCACAGCACTGCTCATCCCTCCTACTATACCTCATTCCCTCGCAGAGGAGACATTTTTGAGTTTTAGACCCTCTCCAGCAAAGCCTGGGCCTCTGGGGACTAAATCCTGCCACAGTTAGTCCTACTCGGTCTGATAATGTTACAAGATTCTGAAGCTTGTCTTCGTCTCCAGACTACAATTTATCAACTTAACCTGGGCAAACTCACATAAAAAAAAAGACAGGGAAGCCCACTAACACAGTACTGATTAATTACTTAAGGTTTGTATGTTTCTTGTAATGGGAATGGCACTCTGGAAACTCTTTCAACTTGTAATGTTTAACATCTGGTACCCCTAGAGAAATACTTTGCCTACCCTTGGGCTAGCACAGACTCCCCAGTGTAAGGTGATATATGGTCAGATGAATCATCCTAATCTTCCTGATGAGTGCACATGCAGCACCAATTTAGAGATCTCTATAGCCCCAAGTGCTTACTCCCAAAAGAGAAGGGTTCAGGCAGTTCCACAGTGTGGGGCACATATAAATAAATACATACATATATATATATATATATATATACAGGCTCGGCGGCGCGGCACTCAGCTCTTCTAAATGAATAAATAATGCTGATCAACGTTTCAATATATTTAAAAACGTTGATCAGCAGACTGTGGTCCGCATTATTTATTCATTTAGAAGAGCTGAGTGCCGCGCCGCCGAGCCTGTATCTACATTGTAAGCGAAGGCACCGGCGCAAAATTACTGTTCTTAACTATGGAGTGCCAGACCCCCGAGATTATATATATATATATATATATATATATATATATATATATATATATATATAGATATATATAGATATATATAGATATATATATATAGATATATATATATTCTATTAGCAGCGGCCATTCCCCCAGAAGCCAAGATCAATGCTGATCACTGCTTAGAGTTCATCCCATGTTGCAGTGTTACTTGTCTAATGGAAGTCAAAACAGCGCATGTGGTTGTTAATTGGTTTCATGAGCATAATATTGGTGGACTGATACATCAACCAGGAGTTATTTATATTACTTTAATGTGAATGAATGATGCTGCACTCTCCTGCACAAATATATGTATTTGTTGATTCATTCTCTTCACAAGTGGTTTTACCCCTCTATGTGACTGAGCAGCCAAAGCCATGGACAGGTGTTTATTAAAGCAGTTGGAGCAATTACAGGATGGATCATCTTATTCAGCTGTTCACCACCTTCAAGTATAACTCATTGGCTGTCTCACTTTGCAGCAAGTGGTATCTCATAGTCTCCCACTCTACAGCAAGTGGTCTCTCATTGGATGTCACTCTCACTGCAGAGCGGGGCACTCAATGAGAGACCACTTGCTGCAGGGTGGGAAACTAGAAAATTAGAGACCATTTGCTTCTCATATTGGGTGTCCCACGTTACAGCAAGTGGTTCTCCCTGCCTTTATTTTTAGCTTTGGGACTTTCCACACAGACTGTTTCCCACTGCTGCACGAGAAAAGTGGGCTTAACCTGCATACAAGTGCCTTTCTCTAAAACAGTGGCGATAGTCTCTTTTAGAATGTGCTCCTTCCTCCCTTAGAAGATAAAGGGAACTTACAGCATGAGGTCTGTATGCAACTCATACAGACCTCAGAGATTTTAGATATAAGAAACACGAAAGAGCTCTGTTGTTGTATCAACGTTTCAGAACTTATATTTCTTTCTCTAACGTCCTAAGTGGATGCTGGGGACTCCGTCAGGACCATGGGGATTAGCGGCTCCGCAGGAGACAGGGCACAAAACTAAAGCTTTAGGATCAGGTGGTGTGTACTGGCTCCTCCCCCTATGACCCTCCTCCAAGCCTCAGTTAGGTTTTTGTGCCCGTCCGAGCAGGGTGCAATCTAGGTGGCTCTCTTAAGGAGCTGCTTAGAAAAAGTTTTTAGGTTTATTATTTTCAGTGAGTCCTGCTGGCAACAGGCTCACTGCATCGAGGGACTTAGGGGAGAGAAGTTCAACTCACCTGCGTGCAGGATGGATTGGCTTCTTAGGCTACTGGACACCATTAGCTCCAGAGGGAGTCGGAACACAGGTCTCACCCTGGGGTTCGTCCCGGAGCCGCGCCGCCGACCCCCCTTGCAGATGCTGAAGATTGAAGGTCCAGAAACCGGCGGCAGAAGGCTCTTCAGTCTTCTTGAAGGTAGCGCACAGCACTGCAGCTGTGCGCCATTGTTTGTCACACACTTCTCACCAACGGTCACGGAGGGTGCAGGGCGCTGCTGGGGGCGCCCTGGGCAGCAATGTAAATACCTTTTATGGCTAAAAAATACATCACATATAGCCCTTGAGGCTATATGGATGTATTTAACCCCTGCCAGATATTACAAACTACGGGAGAAAAGCCCGCCGGAATAGGGGGCGGGGCTTATTCTCCTCAGCACACAGCGCCATTTTCCTGCTCAGCTCCGCTGTGAGGAAGGCTCCCAGGACTCTCCCCTGCACTGCACTACAGAAACAGGGTAAAACAGAGAGGGGGGGCACTTTTTATGGCGATATTTTATATATTTAAGCTGCTATAAGGATACAACACTTATATAAGGTTGTTCCCATATATATTATAGCGCTTGGGTGTGTGCTGGCAAACTCTCCCTCTGTCTCCCCAAAGGGCTAGTGGGGTCCTGTCTTCGATAAGAGCATTCCCTGTGTGTCTGCTGTGTGTCGGTACGTGTGTGTCGACATGTATGAGGACGATGTTGGTGTGGAGGCAGAGCAATTGCCGGTAATGGTGATGTCACCCCCCAGGGAGTCGACACCGGAATGGATGGCTTTGTTTATGGAATTACGTGATAATGTCAGCACATTACAAAAATCAGTTGACGACATGAGACGGCCGGAAAACCAGTTGGTACCTGCCCAGGCGTCTCAGACACCGTCAGGGGCTGTAAAACGCCCTTTACCTCAGTCGGTCGACACAGACCCAGACACGGACACTGAATCTAGTGTCGACGGTGAAGAAACAAACGTATTTTCAAGTAGAGCCACACGTTATATGATCACGGCAATGAAGGAGGCTTTGCATATCTCTGATACTGCAAGTACCACAAAAAGGGGTATTATGTGGGGGGTGAAAAAACTACCTGTAGTTTTTCCTGAATCAGAGGAATTGAATGATGTATGTGATGAAGCGTGGGTTAACCCAGATAGAAAAGTGCTAATTTCAAAAAAGTTATTGGCATTATACCCTTTCCCGCCAGAGGTTAGGGCGCGCTGGGAAACACCCCCTAGGGTGGATAAGGCGCTCACACGCTTATCAAAACAAGTGGCGTTACCGTCTCCTGATACGGCCGCCCTCAAGGATCCAGCTGATAGGAGGCTGGAAACTACCCTAAAGAGTATATACACACATACTGGTGTTATACTGCGACCAGCCATCGCCTCAGCCTGGATGTGCAGTGCTGGGGTGGTCTGGTCGGATTCCCTGACTGAAAATATTGATACCCTGGATAGGGACAGTATTTTATTGACTATAGAGCAATTAAAGGATGCTTTTCTTTATATGCGAGATGCTCAGAGGGATATTTGCACTCTGGCATCGAGAGTAAGTGCGATGTCCATATCTGCCAGAAGAAGTTTATGGACGCGACAGTGGTCAGGTGATGCGGATTCCAAACGACATATGGAAGTATTGCCGTATAAAGGGGAAGAATTATTTGGCGTAGGTCTATCGGATCTGGTGGCCACGGCAACTGCCGGAAAATCCACCTTTTTACCTCAGACCCCCTCCCAACAGAAAAAGACACCGTCTTTTCAGCCGCAGTCCTTTCGGTCCTATAAGAACAAGAGGGCAAAAGGACAGTCATATCTGCCCCGGGGCAGAGGAAGGGGTAAGAGAGGGCAGCAAGCAGCCCCTGCCCAGGAACAGAAGCCCTCCCAGGGTTCTGCAAAGCCCTCAGCATGACGCTGGGGCTGTACAAGCGGACTCAGGAGCGGTGGGGGGTCGACTCAGGAATTTCAGCGCACAGTGGGCTTGCTCACAGGTGGACCCTTGGATCCTGCAGGTAGTATCTCAGGGTTACAGGTTGAAATTCGAGAAGTCTCCCCCTCGCCGGTTCCTAAAGTTTGCTTTGCCAACGTCTCCCTCAGACAGGGCGACGGTATTGGAAGCCATTCACAAGCTGTTTTCTCAGCAGGTGATAGTCAAGGTACCCCTCCTACAACAGGGAAAGGGGTATTACTCCACGCTATTTGTGGTACCGAAGCCGGACGGCTCGGTAAGACCTATTCTAAATCTGAAATCTTTGAACCTGTACATACAAAAATTCAAGTTCAAGATGGAATCACTCAGAGCAGTGATAGCGAATCTGGAAGAAGGGGACTTTATGGTGTCCCTGGACATAAAGGATGCTTACCTGCATGTCCCAATTTGCCCTTCACATCAAGGGTACCTCAGGTTCGTGGTGCAAAACTGTCATTATCAGTTTCAGAGGCTGCCGTTTGGATTGTCCACGGCACCTCGAGTCTTTACCAAGGTAATGGCCGAAATGATGATTCTTCTGCGAAGAAGAGGCGTATTAATTATCCCTTACTTGGACGATCTCCTGATAAGGGCAAGGTCCAGAGAACAGCTGGAGGGCGGAGTAGCACTAACCCAAGTAGTGCTGCAACAACACGGGTGGATTCTGAATTTTCCAAAATCTCAGTTGACCCCGACAACACGTCTGCTGTTCCTGGGAATGATTCTGGACACGGTTCAGAAAAAGGTGTTTCTTCCGGAGGAGAAAGCCAAGGAGTTATCCGAACTTGTCAGGAACCTCCTAAAACCAGGAAAAGTGTCTGTGCATCAATGCACAAGAGTCCTGGGAAAGATGGTGGCTTCTTACGAAGCAATTCCATTCGGCAGATTCCATGCACGAACTTTTCAGTGGGATCTGCTGGACAAATGGTCCGGATCGCATCTGCAGATGCATCAGCGGATAACCTTATCGCCACGGACAAGGGTGTCTCTTCTGTGATGGTTGCAGAGTGCTCATCTGTTAGAGGGCCGCAGATTCGGCATACAGGACTGGGTCCTGGTGACCACGGATGCCAGTCTGAGAGGCTGGGGAGCGGTCACACAGGGAAGAAACTTCCAGGGAGTATGGTCAAGCCTGGAGATGTCTCTTCATATAAATATACTGGAGCTAAGAGCAATTTACAATGCTCTAAGCCTGGCAAAACCCCTGCTTCAGGGTCAGCCGGTGTTGATCCAGTCGGACAACATCACGGCAGTCGCCCACGTAAACAGACAGGGCGGCACAAGAAGCAGGAGAGCAATGGCAGAAGCTGCAAGGATCCTTCGCTGGGCGGAAGATCATGTGATAGCACTGTCAGCAGTGTTCATTCCGGGAGTAGACAACTGGGAAGCAGACTTCCTCAGCAGACACGATCTACACCCGGGAGAGTGGGGACTTCATCCAGAAGTCTTCCACATGATTGTGAACCGTTGGAAAAAACCAAAGGTGGATATGATGGCGTCTCGCCTCAACAAAAAACTGGACAGGTATTGCGCCAGGTCAAGAGACCCTCAGGCAATAGATGTGGACGCTCTGGTAACACCGTGGGTGTACCAGTCAGTGTATGTGTTTCCTCCTCTGCCTCTCATACCCAAAGTACTGAGAATTATACGGCAAAGGGGAGTAAGAACGATACTCGTGGCTCCGGATTGGCCAAGAAGAACTTGGTACCCGGAACTTCAGGAGATGCTCACGGAAAATCCGTGGCCTCTACCTCTAAGACGGGACCTGATTCAGCAGGGACCGTGTCTATTCCAAGACTTACCGCGGCTGCGTTTGATGGCATGGCGGTTGAACGCCGAATTCTAAAGGAAAAAGGCATTCCAGAAGAGGTCATTCCTACACTGGTTAAAGCCAGGAAGGAGGTGACTGCACAACATTATCACCGCATTTGGAGAAAATATGTTGCGTGGTGTGAGGCCAGGAAGGCCCCCACGGAGGAATTTCAACTGGGTCGATTCCTACATTTCCTGCAAACAGGATTGTCTATGGGCCTCAAATTGGGGTCCATTAAGGTTCAAATTTCGGCCCTGTCGATTTTCTTCCAGAAAGAATTGGCTTCAGTTCCTGAAGTCCAGACTTTTGTAAAAGGAGTACTACATATACAGCCCCCGGTTGTGCCCCCAGTGGCTCCGTGGGACCTGAATGTAGTTTTGGATTTTCTCAAATCCCATTGGTTTGAGCCACTCAAATCGGTGGATTTGAAATATCTTACATGGAAAGTAACCATGCTACTGGCCCTGGCTTCAGCCAGGAGAGTATCAGAATTGGCGGCTTTATCGTATAAGAGCCCATATCTGATTTTCCATTCGGACAGGGCAGAACTGCGGACGCGTCCTCAGTTTCTGCCTAAGGTGGTGTCAGCGTTTCACCTGAACCAGCCTATTGTGGTGCCTGCGGCTACTAGCGATTTGGAAGATTCCAAGTTGCTGGACGTTGTCAGGGCATTGAAAATATACATTTCAAGGACGGCTGGAGTCAGAAAATCTGACTCGCTGTTTATACTGTATGCACCCAACGAGCTGGGTGCTCCTGCTTCTAAGCAGACGATTGCTCGTTGGATTTGTAGCACAATTCAACTTGCACATCCTGTGGCAGGCCTGCCACAGCCTAAATCTGTCAAGGCCCATTCCACAAGGAAGGTGGGCTCATCCTGGGCGGCTGACCGAGGGGTCTCGGCATTACAACTCTGCCGAGCAGCTACGTGGTCGGGGGAGAACACGTTTGTAAAATTCTACAAATTTGATACCCTGGCTAAAGAGGACCTGGAGTTCTCTCATTCGGTGCTGCAGAGTCATCCGCACTCTCCCGCCCGTTTGGGAGCTTTGGTATAATCCCCATGGTCCTGACGGAGTCCCCAGCATCCACTTAGGACGTTAGAGAAAATAAGATTTTACTTACCGATAAATCTATTCCTCGTAGTCCGTAGTGGATGCTGGGCGCCCATCCCAAGTGCGGATTGTCTGCAATACTTGTACATAGTTATTGTTACAAAAAAATCGGGTTGTTATTTGTTGTGAGCCGTCTGTTCAGAGGCTCCTACGTTTTGTCATACTGTTAACTGGGTTTAGATCACAAGTTATACGGTGTGATTGGTGTGGCTGGTATGAGTCTTACCCGGGATTCAATATCCTTCCTTATTGTGTACGCTCGTCCGGGCACAGTATCCTAACTGAGGCTTGGAGGAGGGTCATAGGGGGAGGAGCCAGTACACACCACCTGATCCTAAAGCTTTAGTTTTGTGCCCTGTCTCCTGCGGAGCCGCTAATCCCCATGGTCCTGACGGAGTCCCCAGCATCCACTACGGACTACGAGAAATAGATTTATCGGTAAGTAAAATCTTATTTGTTCTTTCGTCAGAACAAGAAATATAAGTTTTGAAACGTTGATATAACAGGGCTCTGTTTATTATACAGGTCATTTGAGAGATGCCTTCTGACACTTGTTTGTGTGTGGCCTATGGGTTACACTTGGAAGGCACCTATACACAGAGCGGGAGTGCCAGCATTCGTCCAGTACATAACAAAGACATTTTTGTTTAATGGATTTAAAACTTTGATCAAATATAAACGTCTGTATAAATGAAGGTTGATATCCTATTAGCAGCAGTACTATATTTCCTTTTCCCCCAATGCCGGCACAATCGTGGATAATGCCGTGAAGCCTAATCCCTGACAAACGCGATATCCAGCTGTTTGTAACGGCCAAAATTGCATTGGGGTTAATAGGATGGTATTCGGATTCTAGGTCGACACCCATTGGTCGACAGTGAATAGGTCGATACTAGAAATAGGTTGACATGCAAAAAGGTCGACATGAGATTTTCACTTTTCTCTAACGTCCTAAGTGGATGCTGGGGACTCCGTAAGGACCATGGGGATTAGCGGCTCCGCAGGAGACTAGGCACAACTAAAGAAAGCTTTAGGACTACCTGGTGTGCACTGGCTCCTCCCACTAAGACCCTCCTCCAGACCTCAGTTAGATTCTTGTGCCCGGCTGAGCTGGATGCACACTAGGGGCTCTCCTGAGCTCCTAGAAAGAAAGTATATTTAGGTTTTTTATTTTACAGTGAGATCTGCTGGCAACAGACTCACTGCAGCGAGGGACTAAGGGGAGAAGAAGCGAACCTACCTAACAGGTGGTAGTTTGGGCTTCTTAGGCTACTGGACACCATTAGCTCCAGAGGGATCGACCGCAGGACCCGACCTTGGTGTTCGTTCCCGGAGCCGCGCCGCCGTCCCCCTTACAGAGCCAGAAGCAAGAAGAGGTCCGGAAAATCGGCGGCAGAAGACTTCGGTCTTCACCAAGGTAGCGCACAGCACTGCAGCTGTGCGCCATTGCTCCTCATGTACACCTCACACTCTGGTCACTGATGGGTGCAGGGCGCTGGGGGGGGGGGCGCCCTGAGGGCAATATATGACACCTTGGCTGGCAAATCTACATCATATATAGTCCTAGAGGCTATATAGATGTAAAATTCCCCCTGCCAGTATTCCAGAAAAAGCGTGAGAAAGTCTGCCGAAAAAGGGGCGGGGCCATCTCCCTCAGCACACTGGCGCCATTTTTTCTTCACAGTGCAGCTGGAAGACGGCTCCCCAGGCTCTCCCCTGTAGTTTTCAGGCTCAAAGGGTTAAAAAGAGAGGGGGGCACTAAATTTAGGCGCAATATATGTATACAAGCAGCTATTGGGGGAAAAATCACTCAGTTATAGTGTTAATCCCTGCATTATATAGCGCTCTGGTGTGTGCTGGCATACTCTCTCTCTGTCCCCCCAAAGGACTTTGTGGGGTCCTGTCCTCAGTCAGTGCATTCCCTGTGTGTGTGCGGTGTGTCGGTACGGCTGTGTCGACATGCTGGATGAGGAAGGTTACGTGGAGGCGGAGCAGAGGCCGATAAATGGGATGTGGCCCCCTGTGGGGCCGACACCAGAGTGGATGGATAGGTGGAAGGTATTAACCGACAATGTCAACTCCTTACATAAAAGGCTGGATGACGTAGCAGCTGTGGGACAGCCGGCTTCTCAGCCCGCGCCTGCCCAGGCGTCTCAAAGGCCATCAGGGGCTCAAAAAACGCCCGTTACCTCAGATGGCAGACACAGATGTCGACACGGAGTCTGACTCCAGTGTCGACGAGGTTGAGATATATACACAATCCACTAGGAACATCCGTTACATGATCTCGGCAATGAAAAATGTGTTACGCATTTCTGACATGAACCCAAGTACCACATAAAAGGGGGTTTATTTTTGGGGAGAAAAAGCAGCCAGTGTTTTGTTCCCCCATCAGATGAATGAATGAAGTGTGTAAAGAAGCGTGGGTTCCCCCGATAAGAAACTGGTAATTTCTAAACAGTTACTGATGGCGTACCCTTTCCCGCCAGAGGATAGGTCACGCTGGGAGATATCCCCTAGGGTGGATAAGGCGCTCACACGTTTGTCAAAAAAGGTGGCACTGCCGTCTTAGGATACGGCCACCTTGAAGGAGCCTGCTGATAAAAAGCAGGAGGCTATCCTGAAGTCTGTATATACACACACTCAGGTTCTATACTGAGACCTGCAATTGCCTCAGCAAAATAGTGCTGCTGCAGCGTGGTCTGATACCCTGTCAGATGATATTAATACCCTAGACAGGGATAATATTTTGCTAACATAGAGCATTTTAAAGACGTCGTCTTATATAGGAAGGATGCACAGAGGGATATTTACCGGCTGGCATCCAGAATAAATGCAATGTCCATTCTGCCAGGAGGGTATTAGAAACCCGGCAGTGGACAGGTGATGCTGCCTTTAAAAGGCACATGGAGATTCTGCCTTATAAGGGTGAGGAATTGTTTGGGGATGGTCTCTGGGACCTCGTATCCACAGCAACAGCTGGGAAGAAAAATTTTTACCTCAGGTTTCCTCACAAAAGCCTAAGAAAGCACCGTATTTTCAGGTACAGTCCTTTCGGCTTCAGAAAAGCAAGCGGGTAAAAGGCGCTTCCTTTCTGCACAGAGACAAGGGAAAAAGGAAAAAGCTGCTCCAGGCAGCCAGTTCCCAGGATCAAAAATCTTCCCTCGCTTCCTCTGAGTCCACCGCATGACGCTGGGGCTCCACAGGTGGAGACAGGTGCGGTGGGGGCGCGTCTCGGGAACTTCAGGGACCAGTGGGCTTGCCCACAGGTGGATCCCTAGGTTCTGCAAGTAGTATCACAGGGATACAGGCTGGAGTTCGAGGCGACTCCCCCTCGCCGTTACCTCACATCAGCCTTGCCTGCTGCCCTCGGAGAAAGGTAGTACTGGCGGCAATTAACAAGCTGTACTTCCAGCAGGTGAAATCAAGGTACCCCTCCTTCAACAAGGCCGGGGTTACTATTCCAAAAATGTTGTGGTACCGAAACCAGACGGTTCGGTGAGACCCATTCTAAAATTGAAATCCTTGAACACTTTTATATACGAAGGTTCAAGTTCAAAATGGAATCGCTCAGGGCGATTATTGCAAGCCTGGAGAATTTCAGGGTATCACTGGACATCAGGGATGCTTACCTGCATGTCCCTATTTACCCTCTTCACCAGGTGTACCTCAAAATTGTGGTACAGGATTGTCATTATCAATTCCAGACGTTGCCGTTGGTCTGTCCCGGCACCGAGGTTATTTACCAAGGTAATGGCCGAAGTACTTATCCCGTACTTGGACGATCTCCTTATAAAGGCGAGGTCCAGGGAGCAGTTGTTCGTCGGAGTAGCACTATCTCGGGAAGTGCTACAACAGCACGGCTGGATTCTGAATATTCCAAAGTCGCAGCTGGTTCCTACGACGCGTCTACTGTTCCTGGGTATGGTTCTGGACACAGAACAGGATAAAAAGGGTTTCTCCCGGAGGAGAAATCCAAGGAGTTGGCGTCTCTAGACGGAGACCTCCTAATACAAATACAGGTGTCGGTGCATCAATGCCCGCTAGCCTTGGGAAAGATGGTAGCTTCTTACGAAGAAATTCCATTTGCCAGGTCCCATGCAAGGATCTTCCAGTGGGAGCTGTTGGACAAGTGGTCCGGGTCGCATCTTCAGATGCATCGGCGGATAACCCTGTCTCCAAGGGCCAGGGTGTCGCTGTGGTGGTGACTGCAGAGTGCTCATCTTCTAGGGGGCCACAGATTCGGCATACAGGACTGGGTCCTGGTGACCACGGATGCCAGCCTTCGAGGCTGGGGGGCAGTCACACAGGGAAGAAACTTCCAAGGCCTATGGAAAAGTCAGGAGACTTCCCTACACATAAATGTTCTGGAACTATGGGCCATTTACAATGCCCTAAGTCAGGGCGGCACAAGAAGCAGGATGGCGATGGCAGAAGCCACAAGGATTCTCCGATGGGCGGAAAATCATGTGTTAGCACTGTCAGCAGTGTTCATTCCCGGAGTGGACAACTGAGAAGCAGACTTTCTCAGCAGACACGACCTCCACCCGGGAGAGTGGGGACTTCATCCAGAAGTCTTCCAAATGATTGTACACCGTTGGGAAAGGCCACAGGTGGACATGATGGCGTCCCGCCTCAACAAAAAGCTACAAAGATATTGCGACAGGTCAAGGGACCCTCAGGCGATAGCTGTGGACGCTCTGGTAACACCGTGGGTGTACCAGTCGGTGTATGTGTTCCCTTCTCTGCCTCTCATACCCAGGGTAATGAGAATAATAAGAAGGAGAGGAGTAAGAACTATACTCATTGTTCCGGGTTGTCCAAGAAGAGCTTGGTACCCAGAACTCCAAGAAATGATCTCAGAGGACCCATGGCCTCTGCCGCTCAGACGGGACCTGCTGCAGCAGGGGGCCTGTCTGTTCCAAGACGTACCGCGGCTGCGTTTGACGGCATGGCGGTTGAACGCCGGATCCTGAAGGAAAAGGGCATTCCGGAGGAAGTTATCCCTACGCTATTTAAAGCTAGGAAAGAAGTGAACGCAAACCATTATCACCGCATATGGCGGAAATATGTTGCGTGCTGTGAGGCCAGTAAGGCCCCAAAAGGAGGAATTTCAGTTAGGTCGATTTCTGCACTTCCTACAAGTCAGAGGTGACTATGGGCCTAAAATTGGGTTCCATTAAGGTCCAGATTTCGGCTCTATCGATTTTCTTCCAAAATAGAACTGGCTTCACTGCCTGAAGTTCAGACTTTTGTTAAGGGAGTGCTGCATAGTCAGCCCCGTTTGTGCCTCCAGTGGCACCGTGGGATCTCAACGTAGTGTTGGATTTCCTGAAGTCTCATTGAGTTGAGCCACTTAAATCCATGGAGCTACAATACCTCACGTGGAAAGTGGTCATGCTGTGGGCCTTGGCGTCGGCCAGGCGTGTATCAGAATTGGCGGCTTTGTCATGCAAAAGCTCTTATCTGTATTTTATATGGATAAGGCGGAATTGAGGACTCGTTCCCAATTCCTTCCTAAGGTGGTATCTGTTTTTCATGTGAACCAACCTATTGTGGTGCCTGCGGCTACTTGGGACTTGGAGGATTCCAAGTTTCTGGACGTAGTCAGGGCCCTGAAAAATATATGTTTCCAGGACGGCTGGAGTCAGAAAGACTGACTCGCTATTTATCCTGTATGCACCCAACAAGCTGGGTGCTCCTGCTTCTAAGCAGACTATTGCTCGCTGGATCTGTAGCACGATTCAACTTGCACATTCTGCGGCTGGACTGCTGCACCCTAAATCTGTAAAAGCCCATTCCACGAGGAAAGTCGGCTCTTCTTGGGCGGCTGCACGAGGGGTCTCGGCTTTACAAATTTGCCGAGCTGTTACTTGGTCGGGGTCAAACACTCTTGCAAGAGTCTACAAGTTTGATACCCTGGCTGAGGAGGACCTAGAGTTTGCTCATTCGGTGCTGCAGAGTCATCCGCACTCTCCCGCCCGTTTGGGAGCTTTGGTATAATCCCCATGGTCCTTATGGAGTCCCCAGCATCCACTTAGGACGTTAGAGAAAATAAGATTTTACTCACCGGTAAATCTATTTCTCGTAGTCCGTAGTGGATGCTGGGCGCCCATCCCAAGTGCGGATTGTCTGCAATACTTGTATATAGTTTTTGCCTAACTAAAGGGTTATTGGTGAGCCATCTGTTGAGAGGCTCAGTTGTTATCATACTGTTAACTGGGTATAGTATCACAAGTTATACGGTGTGATTGGTGTGGCTGGTATGAGTCTTACCCGGGATTCAAAATCCTTCCTTATTGTGTCAGCTCTTCCGGGCACAGTATCCTAACTGAGGTCTGGAGGGGGGTCTTAGTGGGAGGAGCCAGTGCACACCAGGTAGTCCTAAAGCTTTCTTTAGTTGTGCCCAGTCTCCTGCGGAGCCGCTAATCCCCATGGTCCTTACGGAGTCCCCAGCATCCACTACGGACTACGAGAAATAGATTTACCGGTGAGTAAAATCTTATTTTTTTTCTTTCTACTTTTTCATACTTTACGATCCACGTGGATTACGATTGGGAACGGTAACCTGTGCTGAGTGCAGCGAGGCACCTTGCCCGCGAGCCATGCGTGGGAACACTGCACTAATTGGGGTTCCCGGTCACTTTAAGAAGAAAACAACACCAAAAAAACAAGTAAAAATCATGTCAACCTTTTTTCATGTCGACCTAATGGCCGTGTTAACGTATTTCTAGTGTCTCCCTAGCCACTGTCGACCTAATGGGTGTCTGCCTAGAAACTGTCGACCCTGAGTCCCATACCCAATAGGATATCCCCTAAGCTAGCTAATGTAACTAGGAAACTGGGACTTCACCGAGTTCATCATTTTCTCATATCTCCTGTGTGGAATACATTATTTATACCTGATAAACAAACTAATTTTACATATGGTGTTTTGGCTAATGCCTGTATACATTTTATATAGCTTACTAATTCCTTCTTACTATATATCCATCATGCCAACTTCAGAAGCTGCTAAAACAGAACACAAGCATATTTTAACAGTAAGACAGGGTTCCTCTTGCAGTTTTATTTTCCAGACACTGCATAAATAAGGAAACCAAAATGTCAGAATTGTCTATGAGAATACGGAGTATTTGGGCACAAGTGTGACGGGCACAGTGCTATATTTTGTATGCAATCCCCTGAATGAAATTGCAAGTGTCTGTTTAATAAGATGACTGATTTCCTGCTACAAGCTTTTCCATAGATGAATATAATATGCACGGCCACCTACAGGCTGGAGCCGGTATTGAACCTTTATGAATAAGTTTTATATGCTGCCTTGCATATCATTTGAGAGATCAATACATATTGTATCCTTATCCACACCTCACAATAACAAGGTAACACGTTTTGTGCAACTAAATTCTCTTATGTTTCCTCAGACCTCACCTGACTGTGCCCGAGAAGGAGAAAGATGACTTGAGGGACTCCAAGCCACGCTCTCTGCGCTTTACATGGAGCATGAAAACCACCAGCTCAATGGAGCCCAATGAGATGATGAATGAAATCCGCAAGGTGCTAGATGCCAACAGCTGCGAACATGAATCACAAGAAAAGTACATGCTGCTCTGTGTCCATGGCTCTCCAGGTCATGACAGCTATGTACAGTGGGAGATGGAAGTGTGCAAGCTTCCTCGTCTCTCCCTCAACGGTGTGCGCTTCAAAAGAATTACTGGCACCTCTATGGCGTTTAAGAACATTGCCTCCAAAATTGCCAACGAACTAAAACTTTAACAGGGTTCCTGCTCTGTAAGGGAAAGAGACAAAACAGCAAAATTAGACTCTCACAGGCACCCTGTCCTCAGCTTGCCCAGCACTCTTACCCAAGAGGATACAGGAAATTCCATTTTGTTTCTCCTTGCTGGCACATCCTGGAAGGGCAGAGCAGGGAGTAAGGATGGAGACGGGCAGGGTGCCAGGGAATAACTACTGCTCCTTTCATTGTAGGTTTTGAGGGTATTTTATTTGAAATAGATTTATAATTTTTTTTTTTTTCCGATTGGGGATGGGACACAGATTATCTAATAGACTTATAGGAGTAAGCATTGTAGAATGAGAGCATAGAATGTTTGCCCCTCCCATAAATGTGTCACCTGTATAATACTGTTATTTCTGGTACAGTTTATATATCAGAAGATGAGATATTTAAAGGAGTATTCTTTTTACGCCCTCTTTTTTTTTCGTCGTCATCTTTCTTTACAGATAACAGTTCCAAGTTGCATTGTATAGAAGGAGTTTAAAAATGTCTTAGACACTGAACTAATAGCTCAGGGTGCCCGTAATGCCACAGGTACACGTAGAGGCAAACACCACGGGCCCAGATGTAATAGCGTCCGAGTTTGCCAGAGGTGAAGGATGCCGCCCGAACTCATACATTTTTACAAGGTATGGTTTTGCCTTGTAATTGATTGCCCCTTTAAAAAAAAAACATCCGAGTTTGGCCGGCATCCTGCACCACCGGCAAACTCAGCCGCTATTACATCTGGCCCCATATCGGGGACGTTTGTGTGAGTAGCCATATTTGTGCTGTATGGAGGAAACCTAGTGGGCTGCCAATAATTGTTTTGGGGGTTTTCTTGTGTTTATTTTTTATTTTTTTGTTTATTTTTAGCTGCATCTGAGAGTTATCAGCTGGTGTTTAACTGCAGCAATCAGTGGTTGGTACATCTTCAGTTACTTGGTGGTACAATAATACAGACAACTCTTCCGCTCCAAATATACGTAATGTCTTTCTCTTGTTTCTATTTCACTCTTCTCCAGCTCAGAGTTGCCTTCATTTTTCTCCTGTTTTGTATACACTGACATGCATTGGATTGAAATGTTGATTTACACACATTTCTCATGAAAAGGAACATCACCGGAGCCCACTAGGATTTTCTCCTACTTGTTAATGTTCCCACAATTTCTACAACTTTAGCAGCATGGCAACACACCATTACTATGTTGGAATATATAGATTGCACATCTTTAGACACTTGTATGAAGGGCAGGAATTGTCTGCAACACTCACCATGTATATATCTGTCTGTAGATAGATCTGAATCCAGGAATGTATCCATCAAATACTAGGAGTATTGGAAATAGATGAAGGGAGACAACCTTACTGAGGGAAGCATACTATATCAGACTTGGCAACCCCTCAGCTGCAGTGCTGGGCTGTATCTGTTGTATATATCAAGTGCGTGACTCCCAGCAGCAGCTGAGAAGTGATGCGGTTTCCATGGTCCTTTGTGGTCAGTGATCACTTGCTAGCGTTATGGTTTATTTTGTTTTTATTTTCCCTTTTGTGTGAATGATTTCATTGCTGTTTGAAGAAAAGAAAAAAAAACTGGTGACAATGATGTTTCCTCCTCTCTTTTGTTGCACTAAAAAAAAACACTTTTGACATTCACATGTCATGTATAAATCAGATGCTTACCGCTGTATTTCAACACTTTGATATAATTAGAAATTCTAAGATGAGCGGTTCTGAAATTAATACAACCCCATAGGTTTATTGCAGCTAAATATGATTTACATTTCATCAGCATTTAATGGATATGTACACAAAAGTTTACATTTGAACAATTGCATTTTTGGCTTGGATTTGTTTGTTTTTTAGGTGGAGACCGTTTTGAAAGCTCCATGGGTATTTATGACCATGTCCCATATTCTGGTATTCAACCAAGCTAAAACTGTGTCAAATTCACTCTGCTTCTTATGTGGCAAATACTTGTCTAAGCTCTGTCTCCCATTATTAGTACTGGACACTTCATCCTGCCCATCTTCTAGTGCCCTTCCCAGGCCCTGTTATGTCCTGCGAGCTGCATGCTACATACAGACAGCCTTTCCGAGGTAACACAGCATTAACTAAAGACCCTCCCATCAGCCCAATATTTCAATGCACTGGGTATGGGTGACCAGCGGCCCGGGATTCCGGACGCCAGAGTGCCAGCAGGGGGGCAAGCGCAACAAAGCCCCTTGTGGGCTCGCAGCGCTCACCACAGGTTCTATTCCCACTCTATGGATGTTGTGGATACCCACAGTGAGAATAGTTCTCGACCCCTGCCAGCATTCTGGTGGCCGGGATCCCATTTCAATTGTCTCCGATTACCGCAGAGGATGCTGAGACTGATCTTCACACTAAGGTAATGTTACTCAACTTTAGTTGCCACTTAACCTGCTAATTTTTTTTCCCCAAAAACTGCCTAGATATTGTAGGTTTTTATATAAAAAAAAAAAAAATGTAAATAAATTTAGAACATATTTTTAAAAAGATATTTAAATATTTTATTGAAAAGAATACACACACACACACACACACACACACACACACACACACGTCACTATATACTTAGAAAACTGCCACTAGCCAGAGTAAAAAAAAAAAAAAACCCTTGTAGCAAAAGAGCACTCTAGTTGCCCCTTCCCCTTGGCATTGCCCATCCTTCCTAAAGCAGAACGCAGTGGAGCGTGTGTCATTGGGGACTGATCACCATCCTCCTCCTGCTGCAGCTTATCTCTGAGTGTGCTGAGGGGACAAAGCATTTTGGGGTACAATTTCGGTGGTGATGCTGGCAGTTACAGACCGCTACATCGCTGCCAGGGGAGAAGGGCGAGACCCGCATATGCAGAATGTCTCTCCTCTAAAATCACTGGAGTACGTGGCAGCAGACCCTGTCACAGTATAGTGCAGTGGCTCCCAAATAAAATTGATTTAGGTACTAATTAAGTCACCTGTACATAAACATGGTTATCCTTAAAACCTGGATCGTTAGTGTCTTGAGGACCAAGTTTGTGAACCTCTGGTATATTGTATAAATGTTTTAATACAAAGATTTCTGGATATATAATATAGGGGAATAAACCCTGCAAACGGACTTGTGCCCCTTTCAGGCGCAAATTCTGGGTCCAATCCTGGAAAATAAACACTGTTTTAACCCCTGTTGATACCCCTTTCACACCAAGGCAAGAACCCGGGAAAAACTCAGGTTGTGTGAATGTGTCGACCTGGGTTATGTGAACCGGGTCCATGGCCCTTGGCAGGAGCAGAGGTTTTTCCTGGGTTTGAGCCAAATATGCTGCAGCCTGAAAGGGTTTTACCGGGTTATGTAAAAAGGAGCTCAATGACCTAGGTCACATAACCCGGGTCGACCCATTCATACCATCACACGACCTTGGTTTTTTCCTTGGTCCTTGCCTTTGTGCGAAAGGGACCTTGAACAATCGTAATTTTTTTTGCATTGTGCCATACATGCATAACCTAAAATGGTTAATAATTTTTGCTCGCCGTATTAGTACTGCCAGTTGGTTGACTCACACTGCGCCGTGTGAACTGAGTTATTCATAAGATTCCTCTAACCCAGACGTATGGCCTATCAGCATAGGGCTGGAACTTCTATAGGGGACATGGGTGCAAATAAAACAAAATCCAGCAACAGCTCGTCAGTGGCACTAAGTCTGTTCCTGGGGGTCTTTGAGCTGGCGGATACCAGGTTAATAGGGAAAAATGGCTGTGCATCCTCACCATAATTCCAAAGAAAGCATATTTCTGAAGTTATATCCCCACGGTTACAGTATTAATAAATAATCACACATACATGGGTTATATATATATATATATATATATATATATATATATATAGGTTAAAGACTCCTTGTAATTCTGTAAGTAACTTTTATTTAATTTTTTTGTTAAATAAGTGCTCACCTTTAATCTTGATGTATTCCAATGAAACTGTTGTAATCCATTTGGAAAATAAAACTGTAGTGTACCCTGCACCATGTACTGAATTGGCCCAGGCAATCTCACTGCTCAGTCACAAGCTGTTTCCCTCGCTAGCCTTCTGTGAATGGCTGAGTAGCTAAGGTTTGTCAAGGTCAATTTAGTGAACTGTAATTTCATGCTGGGTGCTCTTTGTAAGCAGAAGTGTTACTTGTATATATTTCCAAATGTATTACAGATTTTCTATCTGACACAATTAAACCGAAGAGAGAAGAATAATTCTAAAGTGGCTGATAATAGCATTTTTATTCTGTGAAGCAAAATGTAATCCTTAACATTTAAGAACGATCTTCATAAAAAATAAATATATATATAATATATTATTACATAATATAATATCGCACACATAATCTGCAGCATTCAGGGATTAACCAAAGAACGAAAGAATCCACTTTTGGACCGATGTTTCAGTATTTGCACATTCTCCTCCTGAGGAGTGCCACCGATGGTGTACTGGATGTGTATTAACTGGACATTTATTGTTCAGGTGGAGAGAGGGTACCATGGTGAAGTTAACATTATATGCAGTGAGTGCCAGACTGCATTTTATTATATATATATATATATATATATATATATATATATATATATTAAACGAACAGCCCGGCACTCCTCTAGTGTCTCCTTTGCCCCGGTGTCCCTGTTGAACAACTTGTAGTAGAGAAAAATGACAATCACGGCACTCGAGGACTTGAATCAGTCAATGTGTATTGGAAAAATCACAGCATAATCAGCCAACGTTTCGGAGTGTCTAACCCCTTTGTCAAGGTGTGTCACACCCTGAAACGTTGGCTGATTATGCTGTTATTTTTCCAATACACATTGCCTGATTCAAGTCCTCAAGTGCCGCGGTTGTCATTTTTCTCTACTCTATCTATATATATATATATATATATATATATATATATATATACTAGGTGCTTCATCGCGCCCTACGGGCGCTCTTCACACCGTCGGAAGGGGCTATGCCCCCTTAACCCCGGCACGCCTTTCTGGGGTTCAATATATGGAGTATTACCTGCATTCCTAGTTTTGTTAGTGTTTGAATATTGCACAATGATAGGGCGTCCGATGGTGAAGGGGGCGTAGTCCCTTGCAACAGGAAGGGGTTTGGGGAGTGGGGACCGCGGATGGGGGAGGGGGTATGAAGGCACTGTGGGTGGGGTAGGAGCAGGGGTGTCGCAGGTGGGGGATGGCAGCTGCAGGGCTGTTGCGGATGGAGGAGGGGTTCCGAAGGCGCTGCAGATGGGGAAGGGGTGGGTGCGGGTGTGCAGTGGATGGGGGAGGTGTCCAGGGGGCGCGGTTTGGTGGGGGAGGGGTGGATGCGGGGGTAACGTGGGTGGGGGAGTGGTGGGTGCGGTGCTGTTGCGAATGGTGTAGGCGATGCGGATTGGGAAGGACCTGCTGCGTGGGTGGGGTAGGGGATCCAAAGGTGCAGCGGGCGGGGGAGAGCCAGATGCGGGGTGTGGCGGATGGGGGAGGGGCTGCTGTAGATGGGGGAGGGGTTTGGAAGTCACTGCGGGTGGGGTAGGGGGTCCGAAGGCGCAGTGGGTGGGGGTGCCACGGGTGGTGGAGGGGCAGGTGCGGGGGTTTGCGGGGGATGGGGAGGGGTCCAGGGACGCTGCAGGTGGTGGAGGGGCAGATATCAGTGCACATAGTCTCTGTGGTAGTTAGTGAGGGTTGGTGATGGTGTGAGAGGGGTGAAGGCCAGTACACAGACAGGCAGTTAGAGAGCAGGATGAGGGTGACAGGGCATAGGGAGTACTTAGCAGATATAGGGGTGGGCTACAGGTGTGATGTCACAGTGTGTGTACCTTTGCTCTCATGTGTGAGGTATGTGTGAGGTAAGGATGTGCGGGTCGTGGTGGCCACTAACCTCCAGGCTGCTGCTGTGAGATGGTGACTGCAGAGGGAGGGAGCTCAGACCCAGCAGCAATGGGTCGTGGTCAGCATTCCTTCCTGGCCCCGTTCCGCCGCACACTGTCCGCCCCGTCTGACGGGCATCATTCCTCCATCCTGCATGGCAGCGTCAGCTGCTGTGATCGCGGAGCATAGGTAAGCGTCCGGAGCCCTGTGGGCGGGCAGGCATGGTGTTTCCCTGGAGAGGTGCGGCGCGCGTCCTTAGGCTGCAGACGGAGGGAGCTCCGGCCCAGCAGCAATGTTGATTAGTGCGTGTCCCGTCCTGGCGCTGCACATGCTCCGCACCGTTTGCCCCTGAGCATGGCAGCCCTTGTCTGTATGCTGCAGCTGCTGATCTAGCGGTGCCTGAGCTAGCGCCCTCTACCTGGGGTGTGGGTGTCGGGCGGCAGGTGTGCTGCGGGCGGCGACTCGCTGCCTGCAAGTACCCTCCATATCAGCGCTGTTCCCCTCCCTGCAGATAGTGTCAGTGGCCGTGGTGTACTTTTGCTACTGGTGGCCAGGGCCGGTGCTAGGGTGTTCGGCGCCCCCCTGCAAACTATGAATTTTGCGCCCTCCCATATTCCTTTGTTGTGCATCGGGAAAAGTGGTGTGGTCTCACAACTAAGGGGCATGGCCACACAATAGTACCCCCATTTAAAATTAAGCCACAATGTAGCACAATCTTATTCATCTTATACGTAATGCCCCACCCGTAGTAGTAGCGTCCTTATACGTAATGCCCCACCCGTAGTAGTAGCGTCCATATACGTAATGCCCCCCCAATAGTAGTAGTGTCCTTATACATAATGCCCCCCCAGTAGTAGTAGCAGTTATATGTAATGCTCCCCAACAGTAATAGTAGCGTCCTTATACATAATGCCCCCCCAGTAGTAGTAGCATCCTTATACATAATGCCCCCCCAGTAGTAGTAGCATCCTTATACATAATGCCCCCCCAGTAGTAGTAGCGTCCTAATACATAATGCCCCCCCAATAGTAGTAGTGTCCTTATACATAATGCCCCCCCAATAGTAGTAGTGTCCTTATACATAATGCCCCCCCAGTAGTAGTAGCAGTTATATGTAATGCCCCACAACAGTAATAGTAGCATCCTTATACGTAATGCCCCACTCGTAGTAGTAGCGTCCTTATACGTAATGCCCCCCAGTAGTAGTAGCAGTTATATGTAATGCCCCCCAACAGTAATAGTAGCGTCCTTATACGTAATGCCACCCCTGTAGTAGTAGCATCCTTATACATAATGTGCCCCCAGTAGTAGTACCGTCGTTATACATAATGCCCCCCCAGTAGTAGTAGCATCCTTACATGTAATGCCCTCCCAGTAGTAGTAGCACCGTCCTTATACATAATGCCCCCCAGAAGTAATAGAGTCCTTATACATAATGCCCCCCCCCAGTAGTAGCGTCCTTATATGTAATGCCCCCCAGTATTAGTAGTCTCCTTATACGTAATGCCCCCCCTATAGTAGTAGCGTCCTTATACGTAATGTCCCACTATAGTAGTAGCGTCCTTATACGTAATGCCGCCCCATAGTAGTAGCGTCCTTATACGTAATGCACCCCCATAGTAGTAGCGTCCTTATACGTAATGCCCCCCCTATAGTAGTAGCGTCCTTATACGTAATGCCCCCCCATAGTAATAGCGTCCTTATACGTAATGCCCCCTATAGTAGTAGCGTCCTTATACGTAATGCCCCCCCTATAGTAGTAGCGTCCTTATACGTAATGCCCCCCCTATAGTAGTAGCGTCCTTATACGTAATGCCCCCCCTATAGTAGTAGCGTCCTTGCATGTAATGGCCCCCCCAGCAGTGGCGTCCATAAAGTGCGCACACACAGACATACCTCACACACACACAATTCACACATATATACAAACACACACACCCCACCATATATACACACACACACGCACACACATTTCTCTCTCACCCTCCACTTACCAAGTCTGGCTGGCCGTCACTGCAATGCTGATTCCACCACTGTTCAGCTGTCTGGTCCCGTGTAGCTCCGCCCCTCTATTCCGTGTAGCTCCGCCCCTTGTGACGCCGTAGCTCCGCCTCCTTTTCGGGATCCGCACTGCACAGCACACAGCCCGCTGTCACAGGTAATTGGGGGGGGGGGGGGGGACACAGGCAGCTAGTGGCCATCCTCACCTCCTATACTGTAAGGTAGGGACTTGCACCTGACTGCTGCTGGCACTGGGTATGGGGTAGCTCTCTGCAGCAGATGCAGTTGACTCCGCCCAGCTCTGTGACTCCGCCCAGCGTTACGAGCACAGAGTCACAGATTAAGGCAAATATATAGGAGATAGATATATATATATATAGATAGATAATTTATTATTAGTGTGCCTTCCCAGATTAGATATAGAATAACACAATAAAGTGCTCAAATAAGGGTTATCATGGCAACAACGTTTCAAGGCATTTCAGCATTTTCATCAGGTTGAGTAACCAGTGTGGAAAAAAAACTCCAACAAAAAAAAACTGTTCACAGTTTGTTTTTCTCGCTGGTTACGCAACCTGATGAAAAGGCTGAAATGCCTTGAAATGCTGGTGCCATGATGTAACCCCTTATTTGAGCACTTTTTTCATATTATGTAATCTCAATACAAGTTTTTGTTACTAAAAGCAGAGCGCCGCCTCAACTTTTTCTATTGCAGAACCTTGCCATAGGTTCAGGAAATTGTGTTAATAAATATCTATAATATTTCCCACCTGCAGAATACCTATGTTAAATTTCAGCTTCCTAACATATCGGGAAGTAGGAGAAGTAGTGATGAGTCAGTCAGTGAGGGATTTTTTTTATATATATATATATATATATATATATATATATATATATATATATATCTCACTGACTGACTCATCACTAGTTCTCTTGCTTCCCGATATGTTAAGAAGCTGAAATTTAACATGGGTATTCTGCAGGTAGGAAATAGGAAAACGACTTAAATAGAATTTTAAAAACCCTCCCCTGAGGGGATGAAAAGGGGGTTGACATAATGACGTCATTACCGATGAGTGGCTTGCATTGCGGGTACGATAACACCGAAACGGACAATCGGATCAAAATTTGGATTGCACCTCCAGTGGGTAGAATTTAATAAACTACAACAATGATTCTGTCACGTTTTACCGTATCTGCTACGGGTGCTCCTCAGGTAACGCCAAGAAATATGGATTAATATTTACTTACATTCAGACATCTCAAGTTTACATCTCTATAGATTTACCAATTTTTAACACATTTATATTTACAACCGTGAAAATCAGAAACTCCAATGCAAAGAACGGGTAGAACAGCTAGCGTGTGTGTGTGTACATAGAGAGAGATCGATAATGCAGTTTATACAGTACATAGTCTTCAGGGATAGATGCTGTATATACAGTATATATTATATAGAGAGATAAAATAGGATTTTAATTACCTACCGGTAAATCCTTTTCTCGTAGTCCGTAGAGGATGCTGGGGTCCACATTAGTACCATGGGGTATAAACGGGTCCACTAGGAGCCATTGGCACTTTGAGAGTGTGGACTGGCTCCTCCCTCTATGACCCTCCTACCATACTCAGTCTAGAAACTGTGACCGAGGAGACTGACAACTTAGAGAGAAGGTTTTTACAAAGAGAGTGGCGAGATTCACACCAGCTCACAAGGCAAACCAAGCTAACTAGCTTGAAACATCAGCAACGGCTGAACAAGATTACTTACAAAGTAACAAAACAGTACTTAACCAAGAACTAAGCAGTACTGAACTAAGTAACCACCACTGCAGGATCACGAAGCGCTGGGCAGGCGCCCAGCATCCTTTACGGACTACGAGAAAAGGATTTACCGGTAGGTAATTAAAATCCTATTTTCTCTTACGTCCTAGAGGATGCTGGGGTCCACATTTAGTACCATGGGGATGTATCAAAGCTCCCAGAACGAGAGGGAGAGCGCGGAGGCTCCTGCAGAACTGATTGAAGACCTGAAGTGTGGTCAGAGTCCAAAGTATCGAACTTGTAGAACTTTGCAAACGTGTTCAACCCAGACCAAGTAGCCACTCGGCAAAGCTGTAAAGGCGAGACACCCCGGGCAGCCGCCCAGGATGAACCCACCTTATGAGTAGAGTGGGCCTTAACAGATGAAGGACATGGCAATCCTGCCGTACAATATGCATGCTGGATAGTGAACCTGATCCAGCGAGATATTGTCTGCTTAGAAGCAGGACACCCAAGTTTCTTGGGATCATACAGGATGAACAGAGAGTCCGATTTCCTGTGACAAGCAGTCCTCTTCACATAGATTTTCAGAGCCCTTACCACATCCAAGGACTTTGATGAGATTGAGGAGTCAGTAGCCACTGGCACCACAATAGGTTGGTTGATATGAAATGCCAACGCAACCTTTGGAAAAAACTGCTGACGTGGCCGGAGCTCAGCTCTATCTTCATGGAAGATCAAGTAGGGGCTCATACAAGATAAAGCCCCCAACTCCGACACACGTCTAGCAGAAGCTAAGGCCAACAAAGTGACAGCCTTCCACGTGAGAAACTTGACCTTAACCTCCGGCAGAGGTTCAAACCAATCAGATTGGAGAAACTGCAACACCACGTTAAGATTCCAGGGCGCCGTAAGCGGCACAAAGGGCGGCTGGATGTGCAGAACCCATTTCAGTAAAGTCTGAACCTCAGGAAGGGAAGCCAACTGTTTCTGGAAGAAAAAAAGAGAGGGCCGAAATCTGGACCTTTATGGATCCCAACCTCAGGCCCATATCCATACCTGCTTGCAGGAAGAGGAGAAACCATCCCAGTTGAAACTCCACCGTAGAAAACTTCTTGGACTCACACCAAGATACATATTTTTTTCCAAATGCGATGGTAATGTTTAGACGTTACACCTTTCCTAGCCTGTATCAGGGTAGGAATAACCTTGTTCAGAATGCCCTTCCGAGCTAATTTGTGGCGTTCAACCTCCATGCCGTCAAACGTAGCCGCGGTAAGTCTTGATAGGCGAATGGCCCCTGCTGAAGCAGGTCCTCCCGAAGAGGAAGAGGCCTCGGCTCTTCTAGCAGTAGATCCTGAAGATCCGCGTACCAAGCCCGTCTTGGCCAGTCCGGAGCAATGAGGATTGCTTGAACTCTTGTTTTCCTTATGAGTTTTAGAACTCTTGGAATGAGTGGAAGTGGAGGAAACACATACACCGACTGGAACACCCACGGAGTCCCTCAACCTGGAACAATACTGCCGAAGCTTCTTTTTGAGACGAGAGGCCATCATGTCTATTTGAGGTACACCCTAAAGATCTGTTACCTCCGTGAACACCTCTGGATGGAGTCCCCACTCTCCTGGATGGAGAATCATGCCTGCTGAGGAAGTCCGCTTCCCAGTTCTCTACTCCCGGAATGAAGATTGCTGACCGCGTCAACGCGTGTTTTTCTGCCCAGAGGATGATTCTTGTTACCTCTGACATTGCAGCTCTGCTCTTTGTTCCGCCCTGTCGGTTTATGTAAGCTACTGTCGTTACATTACCTGACTGCACTTGAATGGCCCGATCTCGCAGAAGATGTGCCGCTTGGAGAAGATCGTTGTAGACTGCTCTTAGTTCCAATATGTTTGTATGTAGTCCGGCTTCCAGATTTGACCACCTTCCTTGGAAGGTCTCCCCTTGAGTGACTGCGCCCCACCCCCAGGAGACTTGCATCCACGGTTAGAAGGATCCAGTCCTGAATCCCGAATCTGCGACCCTCCAGAAGGTGAGGTAATTGTATCCACCAGAGGAGGGAAATCCTGGCCTTTGGCAACAGACGTATTCTCTGGTGCATGTGTAGATGAGATCCCGACCACTTGTATTGGAGATCCAGTTGGAAGGGCCGAGCATGAAACCTCCCGTACTGCAGAGCCTCGTAAGAAGCCACCATCTTCCCCAGAAGGCGAATGCACTGATTAAACGACACCCGTGCTGGCTTCAGAACATCCTGAACCATTGTTTGTATCACCAACGCTTTCTCCTCTGGGAGAAACACCCTCTGCACTTGCGTGTCTAGGATTATTCCCAGAAAGGACAACCTCCTGGTCAGCTCCAAATGTGATTTTGGAAGGTTCAGGATCCAACCGTGTTCCCTGAGTAGATGGGTCGTGAGAATAATGGACTGTAACAGCTTCTCCTTGGACGATGCCTTTATCAGCAGATCGTCCAGATATGGAATTATGTTCACCCCGGTCTGCGGAGAACCATCATTTCCACCATCACCTTGGTGAATACCCTGTCCAACAGAGCGAATCGGAGATAAGCTTGATGCGGCGGCCAAATCGGAATGTGGAGGTACGCATCCTTGATATTTAGGGATACCAGGAATTCCCCCTCTTCCAGTCCTGATATTACCGCCCTCAGAGGCTCCATTTTGAACTTGAACTACCTCCGAAAGGGGTTTAACGATTTTAAGTTCAAAATGGGCTTGTCCGAACCACCGGTTTCGGTACCATGAAAAGGTTCGAATAGTAACCTTTGTTTAGCATATGGGCTGGAACTGGTACAATGACCTGTGCCTCCACCAACTTCTGGATGGCTTCCTGTAGGATAGCCCTGTCTGCCAGCAAAGCTGGTAAGCCTGACTTGAAGAACCGGTGAGGAGGGAGATCTTGAAACTCCAGCCTGTACCCCTGGGACACCATATCCAGCACCCAGGGGTCCAGGTCGCACGACACCCAGACGTGACTGAAATGCCTGAGTCTCGCCCCCACCAGTCCCACCTCCAGACTGCGCGGTCCACCGTCATGCTGAGGACTTTGGCGTACCTGAAACAGGCTTCTGTTCCTGGGACCCCGCAGCAGCATGTTTCTTGGATTTTGGCCGACCTCCTCTAAAGAAGGTGTTGGACGACTTGGCCTTTCTTGTTTTAGCAGCCCGAAAGGACTGTGATGCAGCTGAAGAAAAAGGCTTCTTCGTAGCAGGTACAGCTAAGGGAAGAAAAGGAGACTTACCTGCTTTAACTGTGGAAATCCACGAATCAACCCCTTCCCTCAAGGAGAGCCTGACCTGTGTAGGGTAGAGTCCCCACACCTCTCCTAGATTCCGCGTCGGCAGACAACTGGCACAACCAAAGTCCCCTGCGAGCTGAGACAGACATGGAAGATATCCCTGCAGCCATGGAACCCAGGTCTTTCATGGATTCCACCATAAATCCTGCAGAATCCTGAATGTTACTTAAAAACAACTCAACATCACTTTTATCCATTGTATCCAAATCCTCAAGTAACGTGCCTGACCACTTTACTGTAGCTTTGGAAATCCATGCACAGGCAATAGTAGGACGTAGTATCGTTCCTGAAGCCGTGTATATGGATTTGAGAGTAGTGTCAATTTTGCGATCAGCCGGTTCATTTAACACAGTAGATCCTGGAACAGGTAAAATCACCTTTTTGGAGAGTCTGGACAGAGACGCGTCCACTATTGGTGGGTTTTCCAATTTTTCCTATCCTCAGGGAAGGGGAAAGAAACCAGAACCCTTCTTGGAATCTGGAATTTTTTCTCCGGGTTTTCCCAGACTTTCTCAAATATAGCATTTAATTCTTTAGACACAAGGAAGGTTAGCGAGGCTTTCTTATGGTCAGTGAAGTAAGTCTCAACCTGCTCAGGTGTTGTATCCGCAATATTCAACACCCCTCTAATGGCCTCTATCATCAACTGCACCCCTTTTGCAAGAGATGCTGCCCCCTCAGCACATCCCCTTCACCGTCTGCAGTGTCAGAGTCGGTATCAGTGTCATCTTGCATAATCTGGGCAAGAGCACGTTTGTGGGAACATACAGTAGGAGGTCCTGAGGTAACAGAACCGGACCAAACTGCCATAGAGTTCTGTAAAACCTGAGTTGCAGATTGCAGATTCATTCTGTGCAACCCTAGTAGAAATCTGAGAAATCATAGTTTTAATAGAGGATAACCACCCAGGCTCCCTTGTTGGTATCTGCGCTAACACAGTGCAATTCTGATTACAGGGAATGGGATCATCCTGAGAGGACATGTCCTCTGCAGTATATGACACAGAGTCCCTGGACATAGCTTAATGGAGACCACAAACATTCCACACACAGGGAAGGGCAAACAGAGTTTTCCCCCTAAGAATGACAAGAGAGACAGAGATTGGAGCCAACCACACACAGCGCTAACAGATATTAAGACCCCCAACCAGCGCTGACTGCACCTTAATACAGTCTGTATACATCCACCCCTTCTACAACCCCCTGGTACCGTAACAGATAGCTGGAGTTGATGTTGAGGGACAGCTCTCACTGACGGCGTTTCTGTAGGCAGGAAAATGGCACTGAACGTTGCTGGGTCCGCTCTGAGGAGAAGCTCTGCCTCCTTACATAGCGCTGTCTTCCCGCTCTTCTGAAGATTATACTGGCATGAGAAATTGTGCTGGCAGCAATCCTGGGACCCTGAAAGGCTTGGAGGTCAGTGTAGGGTGTAGGTGCTGGCTCAGGGCAACCCTCACAGTGCCGCACTAAATACCGCTGAGCCCCGGAGTGCAGTTAGTACTGCGCTCCATACCCTGTTGCAGCAATCTTCACACCGGCTCCCCGCTTGCAGGGGGGGTTCAGTGACTAACTCGCCACTGATCTTCTGGCTCTGTAAGGGGGTGGCGGCATGCTGCTGGGGTGAGCGATTACCTGTGGCAGGGAACGTACGATCCCCTCAGGAGCTCAGTGTCCTGTCAGCGGAGATAGTGGCTCAGACCCCGCAGGGCTGACACCACTTCCCCCCCCCCCCCCCCCTTCTTAGTCCCACGAGGCAGGGAGGCTGTTGCTAGCAACCTTCCTGTAAAATAATAAACTATAAAAAAACAAAACTTTCACCAGAGAAACTCTGTAGAGCTCCCCTAGCTGTGACCGGCTCCTCTGGGCACATTTTCTAAACTGAGTCTGGTAGGAGGGGCATAGAGGGAGGAGCCAGCCTACACTCTCAAACTTTTAAAGTGCCAATGGCTCCTAGTGGACCCGTCTATACCCCATGGTACTAATGTGGACCCCAGCATCCTCTAGGACGTAAGAGAAAGATGCATACATATGTCCCAGTGCTCGACACTCAAATAGTGTCTAAGTAATGCATTCTCTGCCTACTGCCCTCAGCATGTAGCAACACAAGACTAGACTAAATAACAAAATGTAAGCAGTGGCACTCCGGACTCACAATGTAAGAACTCACAGCAACCCTATGTTTCAGATCAACATTTTAACTCCTGTATTGAGGGTTTTTTCAAGATCACAGCATAAAAGAAAAATACACATACTCAACCCTATATACCATCACCAGGCTTGTATGACTCCGCTTCCCGCCTCCAGCAACACTGGTTGGCCTCATGGAAGTGCCATCATCAAGCCTCATCCCTTACCTAGTCACAACAAAACATTTACAAATCACTAATGATATCCAGTAAGTATGCGCTACAAACAATCATGTCGTATAGATACTATGGAACCGTTCTTAATTACAATGAAACAATAAATAGGATTTTAATACCTACCAGTAAATCCTTTTCTCCTAGTCGGTAGAGGATGCTGGGGACTCCAAAAGGACCATGGGGTATAGACTGGATCCGCAGGAGATATGGGCACTTTAAGACTTTAAATTGGTGTGAACTGGCTCCTCCCTCTATGCCCCTCCTCCAGACCTCAGTTATAGGAACTGTGCCCAGGGAGACGGACATTTCGAGGAAAAGGATTTTTGTTAAACTAAGGGTGAGATACATACCAGCTCACACCACAACACACCGTACAACATGGCTTTTAAGAAAATACCAGTTAACAGCATGAACCAAAACCAGCAACAGGCTGAACATAACCGAAACACAACCTCTGTGTAACAAAAGCAATAACTATTAACACGTACTGCAGATACAGTCCGCACAGGGATGGGCGCCCAACATCCTCTACGGACTAGGAGAAAAGGATTTACTGGTAGATGTTAAAATCCTATTTTCTCATACGTCCTAGAGGATGCTGGGGACTCCAAAAGGACCATGGGGTTTATACCAAAGCTCCAGATCAGGCGGGAGAGTGCGGACGACTCTGCAGCACTGATTGAGCAAACATGAGGTCCTCATCAGCCAGGGAATCAAACTTGTAGAACTTAGCAAAAGTGTTTGAACCCGACCAAGTAGCTGCTCGGCAAAGATGAAGCGCCGAGACTCCTCGGGCAGCTGCCCAAGATGAGCCCACCTTCCTTGTAGAATGGGCCTTTACCGACTTAGGTAACGGCAATCCAGCCGTAGAATGAGCATGCCGAATCGTATTACAGATCCAGCGTGCAATAGTCTGCTTAGAAGCAGGAGCCCCAATTTTGTTGGAAGCATACAGGGCAAACAGAGCCTCTGATTTCCTAACCTGAACCGTTCTGGCGACATACATTTTCAAAGCTCTGACTACATCTAGAGACTTTGAATCAGCCAAGGCTTCAGTAGCCACAGGCACCACAATAGGTTGGTTCATGTGAAACGAAGAAACCACCTTTGGCAGAAATTGTTGACGAGTTCTCAATTCTGCTCTATCCACATGGAAGATCAAATAGGGGCTCTTGTGAGACAAAGCCGCTAATTCCGACACCCGCCTTGCGGAGGCCAAGGCCAAAAGCATGACCACTTTCCAAGTGAGAAATGTTAACTCAACCTTTCGTAAAGGTTCAAACCAGTGTGACATAAGAAACTGCAACACCACGTTAAGGTCCCATGGTGCCTCTGGGGGCACAAACGGAGGTTGGATGTGCAGCACTCCTTTCACGAAGGTCTGAACTTCTGGAAGGGCGGATAATTCTTCTTGAAAGAAAATTGATAAGGCCGAAATCTGCACTTTAATGGAGCCTAATTTTAGGCCCGCATCCACACCTGCCTGCAAAAAATGGAGAAAACGACCCAGCTGAAATTCTTCCGTAGGAGTCTTCTTGGATTCACACCAAGACACATACTTTCTCCAAATACGGTGATAATGCTTCGCCGTAACCTCCTTTCTAGCTTTAAGCAGAGTGGGGATGACTTCATCAGGAATAAAAAGTAATTGTGAAACATGCAATATCACAAGAGAGCGTTAGATACCGATCATTACTATATAAACATTTTATTCAATCACACAAAATAAAAGCATAAAAATGCAATGCATATTTTCATAAAAGAATTATTCTCACTGCTGATATTATTTACACGCTGCCAGTGGCGGAACAAGCAAGCGGTGGGCCCAGGTGCAACAAAATGCTTTGGGGCCCCCCCCCCCCCATCCAAGTCCACCCCAGGGGCAGTGCGCGCCGTAGGCGCGCGCAAAAATACATAGTGGCGTGGCTTCGTGGGGAAGGGGTGTGGCCACAAAATAATACCAACACAGTAGTCTCCATTATTCAAATTACGCCGCACAGTAGCACCACTACACCAGGTAGAGACCCTTTTACACCTTACAGCGAACAGATTCCTCTTTTTACACATTACAGCAGACAGCGTGCCCTTTTTACACATAACGGCAGACAGCGTGCCCTTTTTACACATAACGGCAGACCGCGTGCCCTTGTTACACATTACGGCAGACAGCGTGCCCTTTTTGCACATTACGGCAGACAGCGTGCCCTTGTTACACATTACGGCAGACAGCGTGCCCTTGTTACACATTACGGCAGACAGCGTGCCCTTGTTACACATTACGGCAGACAGCGTGCCCTTTTTACACATTACGGCAGACAGCGTCCCCATTTTTACACATAGCGTCAGGCAGTCCCCCTTTTTTACACATTACGGCAGGCAGATTCCCCATTTTTACACATAGCGGCAGGCAGTCCCCCATTTTTACACATTGCGGCAGGCAGTCCCCCCTTTTTACACATTGCGGCAGGCAGTCCCCCCTTTTTACACATTGCGGCAGGCAGTCCCCCCTTTTTACACATTGCGGCAGGCAGTCCCCCCTTTTTACACATTGCGGCAGGCAGGCACAAGAAAGAAAGAAGGAAAGAAAAAGAAAGAAAGAAGAATTATACTTACCCTCTCCGCCGGGTCAGGCTCCTCGGTGCAGCGTCAGAGACGATTCCCGGGCAGTAGAGAATGAGGAGGAGGGAGGTGGAGGAGGGAGCCGCAGCAGCGCTTTGTTACTGGTGGAGGCGCTGCTGCTGCTGCCCCTCTGCTTCCCTATAGGCTGTTCTCGGAAGACAGCCTATAGGGAAGCAGAGGGGCAGCAGCGCCTCCACCAGTAACAAAGCGCTGCTGCGGCTCCCTTCTCCGCATCCCTCCTCCTTCCCCCGTCTGTACCGCTGCTCAGCTCTTCTCATCTCCGGGCGGCTGTGCGCTGCGGGCAGCGGTTGCCTGCAGCGCACAGCGGCATGTAATGAGTCAGTTTGACTCATTACATGCTTGGGCCCCTGGACAGAGGCGGGCCCCAGTGCAGTGCACTGCTTGCACTGCCGGTAGTTCCGCCTCTGCACGCTGCCATATACTGTATCCCAATTGTATATTGCACAGATGTCCACATCCAAAAGACCAGTGTGGTTGGTTCGCTCCAAAGCAAATTATAAAATCCCAATTTGTTTTAGGGAATGTGAATGGTGTTCAGTAGATGATGAATGTTCAGCTGTATAAACGATGTGCGCTATGCTACTACCTCCCCCGACCGCCAAACAATTTTGTGCTCACCACTTATTCCTTAGAGGGCGCCGTTCGTAGCTGCAGAATTCAGGCAGTTTGCTGTGTGCTGGAGTCTGGACTGTGGTGCTGTGCTTGTGTAGATCTCAGGGAAAAACAGCAGCGTGAGATGTCCTTAACATGTTTCTCCGTGAAGATCAAACCACGGTTTCATCAGAAACTTTCCCTGAGATCTACACAAGCACAGCACCACAGTCCAGACTCCAGCACACAGCAAACTGCCTGAATTATACAGCTACGAACGGCGCCCTCCCTCCCCGGTGAACTGAATAGAACACCGCCGCTCCCACCAACCACAACGGATTCCGCATGCTGACAGCCAGCCTCAAATGAGACTCTTAGGAATAAGTGGTGAGCACAAAATTGTTTGGCAGTCGGGGGAGGTAGTAGCATAGCGCACATCGTTTATACAGCTGAACATTCACCATCTAGTGAACACCATTCACATTCCTTAAAACAAATTGGGACTTTATAATTTGCTTTGGAGCGAACCAGCCACACTGGTCTTTTGGATGTGGACATCTGTGCAATATACAATTGGGATACAGTATATGGCAGCGTGTAAATAATATCAGCAGTGAGAATAATTCTTTTATGAAAATATGCATTGCATTTTTTATACTTTTATTTTATGTGATTGAATAAAATGTTTATATAGTAATGATCGGTATCTAGCGCTCTCTTGTGATATTGCATGTTTCACAATTACTTTGTATCTATTTGAGTATCGCAGAATACTCAAGTGGGAGCAGCTATAAGTATATAGATATCAGTATATCAATTCTATTATATAAATTGGGTGACCAACAGCTTTATTTTGTGCCTTATATCAGAGCGCCTGATTTTATAATTTTAGGAGTCATAATTATCAAGCACTATAGTTCACCGGGAATACCCTTTCGAGCTAGGATTTGGCGTTCAACCGCCACGCCGTCAAACGCAACCGCGGTAAGTCCTGGAACACGCACGGTCCTTGCAGTAACAGATCCTCTCTTAGAGGAAGAGGCCAGGGATCTCTGTAAACGCTGGTTTACGTACAGGACTAAAGCAACACTTTAAAAAGACATTTCATACACTTTAAATGAAGCCGCTGCGGCCGCTATACTTAATCCACAACCTACGTACCTATTACACCATTAGCGTACAGAGTCCCGTACCGTGTACGGACTTTGCGTACAAACGCCGCGCTGACTGTACAAAGAACACGCAGCGCGTACACACCCAAAGATACACCGTGAACCCTTAACAGCTATGCATGCGATAGTAATACACTTTAAACCTTTAGCAGGGAAAGGAAAACACGACGCCAGATTGTATTTAAACTGTTGGGTTCCGACACCACAACATATTATTACTGAAAGGGGGTTACAATCACAAAGCAATACAATACAAAAGAATAATGGCTACAGTCAATGGTACATACTTTTGGTTTTGCCTGCGCTTCCCTGTCCGGTCCTCAGTCATCAAGGGTGATGACCTTCAGAGTCTGTGATAGTGACCTGGCATGCAGCTGGCTCTTTATACAGTAGATCAAAACATAATACAATAGACACTGTGTGTTCTTCCATTGGTTCGGGGGTGGGATATATCCTGTGCACCGGGGATCATTGGTCAGCTCAAGAAGTGGGCGATGGCTAAGACTTGAGATGTGATTTCTGTTTGCATCTGAGTTCCTGCCCCATGACCAGTTAAAACCATCACATTAATCATACATAAATCTGGTATTATTAATAACTTAATGTGGTAATATATAATAATAATCTTATTCCCACCAGATTAATGTTTACGTGACTCTGAACAATATGATCCCACACATGATATGATTATCTATTTCCATCCTCAAGATATACATATATGCATATACTCATACACACACACACACATACTCCTGCTATTACAATTTGTTAGGAATTATATATATATATATATATATATATATATACAAACACATATATCTCCAAGAGTTTAGACTATGAATGTTAATATCTCAGATTTCTAAATGTCTGGTTTGTATTTTTGTTAGCTATTGCTAATTGAGTTTCTCTCAGCCTATGTTTCTGGGTATTGTCTCTTTATTTGTTTTGTCTTCAGGTAAGACAATGACAATCCAGTTCTTATTGCTTTCAATAGAAACTCGGCTACCCTAGTAAACAAAGGTGTTTGCCGCCTTCATGGAATTTCAAAGCTTAGTGTAAATAAGGCCATTGTATTTTAGTCTCTGGGAGTTTAATTTATGTGTGACCGATCTTCATGCTATTTAGAAGAGGAAGCAGACAGTGTGGGATTTATGCATTATATGGATTAGATTTATGATATATCTTTGTGGCTTTTCCATGCGAGTACAAATTCCGCTGTAATTACTCATACCACGCTCTAATGCGCAGGACCGCGGGAGTGACCATACGCAATTTGCGAATATGTGCACGCACAGCCGAATACGTACGCACACGGAGGCCATCTATGTGGTGTTTGTACGTAATGTGTGTGTTGTAATATTTTTTTTGACTTCGACATCTCCTATGAGTAATTCCTGAAGATCCGGATACCAGGCCCTCCGTGGCCAATCTGGAACAATGAGTATCGCCTGAACCCTTGTTGTTATGATCCTTATCACTCTTGGAATGAGTGGAAGTGGAGGGAACACATATACCGACAAACACCCACGGTGTTACCAGGGCATCCACTGCAATGGCTTGGGGGTCCCTCGACCTGGAACAATATCTCTGAAGCTTCTTGTTTAGGCGAGACGCCATCATGTCTATTTGAGGAATTCCCCAATGACTTGTCACTTCTGCAAAGACCTCTTGATGAAGACCCCACTCTCCTGGATGGAGATCGTGTCTACTGAGGAAGTCTGCTTCCCAGTTGTCCACGCCCGGAATGAAGACCGCTGACAGAGCGCTTACATGTTTTTCCACCCAGCTGAGAACTTTTGTGGCCTCCGCCATTGCCGCTCTGCTCTTTGTTCCATCCTGGCGGTTTATGTACGCCACTGCTGATATGTTGTCCGACTGAATCAGGACAGGCAGACCGCGAAGAAGATGTTCCGCTTATAGAAGGTCGTTGTAGATGGCTCTTAATTCCAGAACATTTATGTGGAGACAAGCTTCCTGGCTTGACCATTTTCCCTGGAATTTTTTTCCCTGTGTGACTGCTCCCCTGCCCCGGAGGCTTGCATCCGTGGTCACCAGGACCCAATTCTGGACCCCGAACCTGCGTCCCTCTCGGAGGTGAGATCTATGGAGCCACCACGGGAGAGATATTCTGGTCCTGGAAGATAGGCTTATTTTCCGGTGCATGTGCAGGTGAGACCCGGACCACTTGTCCAACAGGTCCCACTGAAACACCCTGGCATGGAACCTGCCAAACAGAATGGCTTCGTAGGCTGCCACCATCTTCCCCAGCAACCCGTGTGCATTGATGAATCGACACTCTTGCCAGTTTCAGAATCTCCTTGACCATGTTCTGGATTTCCAGAGCTTTTTCCCCTGGGAGAAACACACTCTGCAGTTCCGTGTCCAGGATCATGCCCAAGAAAGACAGCCGTGTTGTCGGAATCAACTGTGACTTTGGCAAATTTAGGATCCAACCATGTTGTTGCAGAACTGTCATGGAGAGCACAACGTTTCTTAGCAACTGCTCCTTTGATCTCGCCTTTATCAGGAGATCGTCCAAGTATGGGATAATTGTGACACCCTGCTTGCGTAGGAGCACCATCATTCCCGCCATTACTTTGGTGAAAATCCTCGGAGCCGTGGAAAGACCAAACGGCAACGTCTGAAATTGGTAATGACAATCCTGAACAGCAAACCTCAGAAAAGCTTGATGTGGAGGATATATTGGGACATGTAAGTAGGCATCTTTGATGTCGACTGATGCCATAAAATCCCCCCCTTCCAGACTGGAGATCACTGCTCGAAGAGATTCCATCTTGAATTTGAAGCTTTACAGATATATATTGAGGGATTTTAGGTTCAGGATCGGTCTGACCGAGCTATCCGGCTTTGGGACGACGAACAGGCTCAAATAAAACCCTTCTCCCAGTTGTGACGGGGGTACCGTGACAATGACTCGCTGTTGACACAGCTTTTGTATCGCAGCACACACTACTTCCCTTTCTGGCAGAGAAACTGGCAAGGCTGATTTGAAAAATCGGTAGGGGGGTGGGGCACGTCTTGAAACTCTAGTTTGTACCCTTGGTACACTATTTCTAACACCCAAGGATCCAGGCCCGAGTGAAACCAGACCTGACTGAAGAGTCGGAGACGTGCCCCCACCGGTGCGGACTCCTGTAGAGGAGCCCCAGCGTCATGCGGTGGACTTGGCAGAAGCCGGGGAGGACTTCTGCTCCTGGGAACCTGCCACAGCAGGTGACTTTTTTTCCCCTTCCTCTACCTTTAGAGGCAAGGAAGGATGACCCTCTTCCTTTTTTGTATTTATGGGGCCAAAAGGACTGCATCTGATAGTGAGGCGTCTTTTTCTGTTGTGCAGGGACATAAGGAAGCAATGATGACTTACCCGCGGTAGCCGTAGACACCGGATCAGCGAGGCCGTCACCAAATAAGACACCACCCTTATACGGGAGAGCCTCCATAGCTTTCTTAAGAGTCGGCATCAGCATTCCATTGATGAATCCACAGTGCTCTCTTGGCCGAGACTGCCATGGCATTGGCCCTTGATCCCAACAGGCCAATATCCCTCGCCGCATCCTTTAGGTAAGCTGCAGCGTCCCTGATATAACCGAGAGTCAAAAGAATGCTATCACTATCCAGGGTATCTATGTCAGATGCCAAGTTATCTGCCCACTTTCCAATAGCGCTACTCACCCATGCCGACACAACGGCAGGTCTGAGCAGTGTACCCGTAGTGACATAAATGGATTTCAAGGTAGTTTCCTGCTTACGATCCGCTGGGTCCTTTAGGGCAGCCGTGTCAGGAGACGGAAGCGCCACCTTTTTGGACAGCCGTGACAGAGCCTTGTCCACATTGGGGGTTGACTCCCACTTTTCCCTGTCCTCAGAGGGGAATGGATATGCCATTAGTAATCTTTTGGGAATCTGCAACCTTTTGTCAGAAGATTCCCAAGCTTTTTCAAAAAGAGTGTTCAGCTCATGAGAGGGGGAAAACGTCACCTCAGGTTTTTTACCCTTATACAAACAGACCCTTGTATCAGGAATAGTAGGGACTTCTGTGATATGTAATACGTCTTTAATTACCACAATCATGTAGTGAATACTCTTAACCAGTTTCGGATTTAAACTGGCATCACTATAGTCGACACTGGAGTCAGTCCGTGTTGGTATCAGTATCTGCTATCTGGGTAAATGAACGCTTTTGTGACCCTGAGGGGGTCTGGACCCTGAGACAAGGCGTCCTCCATGGATTTTCTCCATGTTTGGGTCTGAGAATCAGATTTATCCAGCCTTTTAGTCAATAACGCCACATTTGCATTCAACATATCTACCCAATCAGCAGTCGGCGGTGCCGACAGAGTCACTCCCAGCACCTTATCTGCCCCCCACTGCAACCTCCTTCGGGGAGGAGCACTCAGCCTCAGACATGTCGACACACACGTACCGATACGCACAAACACACTGGCTATAGGGGACAGACCAACAGGAAAGCCTGTTAGAGAAACACGAGGGAGTTTACCAGCTCACACCCCAGCGCCTATCCCGGTACTGAGACTTTATACACACTGCCTCAGACCTGTTAGCGCTTTTTTTATCAAATGATAATAGCAACAAATTACTGTGCCCCCCCTTCCCCGTTTTGCACCCTGTTACTTGTACAGAAGTGTGGAGGTCCGGGCCAGCGTCTCTGCATCTCCTGTGAAGAGAAAATGGCGCTGGTAAGCTGTGAGGGCTAAGCCATGCCCCCTCACCGGCGCGCTTCAGTCCCGCTCAGATTCAAAATTTTTATACTGGCGGGGGCTATATTTAGTGCCTAGGCACTTCTAATATATATTTTTTGCCAGTGCTGACTTTAATAATCTTATGACCAGGGCGCCCCCCTTGCACCCTGCTAGTGCCGCCGTATGTGTGTGTGGGAGCATGGCGTGCAGCGCGACCGCTGCGCGGTACCTCCGTACTGAAGTCTTCTGCCGTCACTGAAGTCTTCTTTTCTTCGTAATACTCACCCGGCTTCTATCTTCTCTGTGAGGGGGTGACGGCGCGGCTACGGGAACGAGCAGCTAGGCGCACAAAATGATCGGACCCTCTGGAGCTGATGGTGTCCAGTAGCCTAAGAAGCAGAGCCTTTGAACTCACAGAAGTAGGTCTGCTTCTCTCCCCTCAGTCCCACGATGCAGGGAGCCTGTTGCCAGCAGTGCTCCCTGAACATAAAAAACCTAACAAAAGTCTTTTTTTTTTACAGAGAAACTCAGGAGAGCTCCCCTGTGAGTGTCCAGTCTCTCTGGGCACAGAATCTAACTGAGGTCTGGAGGAGGGGCATAGAGGGAGGAGCCAGTTCAGACCCATTTAAAGTCTTAAAGTGCCCATGTCTCCTGCGGATCCGTCTATACCCCATGTTCCTTTTAGAGTCCCCAGCATCCTCTAGGACGTATGAGAAAAGCCGTTACATAGAGGCCGAGTTCAATGAATTCAAAATCAAAACAAAATAGAAAAGAAGACTGTAGTAACCAAGGAAAGGAAAGGAATTACACTAATGGGGGAAATACCCACTGTTAGTGAAAACAATGTAGTGCAAAAGATTTGCTAAATCCCGTAGGGCATAAAGTACCCAATTTATCAATCCACTTGGTTTCCAATTGCAATAAACGTTTACCCGTTACCTCCACATACCAAATGGGGAATATGGTCAATTATTCTGTACCTTATACTAGATAGATTATGTTTTGCATATACAGAATATCTAGCAAGCGGCTGTTCGCTAGATCCCTTTTCTAATGCTGCCCATATTGCTGAGCGGTGGAATGTCAACATACAGACATTTCTTTCAAAAAGAAACAAATTGCACGTACAGTATAAACAAAGTAAGAAAGCTTATCTGAAAAGAGAGAGGTCCTCAGTCAGCGTTTCATCTTACTCCACCAAGGTGTTACAGTGACTTCTTCACAGGCATGCTTGTCATGTGTTTGTGATTCCTGTCATACAGAAATAGTATATAATATGAAAGTGCTCTAGCACATATTAAAATTAAATATGTTTATTACAGCAGTCATAAGGTGATATTCATTTGTCTTCACGCTGGCAGCCACTAGATAAGCCCAACAGAGCTAGATAAGCCCCCCCCCCTCCCCCTGGGGGGTGGCGAGCTGAAATGTGCAAAAGTGACCCACTAGTTTGGTTGAGTTTAGCTGCTTTATGCACCTAAACCCGACCTCGATGGGCACAATCAGCGCAGTAGAAGAGATCAATTGAATATCATCACGTGATTGCCTGTCACTTTAGATGGGAGGTTGGGCGCAAATAACGAATATCACACATATAATCTACACTTGCTGGTGTCTAAGCAAGAAAATGATATCACAATAAAATGGTTATAAGAGAGTCATCAAACCAAATCCACTGTAATTTAAAACTGGAGTTAATCATACTGGTATTTATTACCTTCTATCTCAGTACTATCAACTCTAGTATACACTTCAATATGCCTATGGATAGGAATTGTAGCATTTTCCAATGTTCAGAGATGATTTATAATTCTCTAGAATATTATATTAGAAGATGAGTCTGCTCTCTTTTTGCCACCTCTGATTTCTGTTCCAACAGCTTACAGTACTTCTTATCATAATCATAGTTCCACTACAGCTGTCTTCATCACTGCTCCAGTCTGTAAGAGTTTGATTCAGTCCCAGATCACGGTATACTGGTGTCCACGTTCCTCCCGGAGTATCCCTTCAGATCGCCAGTGCTAGTGTCATTCTTCTTTATCTTTGTCCTCAAGTTTTATACACTTCATGTGAAGGAACTTTATTCAACCAGCCTGCTTCCATACTGGAGATACTATCTCCCAATTGGAACTCAGATCAGAGGTTCCAGTTACAGTCATTACCTCAGTGGCAACTACGAACTTTAACCCATCGGGCCACTTTCATCCCAGAGAGCTCGTCTCGCAACCTAAACCCATCTTGGAACCACCGGTCTCGGCTAGAACTTTACTGACACAGTGGTTCCCTAAACCTCCCATGCGAGTGGGCACTCACTTGATCTGGTCTTTACTAACTGTTGTGATATTTATGGCAACTTCAACTCCCAATTCCCCCTCTGAGCATCACCTGCTCTCTTAACATCGCTCTCTGCTTCTCCACCTATACTTCCTATGGCTACCATCACTAAACGTAACATTGAGTCCATCAGGACCATTTCCTTCCATGCTCAACTCACTTCTCTCTCCTATTCTCTCTCTCCTGCCCTGAACAAGCCACTTCCCTATACAATGCCTCCCTTACTTCTGCTCTGGACTCTTTTGCTCCAGTGACCACTATTCACCCTCGAAAATCAACATCTCAACTCTGGCATTCTAAATTCACCAGATATCTGCAAAAAAAAATGTTCATGAACCACTGAGTGACAGTGGAGGAACTCGTGCTCGAAGGCAGATTTTCTCCATTTCAAAGTTATGCGTTAATCCTACAGTGCTGCCAGTGGCGTAACTAGAAATTTTTCTCCCCCAAGCCAAAAAATTATTCGCCCCCCCCCCCCCCCCATCCCTCTTCCCCCATAATTGCCACTAGTAAAGGGACAAACAGGCACGCGCTGCAAAAAGGGTGTGTGGCTTCATTGAAATGAGCGTGGCTTTGCATAAAGGGGCGTGGTATTGCAGGAAAATACTACCTTATACCCCAGTTTTGCAACCTGCACGCCCAGACGTTAGCCACCACAGGAAAGAAAAATAATCCTGATTCATGCCCCTTACATTATTTGTCATTTTTCCTCCTTATAGTAATGCCCAGTATACATTATGCCACATACTGCAATGGCCCTTAGACATTATGCGACACACAATAATGCACATGACACAATATGCACACACCGTAATGCCCCCGACACATTATGCCACACACCGTAATGCCTGTGACACATTATGACAGGAATCGCAATGCCCGTTATACATTATGCTACACACTGCAATGCCCCTGATACATTATAGCACATACAATGTCTGTGACACATTATGACACACACCGCAATGACCCTGAGGCATTATACCACATACCACAATGCCCGTGATATAGTATACAACACACCGTAATGCCTGACACATATGACACACACCGCAATGTCCGTGATACATTATGCCACACACTGCAATAACCCTGAGACATTATACCACATACCACAATGCCAGTGATATAGTATACCACACACCGTAATGTCTGTGACACATACTGCAATACCCGTTATACCCTATGCCACACACCGCAATGCCCGTTATACATTATGCCACACTGTAATGCCCCTGAGACATTATACCACATACCACAATGCCCGTGATATAGTATGCCACACACCGTAATGCCTGTGACACATTATGACACACACCGTAATGCCCATTACACATTAAGTCCTACAGTAAGGCTTCTAATTACTTTTAAATTACCTGCTCATTGCCAGGCGTTTCATGCTCTTGGTTCCATGCACGGTGCCAGGGGTTTTCATGCTCAGGGTGTCATGCTCGTTGCCAGGGGTTTCATGCACTGGGTGTCATGCTCGTTGCCAGGGGTTTCATGCACTGGGTGTCATGCTCGTTGCTAGGGGGTAGTGCTTGTTGCTAGGGCTGTGCTCCCAGTGCCACATATGCCCCCAGTGCCAGATATTCCCCTACAGTGCCAGGTACTCACATGCCCCCAGTGCCAAATATAGCCCCCCCTTCATGTGCCAGGTACACACATACCCCCCCCAGTGCCACATATGCCCCCTCAGTGCCACATATGTCCCCCTCCCCCTGTGCCGCATATGCTCTCCCAGTGCCCCCCCCTGCACTCCCCCGCTGTTTTGTTTTGGAGGGAAACGGAGGGCACAGCGCGCGCCTCTCCTGTGTCCCTCATGGGTCTCCGGCGGGTCTGTTAAAGGAAGTGCCGGTTCGTGAGCCAATCTGAGCTCACGAACGGCACTTCATTTATTAGACCCGCCGGAGACCCAGGAGGGACACAGGAGAGGTGCGCGCTGTGCCCTCCATGTCCCTCCAACACAGCAGCGGAGGGAATGAGGGAGAGGAGACAGCAGATTGACATGCGGGCGCTTGTCCGCATGTCAATCTGCGCTAAATCAGTGGCGGTGACCCCGCAGCCCCTCGCCCCCAAGCCACCGCGAGGGTTACGGGGGCAGTAGTTACGCCACTGAGTGCTGCCCTTTTCCTCTCTAAAAAGGTCTTATTTTAAGAACCTTATCTCCTCCCAGCCTTCAAGACCCCAATGTCTCTTTGCCACTGTCAACTCCATCCTTTGCCTGCCCCTGCCTTGACTCCCCTTTTCACTCTCTGCCCTTGACTTTGCCACCTACTTCACATCCTAAATTGACTCCATAAGTCATGACATCCCAACAGACACTCAGCAACCCTTACCCTCTTTTCCCTGACCACCCTTCTCTATCCATCTTAACAATTCTGGCTTCTTTTCACTTGTATCTTGAAGTCATGGATCTCATCCTGTTCCTCTACCTCCCCACTTGACCCTATCCCCTTCCTCCACTATCTTTCTCCTTCTGCCTGTCCCCATCTTGCCCACCTCTTCAATCTCTCCCTCTCATGAGGCATTGTCCTCTCTGCCTTCAAGCATGTCCTTGTCTCCCCTATTCTTAAAAAAAAATCTACCCTTAAACCTAACACTCTCTCCAACTACCGACCCATCCGTCTCCTCCCTTTTACTTCCAAACTCCTTGAGTGTATTGTCTAAAACCGTCTTACTGCCTTTCTATCCTCCATCTCCCTGCTTGACCCATTTCAGTCTGGCTTCCATCCACTCCACTGCAACTGCCCTCATGAAAGTCTGCAATTACCTCCATGCTGCCAAATCCAAGGGCCACTACTCTCTGCTTATTCTCCTTGACTTTTCTGCTACTTATGATCAGTGGTGCAAGTAGAAGTATTTTCTTAGTGGTATTGAGTGTGCCGGAAAATGGGCGTGGTCACGTGTCATGAGTGGTATGACCACATGATACTAGGGGGAGTGGCTACATTACACTAGGGGTGTGGCCACAGCATAGTCCATTTTCTTTGCACTCTGGAGGCAAGGCTAGAAATATATATTACTGCCTCCAGTATAATAGAACTATATTGTAATGCCCCCAGTATAATAGAAATATATTGTAATGCCCCTAGTATAAAAGAAATATATTGCAATGCCCCCAATTAATTTAATAAAAATACATAGTAATGCCCCCATTATAACAGGACTATGTACTGTAGTAGTGTCCCCAATATAATAGAAATATATAGTAGTGTCCAACATTACAATAGGGGAAGTCAGTACATCTCTGATCTGCCAAACCCCAATAAATTTGCCCGATTGGACGAAGATTCTGAGGATGGCAGTGAGGAAATGACAGAACCGGAGAATACCGTTCCCTCTAGCAATCAGAGGAATGGTCCCCCAGGTACCGATGGGAAAAAAGTTAGTGAGGTACCTAGTCAGATTGTGGTGGTTGGGGATTCTATTATCAGGAGGACAGACAGGCCAATCTGCTACCGGGACCATGATCGCCGTACATTCTGTTGTCTTCTGGGTGCTCGGGTACGGCACATCACGGACCGGGTAGATAGATTGTTGGGAGGGGCTGGGAAAGACCCAGCGGTCTTGGTGCATGTTGGCACCAATGACCAAATTAATGGTAGGTGGGATGTCCTTAAGAAAGACTATAGGGAATTGGGCAAGAAACTTAAGGCAAGGACATCTAGGGTAATATTCTCCGAAATATTACCAGTGCCAGGGAGGCAGAGGGAGATTACGGAGGTAAATTTGTGGCTTAGAGACTGGTGTAGGAAGGAACCGTTTGTGTTCTTGGAACAGTCAGGTGCCATCTTTTTTTGTCGTGATGGATTGCACCTGAATGAGGAGGGGGCTGTGGTGCTGGGGGGCAGGATGGTTAGAAGGTTGGGTAACGGCAATCACAGGTTCAAAGTGTGCAGTAGGTGGTACTACGTACCTGCTGCCAAATTCTTAAGTGTACCTGCAAACTTACACCACTGCTTATGATGCTGTGAACCACCCTCTCCTGAAAATCCTTCACTCCATTAGTCTGCATGACACTTCCCTCTCCTGGATGTCGTCCTACTTCTCTGACCACTCCTTCTCTGTCTCCTCTCATAACCCCACCTCACCCGCACTTCCTCTAACAGGTGTCACCCAAGGTTCTGTACTTGGACCTTTCCTTTTCTCTCTATATGTCTTCCTTGGGTGAACTTATTAGTTCTTTTGACTTCCAATCTCACCTCAATGCCGATACTTAGATCTACCTTTCCTCCCCCTCAACCATCAGTTGTATCTCCAACTGTCTTTCTGCTATCTCTTCTTGGATGTCCCAGCTCTTTCTTGAAATTAACATGTCTAAGACTTCCCACCCTCCCGCATAAATTCACCTTCCACAATTTCATTATCTTTTGATGGCAAAACTATCTCCTCTAGCCCCCAAGTATGCGGTCTTGGAGTTCTTCTTCAAACCACATATTCAATACCTCTCACAGTCCTGCCATTTCCATCTCAAAAATATTTCCAGGATCAAACCCTTTCTCAGCCTGGATGCTACTAAGATCCTCAACCACTTACTGAAAATCTCCAGACTGGACTACCGTAATCTCCTCCTATCTGGCCTCCTTGAATACAGTCACTCCAATCCATTCCTCAATGCTGCTGCCCAGCTCGTCTTCCTATTCAAGGGGGGCGGCCACTGGCCTTGCGAGGTGTCAGACCTACTTCCCCACTGCAGGACCACCATCCTGAGAGGTTGTTTGTTCAGCGGGGCACTGCACCTTAGCTGTCGCAATCGCAGCATGCCGCACACCCCTAACATATGCCTGAAGGTCACCTTATATGTCTGTGGTGAGTACAAACTGGGGGCCCCGCTAGGGGGTCCCTTAGTTCACAGTGTGGCTGAACGTGGTCGTGGCATACGGGACCCTCCTAGGGGGACCCGCTAGAGCCCTCTGTGTAAACTGGCTTGTAATAGCTTAAACTAGCACTTGTGTGATGTTTTAAGCATAATAGGAGACATTGCCAGTATAAAAATCACTGTTGCTATGGCGCCATTGGTGGGGTGGGGGTTAAGCGGAGCTACCTCAGAGCGGGACCAGAGGCATTTTGGCGCCTTTCTCTGCTTAATGCAGCAGCAAGCACACACAGCTCTTCCTGACTTACAAGACACGCTGGAAAACTGGTACAGGCTGTAGCAAATGGGGAGAGCCGCTATTGTACACAATCTGTGTCCCATACAGGACAGAAATCATTAGTGTTTCACTGTGATATAGTAAGCTAACAGCCTCACTGGGGCTGTACAGCAGGGGTGTGCTGGTGTCTCTCTCTGTGTCTCCTCTCACATACAGTAAGGGCAGGCTTGATAAGTATTACTGTCTGTGTGTGTATGTGTGTGTCATTGTGATTACTGTAAACATGGGTAAACACAAACTATGCAGTGTATGCCACACCAGATTCTCTCCTTTATCTGATTCTGTTTCAAGTGAACAATGCAGCCAGTCTTCACAACTCAGTGAATGGGCTGGGGAAGAGGGTCCAGAGCCCTCCTAGTTAGGGGCTCATAAGACTATGATGTATGATATGTCATCACAACTCACTGCTAATGTTCAGAAAACTCAACTACTACAACAGACTGTTGCAGACTTAGCTGCTAGAGCTGTTGTTACACAGCCCCCCCCCCCCCCCCCCCTCTCTAGCTCAAGACCACAAAAGCATGGTTTACCTGCTCTACTTTCTGATTCAGATGAGGAAATATGGGAGAATGGGGATGACTTGGATCCCTTTAGTGGGGATTCCGCTTCTGCTCTGGGGATTGAATCCCTCATTCTGGCTATACGGGACGTGTTAAAGCTCCCTCTAGAGGACGCTGCGTCACAGCAGTCATTTTTCTTTACACAAAACACGCCTAATGTCACTTTCCCTGATTCTGCACAGTTAGATGACCTATTTAAATTAGCCTGGAAAAATCCAGACAAAAATTACCAAGTGTCAAAAAGATTTTTGCACACTTTCCCATTGCTCCTGAAGGTAGGAAATTCTGGGAATAACCCCCGGGAGTTGACATATCAGTCTCTTGACTGTCAGAAAAGGCGGTGCTGCCTTTACCATAAAGGACCCTGGAGACAGAAAATAGAGACTACACTAAAGTCTATCTACACAGCAGCAGGTGTATTGCAAAGGACGGTCAGAGCAGATTGCTGGATGACCCATGCCATTCATACGTGGGCTACGCAAATTCAAGAGGGCCTCTCTGGGGATATAAAATGTCAAGGGAGGTGGTGTACTTTGGGCGCCCGACCTATATGTGGACTTTTATAGCGGGACCAAAGTAATGGTCAATTACACAAACAATAGCGTCTGGATGCGCTCTCGTAAAATACACAATTTCATAAAACCGTTTCATACATCAATAAATAAGCTAGGGGCCCCTAGCTTACCTTTTTGGTATGCTTTATTGATGTATGAAACGGTTTTATGAAATTGTGTATTAAACTAAATTATCTTGTTATTTTTACCAATACCTTGTATGAATTATCCTACACGCCATCATTTTTACGAGAGCGCATCCAGACGCTATTGTTTGTGTAATTGACCATTACTTTGGTCCCGCTATAAAAGTCCACATATAGGTCGGGCGCCCAAAGTACACCACCTCCCTTGACATTTTGTATTCTCTTGTGGGTAAGAAGGAAAACCCCACTGGTGTTACTCCAGGCTGCCCTTTTCACCTCTAGCGCCCAATAAGTTTTTCAATCACCCAGGAAGTACTCTCTGGGGATATGCCTCTGATCACTAAGGTGACTCTCCTGAAGAACATTCAGGACACTGCATGCGTCCTGTGTGACTCGCTCAAGGAGATCTGCAATATTAATTGTAGGACTTCTGCCATGGCAGTGTCGGCGTGCAGGGCCTTGTGGTTGCATCCGTGGATAGCGGACGCAGAATCCAAGCACAGTATAGAATCCCTTTTCTGGGGAATGGCTCTTTGGGGTTGAGTTGGATACGTGGATTTCCAAGGTCACTGCTGGGAAATCCTCATTTCTCCCCTCTGGGGCCCCACCGGTCATGCGTTCCTACCTGGCCGTCTGTTCAGTCCTTTTGGTTTAACAGATTTCGATCTAGGGCCAGAGGTGCCTCCAATGTGGCTAGTGGCACCAGAGGTAAGACAAAAAGACCTGCAAACACCGGTTGTCAGGAACAGAGCACCAGTTCTGCTTCCACTAAGTTCTCAGCATGACTGTGCCCACCCAGCCTGAGGGGATCTCGAGGTGGGCGCTCAACTGCGTCACTTCAGCCATGTCTGGGAGGTTTCCTGCCAGGATACCTGGGTCAGGGACCTTATTTCTCAGGGTTGAAAGCTGGAGTTCGACAGTGCTCCTCCCTAACGATTTTTCAAATCAAGCTTACCAGATACGCAAGTTACGCTGCAACAGGTCTTCCAAAAGTTAGTCCAGTCCCACGTCATTGTTCCAGTGCCAATACCACAACGAGACAAGGGTTATTACTCCAACCTGTTTGTGGTACCGAAACTGGACGGTTCGGTAAGGAACATTTTGAATCTAAAGTCCTTTAACCCTTATCTAAGGGCTTTCAAAATGGAATCCTTGAGAGCGGTGAAGTTCAGGAATTCATGGTTTCCTTGTATATCAAGGACGCCTACCTTCATATTCCAATTTGGCCACCTCATCAGGCTTATATGAGGTTTGCCCTACTGGAGGATCACTACCAGTTCCAGGCACTACCCTTCGGCCTGTCCACAGCTCCGAGGGTATTCATAAAGGTAATGGCGAAGATGATGTTCCAGCTCCGGGTCCAGGGGGTCAATGCTGTCCCTTACCTGGACAATCTTCTGATAAAAGCAAGATCCATGGAGCTTTTATTGCTTCATATCGACTACACTATCCAACTGCTGTCACACCATGGGTGGATTCTCAATTTACAGAAGTCACACTTGGAACCAACTCAGCAGCTTCTGTTCCTGGGGATGCTACTGGATACTGTGGCCTAGAAGGTGTTCCTCCCGGAGGACAAAGTGAGAACACTTCAGGAGATGGTCCGCATGGTGCTCCGACCTGCTCGAGTATCCATCTATCTTTGCGTAACATTGTTAGGGAAGATGGTCGCCTCATACGAGGCGATCCAATGTGGAAGGTTCCATGCCAGAACATGGATCTCCTAAACAAGTTGTCCGGCTCACATCTACAGATGCACCGGATGAGTCGGCTGTCACCTCAGGCCAGGATTTCCCTTCTGTGGTGGCTGCAGTCATCTAATCTCCTGGAAGGCCGGAGTTTCATGATTCAGGATTGGATGCTCCTCACGACAGATGCGAGTCTGAGAGGATGGGGAGCTGTCACCCAAGGGACGCAGTTCCAGGGCAGGTGGTCAGCCCACGAAGCCCTCCTTCCGATCAACATTCTCGAACTTCGGGCGATCTACAATGCTCTGCTTCAGGCCTCTCCTTTGCTCCAAGCCTCTCCTCTGCTCAGGGATCACACGATCTAAGTACAGTCGGACAACGTCACAGCAGTGGCGTACATCAATCGGTAAGGAGGGACAAAAAGCAGAGCCTGCATGTGAAAGATGTTTCTCTGGGCAGAAAGAAATGCAAGTGCAATGTCGGCAATCTTCATTCCGGGTGTGGACAACTGGCAAGCGGACTTCCTGATCACGATCTCCACCTGGGGGAGTGGGGACTCCACCATCAGGTGTTCCAGCAGATCATCCACCGGTGGGGATACCCACAAATAGACATGATGGCTTCGCGACTCAACAAGAAGCTTCACTGGAAGGACATTTAAACAAGGACCGTTCGTCTACCCGTACTTACGGCGACTTATTTTGACGGCATGGAGGTTGAGCGAAACATCCTAGCTCACAAGGGCCTTTCCAAAAAGGTTATTGCTACCATGGTTCAGGCCAGAAAACCTGTGACGTCAAAACACTATCATCATATCTGGAGAAGAAGAAGATATCTCTTGGTGCGAGGAACGCACGTATCCACCTGCAGAGTTACACTTGGGACGTTTCTTACATTTTCTGCAGGCTGGTGTGGATAAGGGCTTACGTCTGGGTTCCATTAAGGTCCAGATTTCAGCTCTCTCCATTTTCTTCCAGAAGAAATTGACACTGTTGCCATAAGTTCAGACCTTCTTGCAATGGGTACTCCACATACAACCTCCTTTCGTGCTGCCTGCGGCACCCTGGGATTTGAATGTGGTGTGGGAATTTCTACAGTCCTCCTGGTTTAAACCTCTGATAACGGAAGAAGACAAGTACCTCACGTGGAAGACGGTGGTGTTACTGGCCTTGGCTTCTACTAGACGTGTCTCAGCATTGGGGGCCTTATCGTGTAAAAGTCCATATTTTGTCTTCTACGAGGGCAGAGCAGACCTCAGGACTAGGCAGCAGTTCCTGCCGAAGGTTGTCTCCGCGTTTCACCTGAATCAACCCATTGTAGTTTCGTCCAGTTCTGACACTTCTGGTCCTCCGGAGGCAATGCATGCTGTGCGAGCCTTGATGATCTATGTCACGCGAACGACTCGGATCAGAAAGACGGATTCCTTGTTCGTGCTCTATGATGCACAGTAAAAGGGTTGTCCTGCTTCGAAGCAGGCTATTGCTCATTGGCTTAGGCTTACTATCCAACAGGCCTATGTATCGGCAGCCTTACTGTTCCTAAGTCTCTGAAGGCCCACTCTACAAGATCAGTGGGCTCTTCCTGGGCAGCTGCCCGTGGAGTCTCTGCCTTACAACTGTGCCGAGCTGCTATCTGGTCGGGGAAGAACACTTTTGTGAAGTTCTACAAGTTTGATACCCTGACCAAAGAGGATACCCAGTTTGGGCAGGTGGTGCTGCACAAGTCTCCGCACATTCCCGCCCATTCTGGAAGCTTTGGGACGTCCCCATCGTACGAAGGGTGTAATTCAGAGTTGATCGCAGCAGCAAATTTATTAGCAGTTGGGCAAAACCATGTGCTCTGCAGGGGTGGCAGATGTAACATGTGCAGAGAGAGTTAGATTTGGGTGGGGTGTGTTCAAACTGAAATCTAAATTATAGTATAAAAATAAAGCAGCCAGTATTTACCCTGCACAGAAACAAAATAACCCACCCAAATCTAACTCTCTCTGCAAATGTCATATCTGCCACACCTGCAGTGCACATGGTTTTGCCCAACTGCTAACAAATTTGCTGCTGCGATCAACTCTGAATGACTCCCAAAGTCTCCCCAATATCCCTTATGGATGATAGAGAAAATAGAATTTCAATTACCTACCAGTAAATGCTTTTCTCGTAGTCCATAAGGAATATTGGGCACCCGCCTCAGTGCGTTGACTTTTCTGCAGGTTCTCTCTTCTGTGGTTCCCTGTTCAGCTGTTGTTACAAGCCGTTGCTGGTTGCTAAATATACGTGGTGTGCTGGTATTAAATCTCACCACTCTTTGTTATCATGGTCCTTCTCTCATATATGTCCTTTCTCCTTTGGGCACTGTTTTACCTATAACTGCCTGTGGTAAGGGGCATAGAGGGGAGGAGCCAGCACACCCAGTGAAGAAATGTAAAGTGCATCGGCTCCTTTGGACCCCATTTATACCCCCCATCATACTAAGTATCCCTTATGGACTACGAGAAAAGGATTTACCGGTAGGTAATTAAAATCCTATTTTTTTTTTACCTTATTTCCCTTTACACTCCCACTCACCATCTTTGCTCCACAAATTTAATTATTTAACTAAACTGGGGGGTTGGGCAACAAATTGGAATATGAGGTTCAATATAGAGAAATGTAAAGTTATGCCTTTCGGGATCAAACACAAACCGGCAATCTATACATTGAATGGTATAATTCTTGGAAAATCATTATTGGAGAAAGATTTTGGGGTGATCATCGACAATAGACTTAGCAGTAGTCCACAATGTCGAAATGCTGCAGTAAAGGCCAATAGGGTATTAGCATGCATAAAAGGGGGAATAGAGACCAGGGCTGAAAAGTGTAATCCTGCCACTGTATAAAGCGTTGATACGGCCCCATCTAGAATACTGTGAACAATTTTGGGCTCCGCACTATAAAAAAAAAGACATAGTTGAACTAGAAAGGGTTCAGAAAAGAGCTACAAAATTAGTTAAGGGCCCAGAGTCATTGGATTATGAGGAAAGACTACTTAGGCTGGATATGTTTATACTAGAAAAAAGGCGCATAAGAGGGGACATGATTAATATCTTCAAATATATCATGGGGCAATATAAGGAACTTTCAGGCTATTTACATATTAAGAGCTCTGTACACAGGACACGTGGTCTTCCCCTTAGGTTGGAAGGGAGGAAGTTTAAAACCAAGCGTAGGAAAGGTTTCTTCACAGTGTGGACAGTGAGTTTATGGAACTTACTGCCGGAGAGAGTGGTAATGTCGGATTCAATCGAGGCATTTAAGAAAGGATTAGATACATTTTTAGCGGAAAATAGCATCGAAGGTTATAAGTAAATTGGAGATAATACAGCATATAACACTATAGGTTGAACTCGATGGACAATTGTATTTTTTCAACCTCAACAACTATGTAAATACATACCACCTCCCTGATTACTTCCTCCTACTCCCACCTCCCAAGATTTAACATAGTATCTAAGGTTGAAAAAAGACAATTGTCCATCGAGTTCAACCTATTTGTGGTCTCCTATGCACGATTATTTTGTATAAAATTTTGACTGAAGTTGATGATTGCCGTTACGTTTTACCCCTCTTTTTTATAATAACCATAGTGCGTGACTATGCCCGTAACCCTGGATATCCTTATCCATTAGGAATTTATCTAATCCATTCTTAAAGGTGTTGACTGAGTCGGCCATTACAAACTTCCTCAGGCAGGGAATTCTAAACATGTATCGTCCTTACCGTAAAAAAGCCTTTACGCCGTATTGTGCGGAATCTCCTCTAACCTGAGCGAGTGTCCAAGAGTTCTGTGTTGATCTAACCAAAAACAGGTCCTGCGCAAGATCTGTATATTGTCCCCTTATATATTTGTAAATGTTGATCATGTCCCCTCTTAATCTCCTCTTTTCCAGTGTAAACATGCCTAGTCTTGCAAGCCTTTCCTCGTATTCCAGCGTCTCCATACCCTTAATTAGTTTGGTCGCCCGCCTTTGAACCTTCTCTAGCTCCAGGATATTCTTTTTGTAGTAAGGTGCCCAGAATTGTACACAGTATTCAAGGTGTGGCCTCACAATTGATTTATATAACGGGAGTATAATACTCTCGTCCCTAGCATCAATTCCCCGTTTTATGCATGGTAATATCTTATTAGCCTTCTTTGCTGCAGTCCTACTTTGGGTACTACTGCTTAGTTTGCTATCTATGAGGACACCTAAGTCCTTTTCTAGTACACAATCCCCTAATTTTACCCCATTTAGTAGGTAGGTGTTATTTTTGTTCTTGTTACCACAGTGCATTACCTTACACTTGTCTGTATTGAAGCGCATTCTCCATTTCGCTGCCCAAGCTTCTAATTTAACTAAGTCGTTCTGAAGCGACTCAGCATCCCCCTCCGCATTTATAACTTAATTTGGTATCATCTGCAAAAATTGACACTATGCTCTCTAGACCTTCTGTTAGGTCGTTAATGAAAATACTGAACAATAGCGGTCCTAATACTGAGCCTTGCGGCACACCACTTAGCACTTCAGTCCAAGTTGAAAAAGATCCGTTAACCACAACGCGCTACTCCCTATTATCTAACCAGTTTTTGACCCAAGTGCATATTGTGCTTCCTAGCCCTGATTCTTGTAGCTTGTAGATAAGTCTCATGGGTGGTACAGTGTCGAACGCTTTGGCAAAATCTAAAAAGATTACATCCACCTCTTTACCCTGATCTAGGTTTGCACTTACTGTTTCATAAAAGCCAAGTAAGTTGGTTTGACAGGATCTGTCCTTCATAAACCCATGTTGATTCCTTTTAATGACCTTATTGACTTCAAGGAACTTCTGAATACTATCTCTTAGAATACCTTCCAATACTTTCCCCACTATAGATGTAAGACTAACTGGTCTATAATTACCTGGTTCAGCTTTACTTCCCTTTTTGAATATAGGCACTACTTCCGCTATACGCCAGTCTTTGGGAACCATACCTGATATTACTGAATCCTTAAAGATCAAAAATAGCGGTTTTGCAAGTTCAGAGTGAAGCTCCATTAGAACCCTTGGGTGAATACCATCGGGACCTGGTGACTTATTAATCTTTAAATGTTTTAATCAGTCACAGACTACTTCCTCGCTTAAATAAGTACCTATCAGTGGGATATTCTCATTATTGAGATTATGTGTTAGTCCCTGAATTGGGTCCTCTCTAGTAAATACTGTTGAAAAAAACTAATTTAGTGTGTCCGCTATGTCATTATCATTTTTGCTTAAGACTCCCAACTTGTCTTTTAAAGGGCCTATACTCTCCTTCTTTAAACTCTTGCTATTAATGTATTTAAAGAATTTTTGGGGATTCGCTTTGCTTTCCTTTGCTACTGGTTTTTCAGTTTCTACTTTAGCCGCTCTTATTTCCTTTTTGCATATTTTGTTACATTCCTTATAGTGCTAAAATGACTCTGCTTCCCTGTCAGATTTGTATTTTTTAAATGCTCGCCTTTTCTTGCCCCTAAGTTCCTTTATCTTTTTGTTAAGCCACATCGGTTTATGATTTTTATTCCTTTTTTTTGCTGCTCGTAGGAATACATTTGAGTGTATTTTTAGCTAGCAGGAATTTTAGTACCTCCCATTTCTCCGTAGTATTTTTTCCTAAAAACAAACCTTCCCATTCAATATCCCTGAAAAATACCCTCATCTTTTCAAAATTCGCTTTGCTAAAGTTTAGATTCCTAGTTGAGCCAGTATAGGGCTGTTTATGAAAACTGATGTTGAATGTGACCATATTGTGGTCGCTGTTTCCTATGGGTTCCCCTACCAAATCCCCATTGTTTGTTAATACCAGGTCTAAGATTGCATTGTACCTAGTTGGTTCCTCAGTTAGTTGAACTAAGTAGTTATCATTAAGTGTGTTTAAAAACATATTTCCCCTAGTAGTATCACATGAATCGTTTTGACAGTTTATCTCTGGATAGTTAAAATCTCCCATCACTACTATGTCTCCTACTTCTGCTGCTCTTTCAATTTGCTTTAGTAACAATTCCTCAGATAGGTTGATACAAGGCGGCCTATAGCATACACCCAATACTAACTTTTTTATTCCTTTTTCCCCGCATGCAATTTCTACACATAATGTCTCGACAGTGTCTACAGTCCCCTCCTGAATATCTTCCCGTATATCAGGTTTTAAAACGGCTTTACGTAAAGACACACCCCTCCACCCTTTTTATTTAGTCCGTCTCTCCTAAACAGTGTATAGCCCTCTAGATTGACTGTCCAGTCATGAGATTCGTCCCACCAAGTTTCAGTAATGCCTATAATATCATACTGTTTGCTTGCTGCAAGTATTTCTAGTTCGCCCCTTTTACAAGTAATGCTTCTAGCGTTTACATACATACAACTAAGATAAGTATTTTCCCTTGCGTTAGGGACATCTTTCACCTTATGTAGCAATGATGACCTGTAATCGTCAATGGTTAGTGCTTTGATAAAATCTCTTTTAGTACCCATGTTAGTAACCTTACCGCCTGCTCTTACCCTCCCCCCAACTTCTCCCCCATTTCGTTTACTACCGCCATCCCCACTATTCTCACTGCATGACCCGTAGTTTCTAGCTAAACCCTCTCCCCAGGCTCCTAGTTTAAAATCTCCTCCAACCTTCTAACCATCCTTCCCCCCCCAGCACCGCTGCCCCCTCCTCAGTCAGGTGCAATCCGTCACGACAAAAGAGATGGCGCCAGACTGAGAAGTCTGCCCAGCGTTCCAGGAACACAAACCCCTCTTTCCTGCACCAATCCCTAAGCCACACATTTACCTCCCTAATCTCCCTCTGCCTCCCTGGACTAGCGCGTGGCATGGGTAATAATTCCGAGAATATTACCTTAGATGTCCTTGCCTTAAGTTTCTTCCCTAAGTCCCTATAGTCTTTCTTAAGGACATCCCACCTTCCGCTAACTTTGTCATTGGTGCCAACGTGCACCAAGACCGCCGGGTCTTTCCCAGCCATACCCGAGCACCCGGGAGACAGCAGACTGTACGGCGATCACGGTCCCGGTAGCAGATTGCCCTATCTGCCTTCCTGATGATAGAATCCCCTACCACCACCATCTGACTAGGTACCTCACTATCTTTTATCCCAACCGCGCCAGAGGGACCGCTCCTCTGGATGCTAGAGGGAGCAGTCTCCTCCGGCACCGTCATTTCTTTACTATCATCCTCCGATTCCTCGTCCAGTCGGGCAAATTTGTTCGGGTTTGATAGTTCGGAGATGTCGAGCCACCCCCTCTTTTTCTTCCTTCTAACTGTGACCCAGCTGGCTATCTGATCATCATCTTCTTCTACCAGTGACCCCTCCCGCATCTCCTCCACCGTTCTGTCTAAACTTCACTCGAGATTGTGAATCTCCCTCGGTCGCGTAACGGTTTGCTCTAGATCAGTTACCTGGGCTTCCAGGGCAACTGTTCGCACACACCTCGTGCAGATGTAATCACACTGGGCTGGTAGCTCCAGGTGTGCATACATCTTGCACGACATGCACTGAGTGAGGCCCCAATCACAGCCCCTCCCATATTGTTTGTAAGGTCTAACTCCCTGTTACTCTCAAAGAAAAAGCAGCAAAAAGAAAAAGTAGAAGACAAACAATCTCACTTATACAATAATTAAGCTGGCTTATACTTATCTATCTTTGTGCGGTTCCAGCTCACTGCACCTCCTTTTCACTCGGCTTCCAGCTCCTGCTAAAAAAAAATAAAAAAAAAATATGCCCCTCACACATGCACAATCACAGCCCCTCTGCTACTCCAAGTTAGAGACCCTCTCACTCACAAGGTCAGCCCCTTGCAGCCTCACCAGAAGTTTAATGGTACTGCAAATATGTGTGTTCCTGATTGTGTATTATAAAACTCACCTTTTTCTGTATTCTAACTCACCTTTTGCTGTTACCAACTCAAATACACTTACAAATCCAAGCAGCACTTTAAAATACAAGCCCTTACAATGAACAACCTCTTCACCTGTCTATAAAACCTCAAATAGCTCTTAAAACCAACTTCTTCATCAAACCCAGTCATCTCTCAACCTACCCCTCTGTTCCATGCTCACTTCTGCTCCCCACCCCTTCAGACTGTAAGGTCTCACGAGTAGGACCCTCTCTCTCATGTTCTTTTCCTTCTCTTATTTAAGACTATCTTCTACTCCATACTCCCTGGTTTCTGCCACCCTGCTGCTTATTTCAGTGTCATGGCCCTTGATGCAGCAATGTTTATACACTATGTACTGTACTTGTTCTATATTGTCTTGTATTGTAAATAGCCATCTTCTTGTTTTGCTCAATTGCTTACATACTTTGTTCTGTAGAAACCCTTGTGACACCATATAAAGGGTAATAATAATTATTATTTATGCTACTGTCCTAGAATTTTTTTATGAAATATTTGTCAGTGGTTGGTGCTATCTTGAAGGCAGAGGTTTACTTTAAGTGAATCTTCACATTGCCGTATTATTTGCCTTGTGAAGAAAAACAATACAACATACAGATGTAGCAACGCTCATAGTGGCTACATCCGCACTGTGCGCGGCACAACATCGGGAGCGTATGGGGCGCGCATGCATCATAGATGCACACACCCCCATTCGCATGTGGATAATTTGATGGAAAGAGATAGGTGGACATGATCCTCTATTACAGAGGTTCCCAACACGTGAACGCGTACCCCCGGGGGTACGCTGCGGACTGCTGGGGGGTAATTAAAAACAAAGCTAGTAATGGCGGATCCAGACAAGGGCGGAAAGGGTAATCACCTCCCCTACACATGCCTCCACACATTTGAGAAGCCGGTGCCCGTTCAATCATATGCAGCAGCCACAGCCTGCCCTGGCAGCACTGACAGCCCGGAGGCTGCCTCCGCCTTTGAGAGTCACTCGGGGGTGGGGATCAGGGTGCTCACGCTGCTGAATGTAGCGACTGGGGTATCTGCTGTGTGATAACCCTGGGGGTTCCTGTGCAGCACATCCTGGGCACTCAGAGGGGGGGGGGGGAGCAGTGTGAGCCCACGCACAGGTCCCCACCCAGCCCCCTAATCATAATAATAATAATTTTATTTATATAGCGCTCTTTCTCCAACAGGACTCAAGGACTCAGGACCCTAGACTCCGTTAACCCCACGCAGGCCGCCCGCCGGGTGCAACTAACAGTAGGAGAAGGGAGGGACACACACGGCAGACAGTGCTCACTTCCTGCCCCGGGCAGAATGGGTTAATGCCAGGAGTCCTCCTACCTACAATGATCCGCAGCCAGACGCCTGTCATGTGCAGTAGGCATTTTAGGTCGCCAAGAAGACAGCAGCGGATGAACGGGCATGGAGAGCTGTAATTGACTTACTGATTCATTGTGTGTGTATTTTGGGAAGGTGAGCTTAGCTGAGGGGGGAATGGGGTGGGATGAGTTGGTGAAAAAAAAAATGTAAAATCAAAACTAAAAGCCTATAAATGCCATTAAAGAGTCGTTTGATTATTTAGCAAACCAAGGAACATTACTACCTAACAAAAACAAACTTTTCTGGTGAGGACAGATGAGTAGGGGGATTTATTAGACGAGGGGGTACTCAAAAATGGAAAGCCTAATCAAGGGGTACGGGAGAGAAAAAAAGGTTGGGAACCGCTGCCCTATTAGATGACAGGTAGATCCTGAGCACCACCAAGGATGCTTTTAGTTTTATCCTTACTGGACAAAAGACCAAGCAACGTCACTTGTGGTTTGCTGATCCTAAGGACATTCGTCCAGGAATCTTGAAATTCATTTAGATGCAACTGTGCGATCCTAAGTGGTAATGTGATTTTTTTGTTTTTATATTGTAAATAAAAATGTTCCACAATTGTAAATGATCTTTCTCACTAGAATAACGGATTTCAAACCGGTTGAAAATGGCTTTTGTAAGCATTTCCAGGCTAATTAGCAGCAACAATTGCATATCAAACATCACTGTCGATGTATTTTCTCTGTGGCATGGTAATAAGATAATCATGAATATTAGCAGCTCAAATAAAGTTTTTTTTTGTTTCAGGAGATTGGATTTATAATATCTTATGACTTGGTAGTCATGCCTTGCATCACCTACTGCAGTGTTTCCCAACCGTGGTCCTCAAGGCACACTAATAGGCCCTACACACTGGCCGACATCAGTCAAAGATATGAACGATCTCGTTCATAAATGAACGAGATACCGTTCATATATTTGAGTGTGGAGGCTCCAGCGACGAACGATGCGCGGCCCCGCGCTCGTTCATCGCTGGTCCGTCGGCTGTACATGCAGGCCAATATAGACGATCTCGTCCATATTTGCCTGCACTTTAATGCAGCCGGGTGACGGGGGAGTGAAGAAACTTCACTCCCTCCGTCACTGCCCCTCCGCCTCCGGGTCGCCCGTTGGCCGTATCCGCCTTCAGGCTGCTTGGCGGCGGAACGGCCAATGTGTAGGGCCCTTAACAGTCAATTCAAATAACTGAGGTACTAATTAAGTCACCTGTACTCAGTGTCGGACTAGGACATGTAGGGCCAACCGGGGAAATGCAGTGGTAGGGGCCCTAGTCAGAGGCTTGGCTAACCATTAGTGCGTGGTCTGGGCCCCTTATATATATATATATATATATATATATATATATATTTATTTATTTATTTTGGGAGACCTATACCTACCTCATACCACAGATAAGGAAAATCTGCTTATTCTGATCATATTGTAGTTTTATAGTACCATTTTAAGTATTTTAGTCCAGCTGTGATTGTATTGTTGTCCCATTTTTTTTATATATGTCATTTTAATTTGTTTTTAGTTTTTGTATCAAATAAATAGTTTTATTGTATTTATTACTGGCAATTTTTACCTAATTGACACCCGTGGTCGCTATACATCCCTCACCCCCCCCCCCCTTTCCATTATATATATATATATATATATATATATATATATATATACATACATACATACATACATACACATACAAAAATAGAGAGAGAGAATACTGCTAGTGCGTGCATGATAATGTACCAGATTAATAGCAGCAATGCACTGTAAAGAATACACTATAGTCCTGTGCAGTATAAGGTAACATATGTATGTATAATTCAAATGCACAGGAACCTGATCCTTAGAGGAGGAGGAGGGCCTCCAGGCAGTTTCCCCTGTGTCCCTGTGGGCCAGTCCAACCCTGCCTGTGCTCAAGTATGACTAGCCTTAAAACCTGGACTGCTAAGTGTGCCTTGAGGACCGTGGCTAGAAAACACTGATTTACTGGTTTGATGAGCAGTGTTCAGCCACAACATACGTCATACCCTCCTTAGGTGGGAAAGAACATTTAGGCCATACACTTGGAATTCAGCGAACACACAAAAAACTGTGGGAAGGCAAAGATATTATACCAGATACCACACTCTGGCACAATTTAAATGAACAGAATTGAACAATTATATACCAGATAAGTTATCTAGGCTGACCATATTGTCCCTTTAGCCTGGGACACTCATGAATTACACAGGTTCTGTGGCTGGCTGACTACAAACCTGCATTTCACCTGGTTTTAAGCAGCCTCAGAACCTGTGTAATTCATGAGTGTCCCAGGTTAAGTGGATAATATGGTCAGCCTAAATAAGGATTCACAAAAGGAGGACGTTTACCTGCTCGATTTGAAAATAAAACATCTACAATTGAAGATTTTCTGTAAAGAAGTTTCTCCAACTATCTGGGCCACGAAAATAATCTTCGCATACATACATACATACATACATACATACATACATGGTAAATGTATTAACCTCTGACCTCTTGGTACAACAGACAAAATAGGATGCTGACAATGAAGCCTTCTCTGATGGGGCATGCCTGAGAAGCCATTTAGTATGTAATACTAGCAGGTATAGTTTATATACTGCACAGGGTGTCAACCCCATAAGATTCAATATGGGAGATAACTCGAGCAGTATTGTCCGAAATGCAAGTACAAGGCGGGATCAGTGTGGCACCTACTAAGGGTATGGCCAAAAGTACAAAACTTTAAGATAACTCAAAATGTTAACAGTGGACACTGGCTATCTCTAGCCCAAGGTTGATTAGATAGTGCAGGCCTTCCCCTATCTAAACAACCTGATCTTACCATCCAAGGTCAATGATTGATAAAGAAAGCCCCAGTTTCCAAATGTGTGTGGCTCTGTACAATAACATTTGAACAAGAGCAAGCGGTGAGGTGTCAGGTGGAACCTGAGAGATGTATGACAGCTTCCTGTGACACTACTGGGTGCCCGGCTTTTCAGTAGTTGATGAACTGTGCTGAATTTATACTAACTATAATACCAGGACCCTGCTTAACAGAGCAAATAGTGGGTCCCAAATGAAGGACCACGATAACTAAGAGAAGTGGAAGACACTGTGTGCTACAAAATTGCAGAGGCAATTATGTAATTATATACAGGTTGAGTATCCCATATCAAAATATCCGAAATACGGACTTTTTGAGTGAGAGTGAGATAGTAAAACTTTTGTTTTTTGATGACTCAATGTACACAAACTTTGTTTAATACACACAGTTATTAAAAATATTGTATTAAATGACCTTCAGGCTGTGTGTATAAGGTGTATATAAAACATAAATGCATTATGTGCTTAGATTTATGTCCCATCGCCATGATATCCCATTATGGTATGCAATTATTCCAAAATACGGAAAAATCCGATATCCAAAATGCCTCTGGTCCCAAGCATTTTGGATAAGGGATACTCAACCTGTACTAGACTTCTACTATAAGTGCATGCACTGTCATTAGCAGTATATTGTATTTTTTAGCAGCTCCCCACACTATCTAATGCTGTACTAGATCTGGCATTTGTCTCTTCATTTTGGACATGTCATAAAACATTCACATGAAGATTAGATTGGTTATTGTGACACCTATTTTTCATGTAAACAATAAAAAACTAAATGAAAAAAGTTTTGGTACAAGTTAAAGGAGTGTCAGTTATGTCCTCACATGTATGGAGAAGTTTGTTATGCCATGGCTGTTCATATACAGAGAATTTCCCCTTATTATGACTCGGGCTCAGGTTACTTTAACATGAAAATAAGCAAGAACATAGCAGACCAGCTTCTGTTCTATGAAGAAAAGGTCATAGAGGAGGGGCAATATATACATCAAAGTGCTCTGTATAGATCAGGATATCCCAGGATTGCTGAACTAGAAAAAATCATATATGTATGGCAGAAAACAGTCATATACTGTATAGGGCAACATTCATCTCACTACAGCACAGCACAACACCCAACTGACCAAATAACAATGACAGCCCTTGCCAGGGGTGTAACTAGAGACCTCCATAACAACCATCCATAACAACATTTCCACAAATCCCCCCCCCCCCCCCTATTAGTATTTTGTGTGCCACCATCAAAACCCACACCAGCCCACGCTACAGTAGGTGAAGCCCATCTGTCCAAGGACTGCCTCGATCCAGCATCTCTGCAAGCAACCACCTCCAGCAACATGCCCACATCACCATAACACCATGCCATAGCGGTGCTCACCATACAAAACAACCAAAACAAGGACATACAAATTTTCCAGTCTCACTCACTACAAAAACATTTAGGAGGTGTAACAAACAGAAAACAGCATAATGCAACAAACATTCTGCTTGGCATTGACATGCCAGTCGGAACATCACACCAAACACGTTGTAGTAGTAGTGTCCCTTATTCGCATTACACCACACAGTAGAGTCCCTTGTACACATTACACCACACAGTAGTGTCCCTCATACATGTTAGTACCCATACATGTTGGCACCACACAGTAGTACCTTTATTCATTTTACGCAGTAGTACCTCTCATTCACATTACACTACACAGTAGTACCACTTATACACATTATGACACGCAGTAATGCCCCTTACACATTACGCCTACACAGTAGTAGTGCCCATTACACATTATGCCAACACAGCACATATAGCACTTTAGAATCTGCCCTTCCTCCCTCCATCCAAAAGCAGTGACACCCACAGAGGTGCGGCGCAGTCTTCACTCAGGGATCTCAACCAGGGACTGACCATTGAGGTTTTCCAACTAGCGGTTCCCCCATTCTGCTTTTTGACTTTCTGCTTTCTTACACACTATTTGCACCAACTAAAGCATAAGCAGCTTTCAGTGGAGAACTTTTTTTTTTTTGCAATGGCACCCAATTTTACAGTCAGTGAATTGCAAAGAAGACATAAATTGAAGTGCTAGTATTACATGGGTATTTGTACACCTTAGGTTACACACTGGCCTGGAAAATTCTGTGTTTAAGATGTGTAATTAATACAAGTTAAACAAGTGTAAATGGATGCTAAAATGTTTGACTTCAGTGAGGTATTTTCATTTCTGTTCCAATTAACTTGGTGCTGCCACCTCCTAAAAGATAATACTGTGGGTTTCCATCACACTGGCCAGAGCACTAGGGTACGTTCTCTAAGATTTCTGAAAGTGCTTGCACTATCATGAAGCACAAATGTGGGAATGGTCAAATTACAGTGGGGCTTGGCCATATGTCTGAGGGCATATCTAGCAGTTCTGAGGCACCAGTGACAAGTGTATAGTACCCACCTTATCAACTCGGCTCTCTTCCCGCTGGCGGCTCCTCCCATTCACTTTGTCACTCTGCTTTTGCACACAACAAAGCCAGTCGCCCGCAAGTGTTAAAGACATTGGGTGCCCTGCAATATGGATTGTGGCTGCTGTGGCTAAGCATAGCAGGTTCCTTCCCTCAAGGCATCTCGCTCACACCGGTCGCACCACACTAGCGGGGTAGGAGGGGGATCATCGTGCTTCCGCCTGTCTATCTTGCGAGTTTCTTGACTAGGCTCCAGGCACAGCGAGTGACGCAATCACAGTGACACCACCCCTGGACCCCTCCTACCCCTATACTACCAGGACCTCCCGGGCTGGAACCTATGGGGGCGGCAGAAGGTTAAGCAAAATGAAAAAAAAAAAAACCACACACACAGTGCACTAGGTACTTGCTGGGTCTTGGGCCCCCTAAGCAGCAGGGTCCCATAGCAAGCACATCCTTGCACCTTCTATAGTTATGCCACTGGCCCTTGCTCACTGACAGCAATGCAGCATTTGAGAGTTTGCGGAACCTGAACTTTGACAGGGTATTGATATTCAAACACATAGGATGGGATGTAATGAAGTCAGAGTTTTGCAGTCGCACGGGATGCCGGCCGAACTCAGATGTTTTATTTAAAGGGACAATCATGTAGAATGCATGGATTAGCCTTCTACATGATTGGTCCTTTAGAAAAAAAAGTCCAAGTTCGGCCGGCATCCCACACGGCCGCTGAACAAGGACTTCATTACATCCTGGCCCAAACCTTTTTCTGGCTGCAGTTACATATTATAGGATTTTAATACCTACCGGTAAATCCTTTTCTCTTAGTCCGTAGAGGATGCTGGGGTCACCATAGAACCATGGGGTATAGACGGGATCGGCAGAAGACATGGGCACTTAAGACTTTCAAATGGTGTGAACTGGCTCCTCCCTCTATGCCCCTCCTCCAGACTCCAGTTATAGAAACTATGCCCAGGGAGACAGACATTTCGAGGAAAGGACTTATTGGTAAACTAAGGTGAGATTCATACCAGCTCACACCACAAGCATGCCGCACCACGTGGCATTCAACAGAACACAAGCCAACGGCATGAACAATTTCAGCAACAGGCTGATCATAAACGTAATACAACATGTGTGTAACCACAACTACTAACTGCAGATACAGTACGCACTGGGACGGGCGCCCAGCATCCTCTAAGGACTAAGAGAAAAGGATTTACTGGTGGGTATTAAAATCCTATTTTCTCATACGTCCTAGAGGATGCTGGGGTCACCATAGAACCATGGGGTTATACCAAAGCTCTAGAACAGGCGGGAGAGTGCGGATGACTCTGCAGCACCGATTGACCAAACTTGAGGTCATCATCAGCTAGGGTATCTAATTTGTAAAATTTTGCAAAACAGTTTGAACCCGACCAAGTAGCTGCCCGGCATAGTTGCAATGCCGAGACCCCCGGGCAGCCGCCCAGGACAAGCCCACCTTTCTAGTAGAATGGGCCTTAACCGATTTCGGCAACAGCAATCCAGCCGTGGAATGAGCATGCTGAATCGAATTACAGATCCAGCGTGCAATGGTCTGGAAGCAGGACACCCAATCTTGTTGGGAGCATACAGGACAAACAGAGCCTCTGTTTTCCTAATCTGAGCCGTTCTGGCGACATAAATCTTCAAAGCTCTGACCACATCCAGATACTTTGACTCAGCGAAGGAGTCAGTAGCCAGAAGCACCACAATAGGTTGGTTCATGTGGAAAGATGAAACCACCTTTGGTAGAAATTGCTGACGTGTCCTCAATTCAGTTCTATCTTCATGGAAGATCAAATAAGGGCTCTTGTGAGACAAGGCCGCTAACTCAGACACCCGCCTTGCAGATGCCAAGGCCAACAGGATGACCACTTTCCAAGTGAGGAACTTCAACTCCACCTTCTGTAAAGGTTCAAACCAATGTGATTGAAGGAACTGCAGCACCACATTAAGATCCCATGGTGCCACTGGAGGCACAAATGGAGGTTGGATGTGCAACACGCCTTTCACGAAAGTCTGAACTTCTAGAAGGGAGGCCAATTGTTTCTGGGGGAAAAAAAACGATAAGGCTGAAATCTGTACCTTAATTGAGCCCAATTTTAGGCCCGCATCCACACCTGCGAGAAATGGAGAAAACGTCCTAGCTGAAACTCTTCCATAGGAGCCTTCTTGGATTCACACCAAGAAAGATATTTTCTCCAAATACGGTGGTAATGTTTAGACGTTACCCCTTTTCTGGCCTGAATAAGTGTGGGAATGACTTCACTGGGAATACCCTTACGAGCTAGGATTTTGAGCTCAACCGCCATGCCGTCAAACGTAGCCGCAGTAAGTTCTGATACACGCACGCCCACTGTTGTAACAGGTCCTCACGCAGTGGAAGAGGCCAGGGATCTCCTATGAGTAATTCCTGAAGATCTGGATACCAAGCCCTCCTTGGCCAGTCTGGGACAATGAGGATCACCCGAATCTTTGTTCTTCTTATGATCTTTAGAACTTTTGGAATGAGAGTAAGTGGAGGGAATACATACACCGACTGAAACACCCACGGTGTCACCAGTGCATCCACTGCTATTGCTTGAGGGTCCCTTGACCTGGAACAATATCTCTGAAGCTTCTTGTTGAGACGAGATGCCTAGAGTGTTTGAAGAAAAGAGAGAAGGAATTCTGTATTGTCGACGCACTGGAAGAAACTAATTCTAAAATATAACCTTTATTAGATATGTGTTAAAATATGATTATGATTGAATCATTTTCCCAAACTACAGTGAAACATAGAATTAAAATCACAGACAAACAGGTAAGTGAATCTAAACAAAAAATTGGAAACTTGTGAATAAAGATTTTAAAAAGCGTGTCCACGTGTATTTATAAGTGTATCCTTATACTCGGGGTTACTATATTGGTATAAATACCATCAGCATTCCTACATCCATCCAATATTATACGACTACTATCAATATCTATAGTGTCGATACATACATATAACGTTGACCACTATCAGTATCTATAGTGTCGGTATCCACTACTTTGAGTTCAGGGACTTGGGGATCATATATATGAAATTTTCAAATAAAGGTTACTCTGTTTAATTAACAGTTGGGGTGACTATGGGTCATCTATAAATACATTCCCAGGTCTAATTCCCCCTGAAGTTAAATCTCCATGTATTAAGAGCCTCTCACACCGGCTATCAATATTATTAGAGTATCTATTTATGCATGGGGACACGTTGCTTTAAGGGGTATAGCAATCCCTCCTTGCATCAAAAGCAACTGCCATATACAGTAATGTTATTCAATTATGTGATATCCAACTCTGTTGCACAAATTTCGGAGATACTGCTTATGTTAGGGGTGTAGCAACCCCAGTTATATTCCAAAGCAGGCCGTTTATAATACGGTTTATTTCTTATGCATCAGTTGTTATGCGTACCCTCAATTGGGGTGGTAGTCATGTGACCGCCGGTCGGCTGACCGACAGTCACATGACCTCCTCTGTGAGCCCGACGGCTCACTATCCCGATGGTCGGCATGCCGACCAACAGGGACTATTTCCACTCGTGGGTGTCCACGACACCCATAAAGTGGGAATAGAACCCGTGGCGACCGCAGATCGCCACCGAGCCTGCAGCGTGGCGAGCGCAGCGAGCCCGCAAGGGGCTTGCTGCACTCGCCCCTCCCCGCCGGGATCCCGGCGTCGGTAAGGTGACCGGCGGTCAGGAGACCGCCGGTCACCCATACTACACCCCTCAATTGCCATAGTTTGTCTCCTGTCTATAGTGCAAGAGTGAATTCGCCTAATCACTTTTATGCCTGTTAAAGGAAAATTCCTAATTTAATTGGCCAACAGTGCAAGTCTAATACTGTTGATACTGTATAGCGGTCTCAATTTTTAAATAAAAATGATCCGCATGCATAATACTCTCGAGTAACAATAAGGAATGATTCCTATTTACCAGTGTGAATCAAATAAAAAGTTGCAGAGTTACCCATATACATATTTAATGGACCCCAATTTTATTGGACTCAGAATAGTATATATTTTATTTCAGGTATTTGTTATTGGATGGAATTTTATATTCAAATTTACAATATTCCCCAGAATATAAGGTATCTGTTTTGGCTGATAGTTATTGCATAATAATAAATTTAATATACATTGATAGGATTTGTGAGCTTCTCACACACTGCTTAGACAGTGATTGCTTCAAGTTACTGTGTTTATCTGTTGATATAACCGACTACTTTGCTACAGTATATGACATTTAGTGTATCTCATTCAGAGCATGCAGCTGCTATGCTCCTGAATGTTACCAATTGTTGCAATGTGATAAATAATACTGTTTCAATTACAGCCACACTATTGCCTGTATATATTATAGTAGTGTGAAAGCGCCTCAATGTTCACAGTGCTTTAATATGTGCAGTTGCAAATACAGGATCCAAAGTGACACAGACTACTTGGCCAGTAATAATAATACTGTTTCAATTACAGCCACACTATTTCCTGTATATGTTATAGTAGTGTGAAAGCGCCTCAATATTCACAGTGCTTTTAATATGTGTAGTTGCAAATACAGGATCCAAAGTGACACAGACTACTTGTCCAGTAATTACTTATTACCTGTGTTAATATATTAACTTTGGGTATGACTGACTCATTTGCTACAATGTATAACATTTAATATATCTTATTCAGAGCATGCAGCTGTTATGCTCCTGAATGTCACCAATTGTTGCAATATGATAATTAATGCTATTTCTCTTACAGCCACACTATTGTCTAATATGTTGCAGTGGTGTAAAGGGCACCTGGGTATTCACAGTGCTTTAATATATACAGCTACAAATGCACACTCTGAAGTCTGTGCTATAACTCTGACTGTCTTCAATCATCACAGTCTATATAGACAGATTTAGTGTGACACACAGACATCGGCGTATGTGGCTAGTCTTCTGTAGCTTATTTATCCTATCACTAAACTATCAGCTAACATGTCAAATTAATTCATATATTTGCATCATAGCTTAAACACTAAAAACCGCGTGGACACGCTGTGCCCTACACGCGTGTTTCACTGCACTTATGGCAGCTTCGTCAGGGAGCAACAGGTAATAAGTAATTACTGGCCAAGTAGTCTGTGTCACTTTGGATCCTGTATTTGCAACTACACATATTAAAAGCACTGTGAATATTTAGGGGCTTTCACACTACTATAACATATACAGGCAATAGTGTGGCTGTAATTGAAACAGTATTATTATTACTGGCCAAGTAGTCTGTGTCACTTTGGATCCTGTATTTGCAACTGCACATATTAAAGCACTGTGAACATTGAGGCGCTTTCACACTACTATAATATATACAGGCAATAGTGTGGCTGTAATTGAAACAGTATTATTTATCACATTGCAACAATTGGTAACATTCAGGAGCATAGCAGCTGCATGCTCTGAATGAGATACACTAAGTGTCATATACTGTAGCAAAGTAGTCAGTTATATCAACAGATGAACACAGTAACTTGAAGTAATCACTGTCTAAGCAGTGTGTGAGAAGCTCACAAATCCTATCAATGTATATTAAATTTATTATTATGCAATAACTATCAGCCAAAACAGATACCTTATATTCTGGGGAATATTGTAAATTTGAATATAAAATTCCATCCAATAACAAATACCTGAAATAAAATATATACTATTGAGTCCAATAAAATTGGGGTCCATTAAATATGTATATGGGTTACTCTGCAACTTTTTATTTGATTCACACTGGTAAATAGGAATCATTACTCGAGAGTATTATGCATGCGGATCATTTTTATTTAAAAATTGAGACCGCTATACAGTATCAACAGTATTAGACTTGCACTGTTGGACAATTAAATTAGGAATTTTCCTTTAACAGGCATAAAATAACAGTGATTAGGCGAATTCACTCTGGCACTATAGACAGGAGACAAACTATGGCAATTGAGGGTACGCATAACAACTGATGCATAAGAAATAAACCGTATTATAAACGGCCTGCTTTGGAATATAACTGGGGTTGCTACACCCCTAACATAAGCAGTATCTCCGAAATTTGTGCAACAGAGTTGGATACGACATAATTGAATAACATTACTGTATATGGCAGTTGCTTTTGATGCAAGGAGGGATTGCTATGCCCCTTAAAGCAACGTGTCCCCATGCATAAATAGATACTCTAATAATATTGATAGCCGGTGTGAGAGGCTCTTAATACATGGAGATTTAACTTCAGGGGGAATTAGACCTGGGAATGTATTTATAGATGAGCCATAGTCACCCCAACTGTTAATTAAACAGAGTAACCTTTATTTGAAAATGTCATATATTATATATGATCCCCAAGTCCCTGAACTCAAAGTAGTGGATACCGACACTATAGATACTGATAGTGGTCGACATTATATGTATGTATCGACACTATAGATACTGATAGTAGTCGTATAATATTGGATGGATGTAGGAATGCTGATGGTATTTATACCAATATAGTAACCCCGAGTATAAGGATACATTTATAAATACACGTGTACATGCTTTTTAAAATCTTTATTCACAAATTTCCAATTTTTTGTTTAGATTCACTTACCTGTTTGTCTGTGATTTTAATTCTATGTTTCACTGTAGTTTGGGAAAATGATTCAATCATAATCATATTTTAACACATATCTAATAAAGGTTATATTTTAGAATTAGTTTATTCCAGTGCGTCGACAATACAGAATTCCTTCTCTCTTTTCTTCAAACACTGTAGTTCTGACATACTGTAGTTGACTGCACCCCCTAATTAAATCAACATGTGTTTAATACTAAATAGGGGTTTCTTATGAGTGAATGTATGGTGATGAATCACATAAATTCACCCAGATTATTATAATATTGATTTCTGAGTGTGCAGATATCCAGCTTTTTGAGACAAGATGCCATCATGTCTACTTGAGAAACTCCCCAACGACTTGTCACCTCTGCGAAGACTTCTTGGTGGAGGCCCCACTCTCCTGGATGGAGATCGTGTCTGCTGAGAAAGTCTGCTTCCCAGTTGTCCACTCCTGGAATGAAGATTGCTGACAGAGCGCTTGTATGCTTTTCCAACCAGCGGAAAATCCTTGTGGCTTCTGCCATCGCCGCTCTGCTTTTCGTTCCGCCCTGACGGTTTATGTATGCTACTGCTGTTGCATTGTCCGACTGGATCAGTTTGGGCAGATCTCGAAGATGTTCCGCTTGCAGAAGGCCGTTGTAAATGGCCCTTAACTCCAAAACGTTTATGTGGAGACAAGTTTCCTGACTTGACCGTCTACCTTGGAAGTTTTCTCCCAGCGTGACTGCCCCCCAGCCTTGGAGGCTTGCATCCGTGGTTACTAGGATCCAGTCCTGGATCCCGAACCTGCACCCCTCTAGGAGGTGTGAGCTGTGCAGCCACCACAGGAGTGAGACCCTGGTCTTGGAAGACAGGATTATCCTCCGGTGCATGTGTAGGTGGGACCCGGACCACCTGTCCAACAGGTCCCACTGGAACTCTCTGGCATGGAACCTGCCAAACTGAATGGCCTCGTAGGCCGCAACCATCTTCCCCAGCAACCGAATACATTGATGGATTGACACTCTTGCTGGTTTCAGAATTTGTTTGACCAGACTCTGACGTTCCAGAGCCTTTTCCACTGGAAGAAAGACTCTCTGTAGTTCTATGTCCAATATCATTCCCAAAAAACGACAACCGCATCGTTGGAATCAACTGTGATTTTGGCACGTTTAGGAGCCGACCATGTTGCTGAAGAACTGTCAGGGAGAGTGCAACGTTTTGCACCAACTGGTCCCTGAATCTCGCCTTTATCAGGAAATCGTCCAAGTATGGGATAATCGTGACTCCTTGCTTGCGAAGGAGAACCATCATCTCCGCCATCACTTTGGTGAAAATCCTCGGAGCCGTGGACAGACCAAACAGCAACGTCTGAAATTGGTAATGACAATCCTGAATTGCAAATCTCAGGTAAGCCTGATGCGGAGGATAAATGGGAACATGCAAGTAAGCATCTTTTATGTCCACCGACACCATAAAATCCCCTTCCTCCAGACTGGTGATCACTGCTCGGAGAGACGCTATCTAGAATTTGAATTTCTTTATCTTGAAACTCCAGTTTGTACCCTTGGGATACTATTTGTAAAACCCATGAGTCCAGGTCTGAACGAACCCAGAACTGACTGAACAGTTTGAGACGTGCCCCTCCCGCATAGGAGCCCCAGCGTCATGCGCTCGATTTGGCAGAAGTAGGGGAGGACTTCTGCTCCTGGGAACCCGCCACTGCTGGTGATCTTTTACCCTTTCCCCTTCCTCTAGTGGCAAGGAAGGAAGAACCTCGCCCTTTTCTGTATTTATTGGGCCGAAAGGACTGCATTTGATAGTGGTATGTTTTCTTTTGTTGTGAAGGAACATAAGGCAAAAATGATGACTTACCCGCGGTAGCCGTAGATACTAAATCTGCGAGCCCGTCACCAAACAAGACACCACCTTTATATGGTAGAGACTCCATATTCTTCTTGGAGTCAGCATCCGCATTCCATTGATGAATCCACAATGCTCGCCTAGCTGAGACAGCCATGGCATTGGCCTTTGATCCCAAAAGGCCAATATCTCTTGCAGCTTCCTTTAGGTAAGCTGCAGCGTCCTTGATATAACCCAGCGTCAAGAGGATGCTATCCCTATCTAGGGCATCTATATCAGATGCCAAGTTATCTGCCTACCTTTCGATAGCACTACCCACGCAGCTGCAATGACCGGTCTGAGTAGCGTACCTGTGGTCGCATAAATGGATTTTAACGTACTTTCCTGTTTACGATCCGCAGGGTCCTTAGCGGCTGCCGTGTCAGGTGACGGGAGAGCCACCTTTTTTGACAAACGCGATAGGGCCTTGTCTACAATGGGGGTCGACTCCCACTTTTCCCTATCCCCAGAGGGAAACGGATAAGCCACCGGAATCCTTTTGTGAATTTGAAACGTTCTGTCAGGGCTTTCCCAGACTTTTTCAAATAGCGTGTTCAGTTCATGAGAGGGAGGAAACATTTTCTCAGGTTTCTTTTCCTTATACATAGACCTTTTTTATCAGGGACAGCCGGGTCCTCAGTGATATGTAATACCTCTTCTTTAACCGCCACAATCATGTACTGAATGCTCTTTGCCAATTTTGGATCTAATCTGGAATCGCTATAGTCGACACTGGAATTAGAGTCCGTGTTTGTATCAGTGTTAGCCAACTGGGCCAACGTACGTTTTTGTGACCCTGAGGGGACCTGAACATAGGCGTGCGCACGGGGGGTGCCTGGTGCGCACAGGCACCCCCTAATGTCCAGCACTCCCCACACGCCACGCATGCTATGGCATAGTAGTGTGTGATGATCGCTGGGCCCGTGCTGAGCTCAGCCGTCTTATCATTGTTGTCTGTCACTGTGGCTCCCCCCTGCTGTGCCTGCCTACCGCCGCGGATGATGTACATGTACAGTAGCGGCAGCGCAGAGGGGACTGACGTCAGGCTCTGCCTATTGATGTGAAGTGTTCAATTCACACCGTGCTCCCTCCCTTCCCATCCGGCTGCTCTCCTCCTGCCTGCGCTCTCAGTCCATGTATGCCCTGCCACTGCCGTCCCGCCAACACCGCAGCCGCTGTAAGAACGGAGGAAACAGCTGAGCGGCTGAGCCTGAGACAGTTTAGCACAGGGTGAGACTCTGTCATTCTTTTCTTATTACTTTGTTTTATTTTGATTTTTTTTTACATATTCAGGATCAGGATATACTAGCTGAGGTAAGCATTCAGTAGTTTCCTGAGTGCACCTATAGTCAATAGGTGCACTCGGGAAACTACTGAATGATTGGCTGCTTGGTTCTGCATATATATATATATATATATATATATATATTATAACCCTTTTCTTTTTTTATTTTCATGAGTGCATTTTTTTGTAGAACGTATTATTTTTTTATTACGTACAGTATTTGGCCAGGACAGCCAGGGGGAAAACGCATGTACAGTGTATACTATATATACATGAAGATACCTGGAAAAAAAAAAAAAAAAAAAAAAGATCTGTGGATACACTCACGAAAAAAAATAAATAGAAAAGAAGGGCTACATAAATATATTAGCATTCAGTAGTTTCCAGAGTGCACTTATAGATCTCATTCTTTCCTTTTTTAGTAACTGTATTTATATACAATGATGAGATGGGTATGGTAGCACCGGGATGTGGTTATGTGACCGGCATACCGATCATACCGGCAGTACTACACATACTGTGTGGCGTAATGTGAATTTCGGCTCATACCATGTGGCGATATGTGAATTTCGGCTCATACTGTGTGGTGTAATGTGAATTTCGACTCATACTGTGTGGTATAATGTGAATTTCGGCTCATACTGTGTGGTATAATGTGAATTTCAGCTCATACTGTGTGGGGTAATGTGAATTTTGGCTCATACCGTGTGGCGTAATGTTAATTTTGGCTCATCCCGTGTGGTGTAATGTGAATTTCGGGCCATAGTGTGTGGCATAATGTGAATTTCATCTCATACTGTGTGGCATAATGTAAATTTCGGCTCATACAGTGTGGTGTAATGTGAATTTTGTCTCATCCCGTGTGGTGTAATGTGAATTTTGGCTCATACTGTCTGGCGTAATGTGAATTTTGTTTCATACTGTGTGGCGTAATGTGAATTTCGGCTCATACCGTGTGGCGTTATGTGAATTTTGGCTCATAGTGTGTGGTGTAATGTGGATTTCGACTCATACTGTGTGGCGCAATGTGAATAAGGGGCACTACTGTCAGTAGCTGGTGAGCATGGGAGCATGTGTGACAAATGCTGGTGTCCTGCAGAGATGGGGTCTGATGGCATAGAAAGAGCCCAATGTGGCTTTGATGGCACATGTATACATTTTAAACTTTACTTGTGTTATATTAAAACTGAAATGTTCAGCCCTTTAATTCTCCCGTACTTTTCAGAAGGACCCACTCAAAATTTGGGTGTAGGTGTTGGTGGGTGCAAAGGGTGGTGGTGGTGTGTGTGTGGGGGAAATGCATATGCACCTAGGCTTACCACTCTCTCTAGTTCTGCCACTGGGTCAGGGATAGGTTGGGGAAGTGTAAGCAGTGATAGGGTGTAGCGGCAGCTAGGACTCGGGGTTATGCCCTAGCGGACATTTAGTACCGGCTGGTAATCACACCATTATGTTTGATTTTATTTCTCTGGGGTGTATTATATCTATTTGTAGTATTAGGAACAAGGGAGAAATGAGTCTAAGCCATGTGATTTACTGAGAGAATGTAAACTAGTGCTAGACACGCCCATAAAGCGGTGCTAGACACGCCCCAAAAGGTGGTGCTAGACACGACTCTCCTGCGCTGCACCCCCTAATAAAATTAGCTGCGCACGCCTATGGACCTGAACTTGCAATAACATATCTTCCACAGATTTCTTCCATGCCTGGGTCTGAGACTCAGACTTATCCAACCTCTTACTAATAAGAGCCACATTAGTATTCAAGGGATTCAACACATTTACCCAATCAGGCGTCGGCGGTGCCGAAAGGGTCACCCCCGCAGCCGTTTGTGTCCCTAATACAGCCTCCTCCTGGGAAGAGCCTTCAGCCTCAGACATGTCGACACACATGCACCAATCACCCACAGACACACCGGGCATATAGGGGACAGACCCACAATAAAGTCTGTCAGAGAGACACAGAGGGGATTTGCCAGCTCCCAACCCAGCGCCAAATCAAAGGGTCTGAAACCACTAAGAAATTGCCTCAGACCGGCAGCGCTTTAATTATCACGTATATTGCACCAATTTATACTGTGCCTTCCCCCCGTTTTGCACCCGATACTTGTCAGTGTGAGGAGGACCAGTGTCTCTGCAGCCTGCGGAGAAAAAAATGGCGCCGTGAGGAGGAAGCTCCACCCCCTTAATGGCGCGCTTCTGTCCCGCTTTTTAATGATTATACTGGCAGGGGTTAGGACAGTGCCTTGGCACTAGTGTCCCCTCTTGGCAGTGGTAGATTGAGGATTTTTTTAGCTGCCCCCCCCCCTGCATGCTGTAGTGCTGTGGTGTGTGTGTGAGCTTGGCGCGCAGCGTCCGTTTGCTGCGCGGTACCTCAGGAAATGCTGTCACTGAAGAAGAAGTCTTCTTTTCTTCTGTTACTCACCTGTCTTTTGGCTTCTGGCTCTGAAAGGGGGTGACGGCCGGCTGCAGGAGTGAGCATCTAGGCGTACCCAGCGATCAGCACCCTCAGAAGCTAATGGTGTCCTGTAGCCAGAAGCAGAGCCATTGAACTCACTAGAAGTTAGTCATACTTCTCTCTCCTAAGTCCCACGAAGCAGGGAGACTGTTGCCAGCAGCCTCCCTGAACATAAAAAAAACTAACAAAAGTCTTTTTCAGAGAAACTCAGTAAAGCTCCCCTGTAGCGCGTCCAGTCTCACTGGGCACAATTCTAAAACTGGAGTCTGGAGGAGGGGCATAGAGGGAGGAGCCAGATCACACCCTTTGAAAGTCTTAAAGTGCCCATGGCTCCTGCAGATCCCATCTATACCTCATGGTTCTATGATGACCCCAGCATCCTCTAGGGCGTATGAGAAAATAGGATTTTAATTACCTACCAGTAAATCATTTTCTCGTAGTCCGTAGAGGATACTGGGGTCCATTTAGTACCATGGAGTATAGACGGGTCCATTAGGAGCCATGGGCACTTTAAGAATTTGATAATTTGGGATGGGTCCTCTCTCTATGCCCCTCCTACCAGACTCAGGGAAAGTGGTGAGATTCCGAACCAGCACACACAAGAGGAAAGCCAAGCTAACCAAACTTGAAACAGAAACAGCAATGATTGAACCAACATTACTTAACCAAGTAACAGTGCAGGAAGAACGAAGCACTGGGTGGGCGCCCAGCCTCCTCTACGGACTACGAGAAAAGGATTTAACAGTAGGTAATTAAAATCCTATTTTCTCTTACGTCCTAGTAGATACTGGTGTCCATTTAGTACCATGGGGATGTACCAAAGCTCCCAAACCGGGTGGGAGAGTGCTGAGGTTCCTGCAGAACTGATTGGCCAAACTGAAGGTCCTCAGAGGCCAAAGTATCGAACTTGTAGAACTTAGCAAACGTGTTCGAACTTGACCAAGTAGTTTCTCGGCAGAGCTGTAAAGCAGCCGCCCAGGAAGAACCCACTGACCTAGTAAGAGTGGGCCTGTACAGATTTTGGACATGGCAAACCTGCTGTGGAATAAGCAAGCTGGATAGTAAGTCTGATCCAGCGTACAATTGTCTGCTTTGAATCAGGACACCCAATCTTATTGGGATCATAAACAACAAACAGCGAGTCTGTTTTTCTGTGATGAGCTGTTCTCTTCACATACACCTTCAAAGCCCTCACAACATCCACAGACTTTAAAGTAGCAGAAGTGTCAGTGACAACTGAAACCACAATAACTCGGTTGATGTGAAACGCAGATACCACTTTAGGAGGAAATTGCTGATGAGTTCTGAGTTCAGCTCTGTCCTCATGGAAAAGTAAATATGGACTTTTATGAGACACAGCCCCCAACTCCGACACACGTCTTGCTGAAGCCAAGGCCAACAGTGTGACCGTCTTCCACGTCCACTTCCTGTAATGGTTCAAACCAGTCCGATTGGAGGAACTGCAGCACCACGTTGAGATCCCAAGGTGCCGTGGGAGGCACAAAGGGAGGTTGGATGTGCAGCACACCTTTTAAGAATGTCTGGACCTCAGGGAGAGAAGCTAATTATTTCTGAAAGAAAATGGACAAGGCCGAAATCTGGAGCAGGAAACGTCCCAGATGAAATTCCACCACAGAATAATTTCTGCTCTCACACCAAGAGACGTATTTCTTCCAAATACAATGGTAATGCTTAGACTTTACCCCCTTCCTGGCTTGAATCAATCAGGATAACCTTGTTAGGGATCCCTCTCCTGGCTAGAATCAGCCTTTCAACTTCCATGCCGTCAAACGTAGCCGTGGTATGTCCTGATAGATGAAGGGCCCTGTTGCAGAAGATCCTTGCGAAGAGGTAGAGGCCATGGATCTTCAAGGAGCATCTCCAGAAGGTCCGCGTACCAGGCCCTTCTTGGCCAGTCCGGAGCAATGAGTATTGCTTGAACCTTTTCCCTTTTTATTCTCTTTAGAATTCTTGGGATCAGAGGAAGTGGAGGAAACACATACACCATCTGATAGACCCATGGAGTCATCAGGGCCTCTTCCGCCACCGCCTGTGGGTCTCTCGACCTGGAACAATACCACTTGAGCTTCTTGTTGAGCCAAGAGGCCATCATGTCGATCTGTGGATATCCCCATCGACTTGTCAAGCACCTGAACACTTACGGGTGAAGACCCCACTCCCTCGGGTGCAGGTCGTGTCTGCTGAGGAAGTCTGCTTCCCAGTTGTCTACTCCTGGAATGAAGACCGCTGACAACACCACAGCATTTCTTTCTGCCCAGAGGAGAATTCTTGACACCTCTAGCATTGCTGCTCTGTTCTTCGTTCCACTGTGTCGGTTTATGTACGTCACTGCTGTCACATTGTCCGACTGGTCCTGAATGGCCTGATCCTGAAGAAGATGTGAGGCCTGCAGAAGGGCGTTGTATATGTCCCTGAGTTCCAGAATGTTGATTGGAAGACCGACTTCCTGACTTGACCATCTTCCATGAAACTGCACCCCCTGAGTGACTGCTCCCCAAACCTCTAAGGCTTGCATCTGTGGTTAACAGAATCCAGTTCTGAATTCCGAACCTCCGACAAGGTGGGAAGTCTGTAGCTACCACAGAAGGGAGATCCTGGCTTTTAGCGACAGACGGATCCATGGTGCATATGAAGTTGCGATCTGGACCATTTGTCCAACAGATCGAGCTGGAAGGGTCTTGTGTGAAACCTTCCGTATGGAAGAGCCTCGTAAGAGGCCACCATTTTCCCCAGAAGGTGAATGCACAGATGCGCCGACACCCGGGTTGCCTTCAGGACGTCCCGAACCATCGACTGGATCACCAATGCCTTCTCCAACGGAAGGAACACTTTCTGCAACTCCGGGTCCAGTATCATTCTCAGGAATGGGAGCCTCCTTGTTGGCTCTAGGTGAGATTTCGGAAGGTTCAGAATCCACCCATGATCCTGGAAGAGTTTGGTTGGGAGACCAATGCTGTCCAGCAACCTTTCCCTGGACGGTGCTTTTATCAGGAGATCGTCCAGGTGCAGAATTATGTTCACTCCCTGTTTGCGTAGTAGAAACATCATCTCTGCCATCACCTTGGTGAACACCCTTGGTGCCGTGGAGAGACCAAAGGGCAGGGCCTGGAACTGGTAGTGACGGTCCTGCAGTGCAAACCGTAGATAAGCCTGATGAGGCGTCCAGATCGGAATGTGAAGGTACGCATCCTTGATATCAAGAGACACTAGGAATTCCCCCTCCTCCAGACCTGAGATTACCGCTCTCAGAGACTCCATCTTGAATTTGAAACCTGTAAGTACGGCTACAAAGACTTGAGGATCAGAATCGGTCTTACCAAACCGTCCGGTTTCGGTACTACAAACAAGTTGGAATAGTACCCCTTGTTGAGCAGATTGGGTGGAACTGGAACAATGACCTGAGTCTGTACCAGTTTTTGGATGGCATGCTGTAAAGTTATACTTGCTTCTTGTGAAACTGGCAAGCTTGATTTGAAGAATCTGTGAGGTGGGAGCTCTTGGAACTCCAGTCTGTAGCCCTGGGAAATAAGATCTATGACCCAGGGCACTTGGCACGAACTAGACCAGATCTGACTGAAGAATTGTAGGCTCCCACCTGACAATCTTCCAGGCATTGCGGTTCACCTTCATGCTGAAGTCTTTGAGAAAGCAGAGCCTGAGCTCTATTCCTGAGCACCTGCAATTGCTGGTTTGCGTGGTTTACCTCTAGCGCCGCTGGAGGATGTAGAAACGCCTCTGGATTTGCCCTTGAACTTGGCTGTCCGAATGGACTGTAACTTAGAAGCTGAATAAGTCTTCTTGGTTGGGGGGCTGTTGAAGGAAGATACGTAGACTTACCCGCAGTAGCTGTGGAGATCCATTTGTCTAGTTCATCTCCAAACAAGGCCTCTCCTGTGAATGGTAGGCCTTCCACGCCTTTCCTGGAGTCCGCGTCAGCAGTCCACTGGCGTAGCCACAAGCCCCTGTGTGCCGACACTGCCATAGCGGTGGTGTGTGCGTTAAGCAAGCCTCTCTCTTTTATGGCTTCCACCATAAAGTTTGCAGAGTCTTGTATATGCTGCAGGAATAAAACATCCTCCCTAGACAAGGAATCTAATCCCTCAATTAGGTTACCCGACCATTTTGCAATGGCTTTTGTGATCCACGCACATGCAATAGTGGGTTTTTGGGCCACCCCATCAGCTGTGTACAATGATTTGAGTGTAGTCTCAATTTTACGATCAGCCGTGTCTTTTAGAGAAGCTGCACCAGGAACAGGCAATACAATTTTTCGTGACAGCCTAGAGACTGATGCATCCACTATCGTGGATTTTCCCATTTTTTCCTATCCTCCAGAGGAAAGGGAAAAGATGAGAGCAGCCTTTTAGGGATCTGATTTTTTTTTATCAGGATTAACCCACGGTTCTTCAAACAGGGTATTCAATTCCTTTGACACAGGAAAAGTGACTGAGGACTTCTTTTTTACATTAAAATAAGATTCCTCACATATGCAGAACATCTGATAGCTTCTATAAGAGCCTCTATTCCATGTGACAGAGCCGCACCCCCCCTCCAAGTCTACCTCACCCTCCTCCAAGTCTTACCCTTCAGCGTCAGAGTCATACTGCAGGATATGGGCCAGAGATCGCTTTTGCGGACAAATGGGAGGGGATTAAGACGCTGTTTTAGGGACTGACCCTCTGCTCAAACTCATGCACAATCTTTTTTAAGTATTGCATCTCTTTCTCATTGCGGGACAGCTTTGTAGAAAGAGTGGAGATCATTCTTTTCAGAGAATTAACCCAGTACCGCTATTATGTGAACCCTGAGTACCCAGTAGTGATCCCCCTGGTGAAGAGGAACACTCCGCTGTACAAGAAACACACTCTTTGCCTGACATAATGTAAATGTGACAGCACACACACAGGAAAAGGTTAAGCACAATTAACCCACAAAAAGCCCTTCAGGGAGACAGAGTTGTTTGGAGCCAGCCCCCACCGCGCCCTTACCGTTAATGCCAAGCTTAGCCAGGTCGCAGACTAAAGTACCCTGATAGGGGACTTAGCACACTAGTAATCGCTCCCCCCCTGCTATGACCCCCTGGTACCGCTGAGGTAATTTGGAGTCACACTGGAGAAGTTGCGCGTCCCTGTCAGTCAGCGTCTGTGTCCAATGCTGAGGGAAAATGGCGCTGGTGAGCTGCTGGATCCTCTCATAGTGAAGTCCCGCCCCTTCAATGGCGCGTGGCCTTCCCGCTTTTTTTATACTGGCTGAGGACTTTGGTGCTTAAAACGTACAGAAACCATTTTAAGGCTGTGTTGCCAGTATGGGTATCGTGTACAGAGATGCAGTTGTGTACTGTGTCTGGAGATGCATTCCACCCCATTTAGAAGCCGTGCGTCTCCGTACACTCGTGCCGCCATAATGGCCGGCGCCCCGCTAACCGGGACGCCGTCTCAGTACTTACCACTCTTCATTCTTCTGGCTCCGTTAAGGGTGGTGGCGTGCTGCGGAAATGTACGCTCGCCGTGGTGGGGTTTGCGAATAGTTCCCTCAGGAGCTCAGTGTCCTGTCAGCAGGGAACGGGACCATTAACCCTTCAAGAGTTTGGGCCATTCCTCCCCCCTAAGTCCCACAAAGCAGGCAGGCTGGTGTCATCCAGTCCTGCCTGAAAATAACAAACATATAAAATAAATGCAGAAAACTCTTCAGGAGCTTCCTTCAGCGTGACCGGCTCCTCAGGGTACATTTTCTAAACTGAGTCTGGTAGGAGGGGCTTATAGGGAGGAGCCAGCGCACACTATCATATTCTTTAAGTGCCCATGGCTCCTAGTGGACCCGTCTATACCCCATGGTACTAAATGGACCCCAGTACCCTCTAGGACATAAGAGAAAAGAGCTTTATTGCGTTTTACCAATTGTTTTTTATTTTCTAAACTAGGAAAAAATAAGATTTTACTTACCGGTAAATCTATTTCTCGTAGTCCGTAGTGGATGCTGGGGACTCCGTAAGGACCATGGGGAATAGACGGGCTCCGCAGGAGACATGGGCACTTTAAGAAAGAATTTAGATTCTGGTGTGCTCTGGCTCCTCCCTCTATGTCCCTCCTCCAGACCTCAGTTAGAGAAACTGTGCCGGAAGAGCTGACAGTACAAGGAAAGGATTTTGGGAATCCAGGGTAAGACTCATACCAGCCACACCAATCACACCGTATAACTTGTGATAACTTTACCCAGTTAACAGTATGAACAATCACAGAGCATCAGATAAACCCTGATGCAACTATAACATAGCCCTTATTTAAGCAATAACTATATACAAGCATTGCAGAAGAAGTCCGCACTTGGGACGGGCGCCCAGCATCCACTACGGACTACGAGAACTGGATTTACCGGTAAGTAAAATCTTATTTTCTCTAACGACCTAGTGGATGCTGGGGACTCCGTAAGGACCATGGGGATTATACCAAAGCTCCCAAACGGACGGGAGAGTGCGGATGACTCTGCAGCACCGAATGAGCAAACACAAGGTCCTCCTCAGCCAGGGTATCAAACTTGTAGAACTTTGCAAAGGTGTTTGAACCTGACCAAGTAGCCGCTCGGCAAAGCTGTAATGTAGAGACCCCTTGGGCAGCCGCCCAAGAAGAGCCCACTTCCTTGTGGAATGGGCCTTAACTGATTTAAGCAGCGGCAACCCAGCCGCAGAATGAGCCTGCTGAATCGTGTTACAGATCCAGCGAGCAATAGTTTGCTTTGAAGCAGGCGCCCCAAGCTTGTTGGAAGCATACAGGATAAACAAAGATTCTGTTTTCCTGACCTTAGCCGTTCTGGCTACATAAACCTTCAAAGCCTTGACCACATCCAGTGACTCGGAATCCACCAAGTCAGTAGTAGCCACAGGCACCACAATAGGTTGGTTTATATGAAAGGATGAAACCACTTTTGGCAGAAATTGTGGGCGGGTCCGCAATTCTGCTCTATCCGCATGGAAAACCAGATAAGGGCTTTTATGTGACAAAGCCACCAATTCTGACACACGCCTAGCCGAAGCCAAGGCTAATAGCATGACCACCTTCCACGTGAGATATTTTACTTCCACCGTTCTGAGTGGTTCAAACCAGTGTGATTTCAGGAAACTCAACACCACGTTAAGATCCCAAGGTGCCACTGGAGGCACAAAAGGGAGCTGAATATGCAGCACTCCCTTTACAAACGTCTGAACTTCAGGCAGAGAAACCAGTTCTTTTTGAAAGAAAATGGATAAGGCCGAAATCTGAACCTTAATGGAACCCAATTGAAAGCCCAAAGTCACTCCCGACTGTAGGAAGTGAAGGAAACAGCCCTGCTGGAATTCCTCCTTAGGGGCATTCCTGGCCTCACACCAAGCCACATATTTTCGCCATATACGGTGATAATGTTGAGCCGTCACATCCTTCCTAGCCTCCATCAGCGTAGGAATGACCTCATCCGGAATGCCTTTTTCTGCTAGGATCCGGCGTTCAACCGCCATGCCGTCAACCGCAGCAAGTCTTGGAACAGACAGGGCCCCTGTTGCACAAGTCCTGTCTTAGAGGCAGAGGCCACGGGTCCTCTGTGAGCATTTCTTGCAGATCTGGATACCAAGTCCTTCTTGGCCAATCCGGAACAATGAGTATTGTTCTCACTCCTCTTTCTCTAACGTCCTAAGTGGATGCTGGGGACTCCGTCAGGACCATGGGGTTTAGCGGCTCCGCAGGAGACAGGGCACAATAATAAAAGCTTTAGGATCAGGTGGTGTGCACTGGCTCCTCCCCCTATGACCCTCCTCCAAGCCTCAGTTAGATTTTTGTGCCCGGCCGAGAAGGGTGCAATCTAGGTGGCTCTCCTGAGCTGCTTAGAATAAAAGTTTAAGTTAGGTTTTTTATTTTCAGTGAGTCCTGCTGGCAACAGGCTCACTGCTACGAGGGACTTAGGGGAGAGAAGTAAACTCACCTGCGTGCAGGATGGATTTGCTTCTTAGGCTACTGGACACCATTACCTCCAGGGGGAGTCGGAACACAGGTCTCACCCCGGGGTTCGTCCCGGAGCCGTGCCGCCGACCCCCCTTGCAGATGCCGAAGTTGAAGAGGTCCAGAGGTCCAGAAACAGGCGGCAGAAGACTTTCAGTCTTCATAAGGTAGCGCACAGCACTGCAGCTGTGCGCCATTGTTGTCAGCACACTTCATACCAGCGGTCACTGAGGGTGCAGGGCGCTGGGGGGGGCGCCCTGGGCAGCAATGTATTATACCTTTTTTATGGCTAAAATACATCACATATAGCCCTTGAGGCTTTATTTAACCCCTATTTAACCCCTGCCAGATCTCACAAACTCCGGGAGAAGAGCCCGCCGTTTTAGGGGGCGGGGCCTATTCTCCTCAGCACACGGCGCCATTTTCCTGCTCAGCTCTGCTGTGAGGAAGGCTCCCAGGCTCTCCCCTGCACTGCACTACAGAAACAGGGTTAAAACAGAGAGGGGGGGCACTTATTTGGCGATATGATTACATATGTGAAAATGCTATAAGGGAAAACAGTTGTATAAGGGGTTGTCCCTGTATAATTATAGCGTTTTTGGTGTGTGCTGGCAAACTCTCCCTCTGTCTCCCCAAAGGGCTAGTGGGGTCCTGTCCTCTATCAGAGCATTCCCTGTGTGTGTGCTGTGTGTCGGTACGTGTGTGTCGACATGTAGGAGGACGATGTTGGTGAGGAGGCGGAGCAAATTGCCTGTATTGGTGATGTCACTCTCTAGGGAGTCGACACCGGAATGGATGGCTTATTTAGGAATTACGTGATAATGTCAACACGATGCAAGGTCGGTTGACGACATGAGACGGCCGGCAAACAAATTAGTACCTGTCCAGGCGTCTCAGACACCGTCAGGGGCTTGTAAAAACGCCCATTTACCTCAGTTGGTCGACACAGACACTGACTTCAGTGTCGACGGTGAAGAAACAAACGTATTTTCCTTTAGGGCCACACGTTACATATTAAGGGCAATGAAGGAGGTGTTACATATTTCTGATACTACAAGTACCACAAATAAGGGTATTATGTAGGGTGGGAATAATCTACTTGTAGTTTTTCCTGAATCAGATAAATTAAAGTGTGTGATGATACGTGGGTTTCCTCCGATAGAAAATTATTGGAGGTATACCCTTTCCCGCCAGAAGTGAGGGCGAGTTGGGAAACACACCTTAGGGTGGATAAGGCGCTCACACGCTTATAAAAACAAGTGGCGTTACCGTCTCCAGATACGGCCGCCCTCAAAGAGCCAGCTGATAGGAAGCTGAAAAATATCCTAAAAAGTATATACACACATACTGGTGTTATACTACGACCAGCAATCGCCTCAGCCTGGATGTGCAGCGCTGGGGGGGCTTGGTCGGATTTCCTGACTGAAAATATTGATACCCTTGACAGGAACAATATTTTATTGACTATAGAGCATTTTAAGGATGCATTTCTATATATGCGAGATGCGCAGAGGGATATTTGCATTCTGGCATCAAGAGTAGATGTGATGTCCATATCTGCCAGACGATGTTTATAGACACGACAGTGGTCAGGTGATGCAGATTCCAGACGACACATGGAAGTATTGCCGTATAAAGGGGCGGTCCATCGGACCTGGTGGCCATGGCAACAGCTGGAAAATCCACTTTTGTTACCCCAAGTCACATCTCAGCAGAAAAGGACACAGTCTTTTCAGTCTCAGTCCTTTCGTACCCATAAAGGCAGGCGGGCAAAAGGCCAGTCATATCTGCCCAGGGTTAGAGGAAAGGGAAGAAGACTGCAGCAGGCAGCCCATTCCCAGGAACAGAAGTCCTCCACAGCTTCTGCCAAGTCCGCAGCATGACGCTGGGGCCATACAAGCGGACTCAGGTGCGGTGGGGGGTCATCTCAAGAGTTTCAGCACGCAGTGGGCTCACTCGCAAGTGGACTCCTGGATCCTACACGTAGTATCCCAGGTGTACATTGGAAATTCGAGACGTCTTCCCCTCACAAGTTCCTGAAGTCTGCTTTACCAACGTCTCCCTCTGACAGGGAGGCAGTATTGGGAAAAAATTCACAGGCTGTATTCCCAGCAGGTGATAATCAAAGTACCCCTCCTACAACAAGGGAAGGGGTATTATTCCACACTATATTGTGGTACTGAAGCCAAACGGCTCGGTGAGATCTAAAAGATTTGAACAATTACATACAAGGGTTCAAATCAAGATGGAGTCACTCAGAGCAGTGATAGCGAACCAGGACGATATGGTGTCACTGGATATCAGGGACGCTTACCTACATGTCCAAATTTTGCCCTTCTCACCAAGGGTATCTCAGGTTAGTGGTACAGAACTGTCACTATCAGTTCAGAAGCTGCCGTTTGGATTGTCCACGGCACCCCGGGTCTTTACCATGGTAATGGCCGAAACGATGATTCTTCCTAAAAGAAATATGGACGCTTTCCTGATAAGGGCAAGGTCCAGAGAACAGTTGGCGGTCGGAGTAGCACTATCTCAAGTAGTTCAACGACAGCACGAGTGTATTCTAAATATTCCAAAATCGCAGCTTTTTCCGACGACACGTCTAATGTTCCTAGGAATGATTCTGGACACAGTCCAGAAAAGGATGTTTTCTCCCGGAGAAGGCGGCCAGGGAGTTATCCGAGCTAGTCAGGAACCTCCTAAAACCAGGAAAAGTATCAGTGCATCATTGCACAAGGCTCCTGTGAAAAATGGTGGTTTCTTACAAAGCGATCCCATTCGGTAGATTTCACGCAAGAACCTTTCAGTGGAATCTGCTGGGAAAATGGTCCGGATCGCATCTTCAGATGCATCAGCGGATAACCCTGTCTCCAAGGACAAGGGTGTTTTCTTCTGCGGTGGCTGCAGAGTGCTCATCTATGAAAGGGCCGCAGATTCGACATTCAGGACTGGGTCCTGGTGACCACGGATGCCAGCCTGAGTGGCTGGGGAGCAGTCACACAAGGAAAAAATTTCCAGGGAGTGTGATCAAGTCTGGAGACTTCTCTCCACATAAATATACTGGAGCTAAGGGCAATTTACAAGGCTCTAAGCTTAGCAAGACCTCTGCTTCAAGGTCAGCCGGTATTGATCCAGTGGGACAACATCACGGCAGTCGCCCACGTAAACAGACAGGGCGGCACATGAAGCAGGAGGGAAATGGCAGAAACTGCAAGGATTCTTCGCTGGGCGAAAAATCATGTGATAACACTCTCAGCAGTGTTAATTCCGGGAGTGGAAAACTGGGAAGCAGACTTCCTCAGCAGGCATAACCTCCACCCAGGAGAGTGGGGACTTCAGCGGGAAGTCTTCCACATGATTGTAAACCGTTGGGAAAAACCAAAGGTGGACATGATGGCGTCCCGCCTGAACAAAAAAAACTAGACAAATATTGCGCCAGGTCAAGGGACCCTCAGGCAATAGCGGTGGACGCTCTGGTAACACTGTGGGTGTACCAGTCAGGGTATGTGTTCCCTCCTATGCATCTCATACCAAAAGTACTGAGAATCATAAGAAGGAGATGAGTAAGAACGATACTCGTGGTTCCGGATGGGTCAAGAAGGACTTGGTACCCGGAACTTCAAGAGATGCTCACGGAAGAACCGTGGCCTCTACCTTTAAGAAAGGACCTGCTCCAGCAGGGGCCTTGTCTGTTCCAAGACTTACCGCGGCTGCGTTTGACGGCATGGCAGTTGAACGCCGGATCCTGAAAGGGCATTCCAGATGAAGTCATCCCTACCCTGGTCGAAGCCAGGAAGGATGTAACCGCAAAACATTTTCACCGCAATTGGCGAAAATATGTTGCGTGGTGTGAGGCCAAGAAGGTCCTTACAGAGGAATTCCAACTGGGTCGTTTCCTACATTTCCTGAAAACAGGACTGTCTATGGGCCTAAAATTAGGGTCCATTAAGGTTCAAATTTCGACCCTGTCGAATTTCTTCCAGAAAGAACTGGCTTCAGTGCCTGAAGTTCAGACGTTTGTAAAAGGGGTACTGCATATACAGCCTCCTTTTGTGCCCCCAGTGGCACCTTGGGATCTCAATGTTGTTTTGAGTTTCCTAAAGTCACATTGGTTTGATCCACTCACCACTGTGGAATTAAAATATTTCACATGGAAGGTGAAGATTCTATTAGCCCTGGCTTCAGCCAGGCGTGTGTCAGAATGGGTGGCTTTATCATATAAAAGCCCTTACTTAATTTTTCATTCTGACAGGGCAGAATTGAGGACTCGTCCTCAATTTCTCCTTAAGGTGTTTTCTGTTTTTCACATGAACCAACCTATTGTGGTACCTGCGGCTACTAGGGACTTGGAGGACTCCAAGTTACTTGACGTTGTCAGGGCCCTGAAAATATATGTTTCCAGGACGACTGGAGTCAGAAAATCTGACTCGCTGTTTAGCCTGTATGCACCCAACAAGATGGGTGTTCCTGCTTCTAAGCAGACGATTGCTCGCTGGATTTGTAGTACAATTCAGCTTGCACATTCTGTGGCAGGCTTGCCACAGCCAAAATCAGTAAAAGCCCATTCCACAAGGAAGTGGGCTCATCTTGGGCGGCTGCCCGAGGGGTCTCGGCTTTACAACTTTGCCGAGCTGCTACTTGGTCAGGGGCACACCCTGACTGAGGAGGACCTGAAGTTCTCTCATTCGGTGCTGCAGAGTCATCCGCACTCTCCCGCCCGTTTGGGAGCTTTGGTATAATCCCCATGGTCCTGACGGAGTCCCCAGCATCCACTTAGGACGTTAGAGAAAATAAGAATTTACTTACCGATAATTCTATTTCTCGTAGTCCGTAGTGGATGCTGGGCGCCCATCCCAAGTGCGGATTGTCTGCAATACTTGTACATAGTTATTGTTACAAAAATCGGGTTATTCTTGTTGTGAGCCATCTTTTCAGAGGCTCCTTCGTTGTTATCATACTGTTAACTGGGTTCAGATCACAGGTTATACGGTGTGATTGGTGTGGCTGGTATGAGTCTTACCCGGGATTCAATATCCTTCCTTATTATGCACGCTCGTCCGGGCACAGTATCCTAACTGAGGCTTGGAGGAGGGTCATAGGGGGAGGAGCCAGTGCACACCACCTGATCCTAAAGCTTTTATTATTGTGCCCTGTCTCCTGCGGAGCCGCTAAACCCCATGGTCCTGACGGAGTCCCCAGCATCCACTACGGACTACGAGAAATAGAATTATCGGTAAGTAAATTCTTATTTTTTCTTATGATTCTCAGCACCTTGGGTATGAGAGGAAGAGGAGGAAATACATAGACCGACTGGAACACCCACGGGGTCACCAGTGCGTCCACAGCTATCGCCTGAGGGTCTCTTGACCTGGCGCAATATCTCTGCAGCTTTTTGTTGAGGCGGGATGCCATCATGTCCACCTGTGGCAGTTCCCACGACTTGCAATCTGCGTGAAGACTTCTTGATGAAGTCCCCACTCTCCCGGGTGGAGGTCGTGCCTGCTGAGGAAGTCTGCTTCCCAGTTGTCCACTCCCGGAATGAACACTGCTGACAGTGCGCTTACGTGATTCTCCACCCAGCGAAGAATTCTGGTGGCTTCTACCATCGCCACCCTGCTCCTTGTGCCGCCTTGGCGGTTTACATGAGCCATTGCGGTGATGTTGTCTGACTAAATCAGAACCGGTTGGTCGCGAAGCAGGGACTCCGCTTGACGTAGGGCGTTGTATATGGCCCTTAGTTCCAGTTGATGTGAAGGAAAGTCTCCTGACTTGACCACAGCCCTTGGAAATTTCTTCCCTGTATGACTGCCCCCCACCCTCGGAGGCTTGCATCCGTGGTCACCAGGACCCAGTCCTGAATGCCGAATCTGCGACCTTCGAGAAGGTGAGCACTCTGCAGCCACCACAGGAGAGACACCCTGGCCCTGGGGGATAGGGTGATTAACCGATGCATCTGAAGATGTGATCCGGACCACTTGTCCAGTAAGTCCCATTGGAAGGTCCTCGCATGGAACCTGCCGAAGGGAATGGCCTCGTATGATGCCACCATCCTTCCCAGGACTCGAGTGCAGTGATGCACTGACACCTGTTTTGGTTTTAATAGATTCCTGACCAGTGTCATGAGCTCCTGAGCTCTCTCTATCGGGAGATAAACCCTTTTCTGGTCTGTGTCTAGGATCATGCCTAGGAGAGGCAGATGAGCTGTAGGAACCAACTGTGACTTTGGAATATATAGAATCCAGCCGTGTTGCCGTTACACTTCCAGAGAAAGTGATACGCTGTTCAGCAACTGCTCTCTTGATCTCGCTTTTATGAGGAGATCGTCCAAGTACGGGATAACAGTGACACCTTGCTTCCGCAGGAGCACCATAATTTCCGCCATAACCTTGGTGAATATTCTCGGGGCCGTGGAGAGACCAAACGGCAACGTCTGAAATTGGTAATGACAATCCCGTACCGCAATTCTGAGGTACGCCTTATGAGGTGGATAAATGGGGACATGAAGGTATGCATCCTTTATGTCCAGACTCACCATAAAATCTCCCCTTTTCAGGCTTGCAATGACCGCTCTTAGCGATTCCATCTTGAACCTTTTTAGGTATATGTTCAGGGATTTTAAATTCAATATGGGTCTGACCGAACCGTCCGGTTTCGGGACTACAACATGGTCGAATAATAACCCCCTCCTTGTTGAAGGAGGGGAACCTTGACCACCTGTTGAAGATACAATTTGTGAATTGCAGTTAACACTGTTTCCCTCTCGTGGGGGGAAGCCGACAGGGCCGTCGGTGAGGGGGCATCTCCTCAAAGTCCAGCTTGTATCCCTGAGACACAATATCTATTGCCCAGGGATCTAACAGGGAGTTAACCCACTTGTGGCTGAACTTACGAAGGCGTGCCCCCACCGGGCCTAGATCCGCCTGTGGAGCCCCAGCGACATGCGGTGGATTTTGTAGAGGCCGGGGAGGACTTCTGTTCCTGGGAACTAGCTGTGTTGTGCAGCTTCTTTCCTCTGCCCCTGCCTCTGGCAAGAAAGGACGCACCTCGGACTTTCTTGTTTCTTTGTTCGAAAGGCTGCATTTGATAATGTCGTGCTTTCCTAGGCTGTGCAGGAATATAAAGCAAAATATCAGCATTACCAGCTATAGCTGTGGAGACCAGGTTCGAGAACCCTTCTCCACACAATCCTCAGCCTTCCATATGCCTCTTAAGTCGGCATCATCTGTCCATTGCATATTCTACAGGACACGTCAAGCAGAAATCGACATAGCTTTGACTCTAGGACCCAGTAGACTCATGTCTCTTTGGGCATGTTTTTTATATATATATCTCTTAAGACAGCATCTTTAATAGATATATATATCTATCTCTATATATATATATACATATATATATATATATATATATATACACACACACACATACTAGGGTCTCGATCTCTGCTGATAAGGTACCTGTCCACGCTGCCACATCGCTATAAACCCATGCCGACATAATCGCCAGTCTGAGTAGTGTACCAGAATGTGCACGCTATCTGCAGGATCCCTGAGGATAGCTTTTACGTCAGGGCTACCTTTTGGGCAAACGTGACACCCTAGGGGAAGATTCCCATCGTATCCTGGCCCTAGTAGGGAAAGGATACTCCCTGAGAATTCTTTGTGGGAAACTGAAGTCTCTTGTCTGGAGATTCCCGCTCTTTTTCATCATGAGAGGAGGGAAATTTACCTCTGCTTTCTTCCCCTTAAACATGTGTACCCTTGTGTCAGGGACAGATGAGTCATCAGTGATATGCAAATCATCTTTTATTACAATAATCATATATTGAATACTTTTCTGCCATTTTGGCTGTAACTTTGCATTATCGTAGTCGACACTGGAGTCAGACTCCGTGTCGATATCAGTGTCTATTATTTTGGATAGTGATCATTGAGAGACTCTGAAGGTCTCTGCGACATAGGGACAGACATGGGTAGATTCCCTGTCTGTTCTGTAATCTTTTGTGCAATAAATTCACCTTAGCACTTAATTACACATATCCAAACAGGTGTCGGCGTCGTCGACGGAGACACCCTCTCACACACATATTTGCTCCATCTTCTCCTTAGGGGAGCCTTTTACCTCAGACATGTTGACACACACGTACCGACACCCACACACTCAGGGAATGCTCATCTGAAGACATTTCCCCCATAAGGCCCTTTGGAGAGACAGAGAGAGAGTATGCCAGCACACACCCCAGCGCTATTAACCCAGGAATAACACAGTAACTTAATGTTAACCCAGTAGCTGCTGTTTATATTGATTTTTGTGCCTAATTATGTGCCCCCCCTCTCTTTTTACACTCTTCTACCGTGTAACTGCAGGGGAGAGCCTGGGGAGCTTCCTCTCAGCGGTGCTGTGGAGAAAAAACATGGCGCTGGTGAGTGCTGAGGAAGAAGCCCCGCCCCCTCGACGGCGGGCTTCTGTCCCGCTTTCATGTACAATTTTTGGCGGGGGCTCATACATATATACAGTGCCCAACTGTATATATGCAAACTTTTGCCAAAGAGGTCTCTAATTGCTGCCCAGGGCGCCCCCCCCCTGCGCCCTGCACCCTTACAGTGACCGGAGTATGTGGGTGTAGTGTGGGAGCAATGGCGCACAGCTGCAGTGCTGTGCGCTACCTCAGTGAAGACTGGAGTCTTCTGCCGCCGATTTCGAAGTCTTCTTGCTTCTTTCACCCGGCTTCTGTCTTCCGGCTCTGCGAGGGGGACGACGAGGGTGAGATCCTGTGTACGATCCCTCTGGAGCTAATGGTGTCCAGTAACCTAAGAAGCAGGACCTATCTGCAGAGAGTAGGGCTGCTTCTCTCCCCTCAGTCCCACGATGCAGGGAGTCTGTTGCCAGCAGAGCTCCCTGAAAATAAAAAAACCTAACAAAATACTTTCTTATAGCAAGCTCAGGAGAGCTCACTAAACAGCACCCAGCTCGTCCGGGCACAGATTCAAACTGAGGTCTGGAGGAGGGACATAGAGGGAGGAGCCAGAGCATACCAGAATCTAAATTCTTTCTTAAAGTGCCCATGTCTCCTGTGGAGCCCGTCTATTCCCCATGGTCCTTACGGAGTCCCCAACATCCACTAGGACGTTAGAGAAAACTATTTTAATATCATTTTTAAGGCTTCACCATTACCTGAAGCATTATAGCACTTCCACTATCTCAGAGCCCTGGGGGGGCTGCTGCACGCAGAGGTTTGAAAGCAGAGTCTGTGACCTGCTTTGAAGGGGGTGTGAGCAGCAGTGACCAACCACAACCACACGCACTGTACCTGCAAGTAACTACACCCAGTGTATTTTTGCTATAACTTTGTAGATACTACTCTGCCAAACAGGATGTAGTCATTAGGTCAACGTTAACAATCGACATTCATAATGTCAACACCACAATGTTGACATTGATAAAATTATGACAGGCAACATGTCAACATTCTCATAATGTCAACATGTGGAATGCTGACATTGAAAATGTCAACATTAGGCTGTGGGATGGGAGGGTTAGGATTAGGCACTAGAGGGAGGGTTAGGGGGAGAATACTCACTGGAACGGTCACTCCATCAGATAGCTGCATTGGCAGTCACACTCACATGACCGCTGGGACCTGGAAAATGCCATCAGAGCCGCTGGAAGCAGGTAAGTCACCGCTGGCCCACCAGGGACAATATATCAACATTCTAATATATCACCATTTTATCAGTGTCTACATGATGACTGTGGACATGGTAAACGTCAACGTTATGATAACGTCGCTATATCATATCACGCCCTTGCCTAACAGCAGTATAGGAGAAGGAAAGCATCATTCATTGCAGACTTTTAGAACTGGCTACATCCTCACTTTCACAGACAGAGCTTAAATCACTAGGGAAAAATTTATTATTAATGAACTATTCACAAAGTTAAAAGTCACTACTACATACCCAAAAACGTTATCCTAGTGTGGCCGATCTACACGGTCACACCAACAGTCTAATGACAACAACCTGAAAATGATGTTTATCACATACACTTGCATAAGTGCAAGTTGGAATAAAGCTATCTTGAAGATACATGCCAAGACACATTTTGACACAGATGTACTGTATAGGTTTCACAAAGTCCATTGACCCCGCAGGGGCACCTCATACCAATAGCTAAGCTGTGAAGCTGGAAGATTTAAGTCATTCTTGTGAGAGCCAGGTAGATGGAAACATTCAACCACTCACTGATCTAATAATAATAATAATAATAATAATAATAATAATGATAATAAAGAAACTGGCACATTCCCTTCTGTTCTATGCATATCACAGGTCACTACATCAAATGACTGCAAACACAATGCCAATCTGCAGCTCAAACGTATTGTTTGGTCTTGCGTGCTCTAATCCGCAATTGCAGTCATGTCACTTATTCTTCCGTATTGTTCTGTTGAGGTAAAATGAGTTAATCCACAGGTTAGATGTTGTAATCTTACAAATTCAGTGCCACCGTGCCATAAATAAACCCACCCCATTCCCAAAATGCAACAAGGGATCTATAAAACAAGTTCTCAGGAGAAGGCTGGCTCTGCATGGTTTCCCAATAAGGCAGGTGGTGCACGAGGGCTCTGCCGGGGGGCAGGGCGGACAAGAGGTGGAGGACGAGGTTGGAGGAGACGTCCTGGCTGGAGTGGAGGGGGTTGGCGATGCAGCGTAGGGGCTGAAGGAAGAGACGGGCGCAGTAGTGGAGGAGGAAGAGATAAGGTAGAAGCTGTAACTGCTGGTGCTGTTGTAGTGGATGATATGGTCTGCGATGACGAGGAGATGGATGTGATCTGTACCTGGGGAAACAAGTTGAAATTCAGAGTACTGACATTTTCATGACGTGTGCATACCAAATCAGTGCAAATGATACCTACGCATCTGTATACAATCAGTATTGGTATTGTTGTCAGCTCACATGCTCAAACAGAACATCTTAAATATTAAATTAGTCATTTGTCAGCAGCAGGGTTCTTTAAAGTAAAAAAACTTGAAATATGTAATTTGCATAAGTATTCACAACATCGCCGCCCCTCGCAGCGATGTTGATCGCATATGTACTAACATATGCGATCAACATAGCAATGCGGTGACAGAGGCCACCCGCGATACCTGTAAGGTGTCTCTGTCACCTCCGTGGGCTCTCCCTCTCCACAGCTGCTGGGAACAAGGCAGCAGGCTGTCCCCAGCGCCTCCTCCTCCCCCCTGCACCCGGAAGGACCTCCGGCTGCGTTGCTAGGGGGAGGAGGAGATTACCTTCCAGGACCAGGGCTGCCTGGAGGAAGGTATGCCGGAGGGGAGGGGGGTTGGCGTCTGCGGCGGCCGGCGATAAGAAGCCCATAGGCTTCTATAGGGTATCACCATCCAGAGATGGCGATACCCTGGGCGGCGAAAAACTGGCGGTGGTGTCTTAGTACATTTGAAAATGTGGTAAAACCCCTTAAAAAAAAGGGGGTTTTACCACATTTTTCCCTTAGTACGTCCCTTAGACGCTTCTTGCCACCTTAAACCACAAGATCCAAAACACGCAGATGTTCAAGACCCATCTCTTATGGCTGAGAGATGACCAATGGGTGGCTAATTTAGCCAAAGATAAAAAGCTAGACTATACTCCCTGGTCCTAAAGGACAAAACAAATCCTTGTGAGTGCAGAGGGCAGTTCTTCTCAGAGCTTTATTTTTATCTTCTTTATCTCTGCTGGTAACAGCTATAGGCTGAATCCACATGTTACACTGTCAGGAAGGGCTGCTAGAGAAATCCAAGACTTACTTGTTGTAGTCTACCAGCTTTCCTCATAGTTGGGAGTGGTGCTCATTCCTCTTGGCATATTTTCTCCAGCCCATTCATGCCCCAGATGAGGGCAGAATTCTGACAGGGCCACTCAACGCCACTCACCTTGAGGTACCTCAAAGCTAAAATGCTTAAGTTAGGGGGGAAAAAACTAAATTACTGTAGTGTTTCCTTTTCTCTACCCATATTCCTTAATTCTGACAAAATTCACAGTTCAGAAAACTCATCTTGTCCTGCCTGATCAGTAAATGTAGCGGAAATCCTCATGTGCTGACTGGCAAACCACAGACAGGCTTTAGATGTTTTAATTTAACGCTCTACTGCGTCTCTTTTTGCCACCCTCCAGATGTGGATCTTGCCCTAAACTCAGCAGCTCTATCTCCTACCCCAGCAGCTCTTTCAGAAAGATGGCTGACCTGTAAGTGGTGCCTCTCATAAGGCTTCAAGTACCGAGTGCCTGGATGGTGTACAGCTGCTACCAGATCAGAAGCTCACTGGAGTTCATATTGCTATTTTTCCTTCAGTTCTTTGCCTAGGCAATGCTCACTAAATAGTAAACTGTAGCAGACGATATTAGCCACACTGCACTCAGGGTGAAACATGATACAAGTAAACCACACTGAAATTACTGAGAACACTGGTATCAATAATGCCAGCACCTGATGCTCTGTACACTGGGAGCTGAAACAGCCACAGCCAAATGCTGGAATATCCTGAACAGCACAATGAAGTCGCTTCTCATTGCTGGAGCACTATCTGTATCCTCTATAAACAGAGCTAAAGGATCACAAATGCCCGAATACTTATGCAAGCAGCATATTTTTCTTTTTCATTTATTTGTTAAACTATAAATCAAGACAGTCATTTGTAGGAGGAGCCTGTGTGTTTGCGATAAAAGAAAAATATGTATGTCCGCCATCTCTGGCACAATTTAATTTACAAAAAGTCAAGTAAGTTTGGCACCATATGTACTGCTATAGATAGCTACATGCGACAAACCAGTTTCTGCAACTATAGAGGTGTTTAATAGTACCTGGCTGGAAGAATTTACATTTGCAAGGTTCAAATGGGGATGGTACTTGTAAAGGCAGAGTGATAGTTGTAGGCTTGGTAGTGCTAGTGAGCCCAACCCCCCCCCCCCCCCCCCCACACACAGATTGACCATGTGCAGCTCAATGAGGAGACCACTCAATGGAGGAGCTCGGTGTGCTGTGCAAGGGACCGGAAAGCCAGGACAGAGAACCAAGGGGAGATTGACAGGTTTGTCCTAAGAAAATTGGAATCTGCCAGGCATGTTTTGTTCTACATAGACAAAGCAGGAGCTCAGGAGAATCCAGTGTTAGAGAAAGCACACAACCAAATTGGACACTGGAGAAAGTTCTGTTCCTGAGGAGCTGAGACCACGCAAAGTGGCTGTCGAAACAGGAAGCATCAGCAGTACAAGAGCTACAGTATGTATTATTTTGTGCCAGGACACTAAAGAGAAAGTAGTATGGGATGGGGAGAAAGTGAGGTACTGTAGCACTCCAAATGGGCCAAGGTTTGTTATTTCTGAAAGAAAATGTTGGATTTGGCAAGGAGATGTAGGAGATGCTAAATTACTCATTAATCACCATAGTGAAAATCTCAGAAAAGTGTGGTGACTCAATGAGCAAGCAAAGGGCTTCCCGACACCATCAAAGCTTAAAGGAGCACCAAATCAGGAGACATTTCAGCTATATTCAGGAAGGTAAGACCTACTGTACAGTGTTCCCGAGTTTCCACTGCAGTCAGTCCAGTGTTCGTGACAGATAAAGCTCATACGGGTTATAAAAGCAAAGCTGAGAATGCACCCGCTGAGCTACTGTGGCGTCACTGGCCCTTTTCCTGTGTATAAAACACTTTAGAAAATACTTAAACTAAAGCTGAATGTGTTAAGTAAGTGAGACATAGGGGTATATGCAATTGCCGGCGAATCGCGGCAATTTTTCGCCCGTTTTTTAATTCGACACAATTCGACCGTCGAATTCCGGCAGGTGGGTGCCGGAATTCAACATATTCAATAAAAAACGGATTCGACAGTTCCGCTGTCGAAAAACGGCCGATTTGACGGATTTTGATTAGATTTTTAAAAATGTAAAAAAAACGGGGGAAACCGGTAAAAAACCCGAAAAAAAATTGCGTGGGGTCCCCCCTCCTAAGCATAACCAGCCTCGGCCTCTTCGAGCCGGTCCTGGTTCTAAAAATCCGGGGAAAAAACTGACAGGGGATCCCCCGTATTTTTAAAACCAGCACCGGGCTCTGTGCCTGGTGCTGGTGCAAAAAATACATGGGACAAAAAGAGTAGGGGTCCCCCGTATTTTTTACACCAGCATCGGGCTCCACTAGCTGGGTAGATAATGCCACAGCCGGGGGTCACTTTTATACAGCGCCCTGCGGCCGTGGCATTAAATACGCAACTAGTCACCCCTGGCCATGGTACCCTGGAGGAGTTTATTATAATCCACGTACTTGGCAAAAAAAAAAAAAAACGAACACCCGGACCACACGGACTGAAAGGGGTCCCATGTTTACACATGGGACCCCTTTCCCCGAATGCAGAGACCCCCCGTGACTCCTGTCACAGAAAGGTCCCTTCAGCCAATCAGGAAGCACCACTTCGTGGCACTCACCTGATTGGCTCTGCGCGTCTGAGCTCAGACGCGCATTGCACAGCCCCCTCCATTACTTTCAATGGTGGGAACTTTGCGGTCAGCGGTGAGTTCACCCGCCCCACCGCTGACAGCAAAGTTCCCACCATTGAAACTAATGGAGGGAGCTGTGCGATGCGCTGTCTGCCAGCTCAGACGCGCATACAGCCAATCAGGAGAGTGCCACGAAGTGGCGCTTCCTGATTGGCTGAAGGGACCTTTCTGTGACAGGAGTCACGGGGGGTCTCTGCATTCGGGGAAAGGGGTCCCATGTGTAAACATGGGACCCCTTTCAGTCCGTGTGGTCCGGGTGTTCGTTTTTTTTTTTTTGCCAAGTACGTGGATTATAATAAAAGACCAGGACACTGGATCAGGAGAGTATAATTTTATTCACAGGTACACCGTGGATTCTACTTGGACAAGTGGACAGAGGTCGGCATGTGAACATAGGTAAGTATGTGTGTGTCGACATGTGTGAAATAAAGTTTTACTCTCACGGTGTGCGTGTCCTGTTTTTATTTGGGTATTTTTTTTCCAGTAGAACTACAGGTACCAGCGGGCCCGTTTTTCTCCTGCATGCTGGTACTTGTGGTTCTCCAAGTACCAGCTTGCGGGGAGGCTTGCTGGGACTTGTAGTACTACTGGAAAAAACAATATTCTTTCATTTTTCAAAAGGCTATCAGCCCCCCATCCGCAGCCCTTGGATGGGGGGGGGACAGCCTCGGGCTTTACCCCTGGCCCTTGGGTGGCTGGGGGGACCCCTTGATTGAAGGGGTCCCCACTCCTCCAGGGTACCCCGACCAGGGGTGACTAGTTGGGTATTTAATGCCACGGCCGCAGGGCGCTGTATAAAAGTGACCCCCGGCTGTAGCATTATCTGTCCAGCTAGTGGAGCCCGGTGCTGGTGTAAAAAATATGGGGGACCCCTACGCTTTTTGTCCCCCGTATTTTTTGCATCAGCACCAGGCGCAGAGCCCGGTGCTGGTTTTAAAAATACGGGGGATCCCCTGTCAGTTTTCCCCCCGGATTTTTAAAACCAGGACCGGCTCGAAGAGCCCGAGGCTAGTTATGCTTAGGAGGGGGGACCCCACGCATTTCTTTTTCTGATTTTTACCATTCCATTAAAAAAAAAAAAAAAATAGTAATAATAATAATATTTTTAAAAATATATAAATAATACTTGTGCCTCCAAAATAGACAAACCAAGTACCTAATCCCTTCTAATATAAATAGATATGCTATTACCAATAAAAAAAAACACCAAAAAAAAACATGTTTTTAAATTTTTTTATTAGATTCCGCCAGCAAAGTGTGGCGGATTGAAAATGACGAATTTACTGTCTAAAAGCACTGTTGTCGAATTTACAAATCTTCAATTGAATATACTTTTGTCGAATTGCCGCATTTGTACCATTGCAGAAATGTCGAATTTGACTAATGTCAAATTTCAAAAAGTCGAATTTGGAAAGTCCGTTTTTTTGACGAAAAGGACTGAATTGCATTGTCGAATTATTTTTTTGGGCGAAAATGTCCCGTTTTTCTACATTTTCGGGAATTCGACCGCAATAGCATATACCCCATAATGAGCCAGTTGGTTTCCATCTGTCATAAAGTTTTTGGTACCTGCTATTTCAGTAGGAAAAACGATATTGCGTAAAATATGTTCTCAGAAACGTTTAATATGTTTAGCTATGGTGTATTCTGGTGTATCCCATTTTGCATTTACAATTCATGTAGAATGGTTTTGCTGTATGTAGGGATAAAGAAACTCAAAAGGAAAATATAACAAATTCTATAGATAAAGAAGCCTTGGTTCTAAGCATGTAATGTTACCTCAAGTCTAAAACTGTCGCCATCTGCTTTACATGATTAGTGTGTATTGCCAACAATGCTAGGATATTAAGTAGTTAGATATTACATAATGCTGCAATAAAAGGCAACAGTGAAAGATGTGGAAGGAGAGATGAATAAGAATAGAGAAAGTAGATTTGGAAGAAAAAGCTGCTTGGTACAATAGTTAATAATCACATCTCTCACCTCATCATCATCTTCACTTGTATTCTGGGAAGAACCAGAGTTCTTACTGGAGGAGTCGGGGGATACAGTGGGTGGAGGAACGTCCTGTTCTGCCTCCCACTCCTGAAGCACTTCCTCCAAGTTGAAACGTCTACGATAACTAATGAAAAAAGTCTTCACCTGGGATGGGGTCTTATTACCCAGGACCTCTGAGATGGCCTGAAAATCCTTTCCATATCGCCTGACAGCTGGAACACACAGGAAACTTTTCTCTCCTTGTACAGTACAGGATATCACCCATCCCGCCCTGGCATCATCATCTTCACTACATCCTCTGCCCCAAAAAACACAGCTGCAATCGTTCTTCTTGTACACTGGTAGCACTACGAGTCCTGGCACCAAATATCAACTCACCTTGTACAGCCAGCAGCTGTTCCTCTGTGGTCCAGCGGGAATTCAGCTTGATGTTTAACTAAAGAGAAGCAATGCAAAAAGAGAGAGAGAGAGAGAGAGAGAGAGAGAGAGAGAGAGAGAGAGAGAGAGAGAGAGAGAGAGAGAGAGAGAGAGAGAGAGAGAGAGAGAGAGAGAGAGAGAGAGAGAGAGAGAGAGAGAGAGAGAGAGAGAGAGGAATGTTAGTAGCTTGCAGGCAGAGTAGCATGTGGAAAGGCTGGAGCACAATATGGAGAATGCGTAAAGGTAGAGGAATCTCACCTCTGGTGGTCTCATCTCATCTATTCCGCCGTTAAGTGTTTCTTTAAAGCTGCTGTTCATCTGTTTAACATTTTGTACCTGAAAAGTGAATTAGATACAATAAATATTTTATCCTTTTGAAAACCGTTTTCTTGGGAACAGCAACGGTCTCTTGGCTGCAGTGTTTGTTTTACACACATTATGCAGCAATGGTCCTCAATGGTCCCGTTTACCCCTTTCCTATTTGCTCTGAAAGGAAGGCAATTCTGCCTGCAGTTGGCAAGGGGGTTGGAACAAATGCAGATGGAAAATGTAAGCACCCATACACTGGAGGAGACCTGATGTGCAGGGGCATTTTAACGGAGGAAGAGGCCCGTGTTCAGCCTCCTCAGTCCGGGCCCACTCCTCTCTAGCAGACGGGCAGCACAGACTATATTGCACAAGCGCAGATCTCTGGGGAAATGGTGCACCGGCCATTCTCCCTGGAGATTTCCTTACTGCGCGTGCTCAAAATGCAGGTAAAATGACTGCTGCACAATTTTCAAGGTCATTTGTAGAGAGGTGCTACCGCAGCCGGGGGACTCTGGAGAGGTGAATATTGAGAAATATGTGTGTATGGTGTGCAGTGTGGGCCCCTCTGGTCTCTGGGGCCCCCTGCACCCATTATAGCTATGCCACTGCTTATCTGGAAAGACCACAAGAACATATGTGGTGCTTCAAACTTGATGTGTAACTGTAGAAGGACCAGATACCTTTTATGTACAATTATTAATATTTAGAACTATACAGACTATACAGAGTCCCCCATATCCAAAAATCTGATAGACGAAAATTTTAGAGTGTGGCACAAACATATTCAAAATATTGTATAAAATGACCATCAGGCTGTGTGTAGAAGGTGTATATGAAACAAATGCATTCTGTGCTTAGACTTGGGTGCAATCCCCAGGATATCTCATTATGGTATGCAATTATTCCAAAATACAGAAAAATCCAATATCCAAAACCATTCTGGTCCCAAGCATTTCTGATATGGGAGACTCAGCATGTAGGACTATATTTAATCATACCTGAAGATCAGTGTATAGCAGTGGCTACCAAACTCTTTTGAATCAGGGCGCACTAGAGTAACAATTTTTTTCACGGCAAACCCTAGGCCAAAAACTTCTTATTGAGAAATTAAAAAGTATTAAATTTAGCAAATTGTGTTATATGTCAGCCATAGGTTCATTTATGTGGTGAGGTACAGGATTTGCTTGTTTAGCCAAATAGTTTGAGTTGAAGCCATAAGCACTGGTTTTGCCTAGTACATTGACCACAAATAATTGAAATTGGTCCCAAACCACCATCCCAGGGTACCTCTGCTAGTGCCCCAAGGCACCCAGTTTGGGAACCACTGGTGTATAGTTTTGCCTGTATGGACATTAAAACTCTCTTTAACCAGCAGACTGAGCTGCAAAGAAAGAATTCTTACAAGTGTGTTGAATAATTTGAAAATGTAATGTTGTGGCCAGTGCATTACCCTTTTCATCACTAGCCTTCAATCATTTTCAGAAGCATTAAAGCACCTTATTTTTTCGTGTTACACCCCTTTCCCATCCCCAATTTCTGTTTTTTTCTCAACTGAAATGTAAACTGCACACAAAGTGTGATTTTGGTTAGTCAAACCACCATGGACATGTGTGGACTGATATGAATCAGGATAGTGGAAATGGGGTTAAACAATGAAAACATGGCTCGATGTCGCCTTTTCTTATCCGATACATATCTGTGCAATAGAGACAGATCACGGTACGTACAGGTCGTTCTAGGGTAGGGGCTAAATGATTTTCCTGCAGTGAAGTCGCTAACACTCTCAGCGGTGCACCCAACTAATATTAATATATCTATATCTATATATATATATATATATATATATATATATATATATATATATATATCTATCTCGGTGTAGATATGCGGACATCTGGAATGACCATTTGCTCAGTCCAAGTTATCTGCAGTGCCTGTGTTCTGTCCCTTGGCAGGGGGTGTTATGTTCAAGGGATGTGGGGATTCTAGCCTCTGTGGCAGCTCTCTGGTAGACAACATCTGATTGGTTGCTATGGCTAGAAGCTTTAGTAAAAATACTCCTAAGATAAGTGTTTATTGACCTGTCTTCTGAGCACATGCCAGAGTTTTGTAATATTTAATGTAAAGAGATGACTAAATTAATTTATTTTATCGATTTGAAAGTCATCGTACAAATGTTTGCTTAGTGCACAACAAACATCTACTATGCGAAACACAAAAACTGGGTTCCAAGGTAAACATAGTAACCTAATATATCCCTGATAAATGTATATTTTATAGTGATTAATACTTAATTAAGGATTAACTTAGGTGTCTAGGATGCTTAGCAGAAAAATAGGATTTTGGTACTTACCAGGTAAATCCTTTTCTTTGAATCCATAGGGGGCACTGGAGTACTCTTGGGATATGGACGGCTTTAGCAGAACAGGGCACTGAATATTTAAATTTAGTAACTCTCCTCCCCTCCATATTCCCAGAGTACCTCAGTGTTTTTTACGGAGCCGAACAGGAACGATAGAGAGGTTTACAATGGAGAATTACATATAACATAACGGACAACAATAAAGTTGACACATAACGTTACTGACAACTAAACAGTTGACACCATAACCGATAGAACTTGAAAATTTGAACCAGTCGGTGAGAATGTGTTACCATAAGATCCCCTGAACTTACCACAAACCAGGTAAAACTGCTCTGGGTGGGCGTCCAGTGCCCCCTATGGATTCAAAGAAAAGGATTTACCTGGTAAGTACCAAAATCCTATTTTGTTTTTAATCCACTAGGGGTCACTGGAGTACTCTTGGGACGTACCAAAGCTTCCCCCGTGGGCGGGAGAGCTGTTTGGCACCTGTAACACTAGGCGGCCAAAGCTAGATGCTGATGCCGCAAACATATCAAACTTGTAAAAGCGCACAAACGTGTGCACTGATGACCATGTAGCCGCACGGCAAAGCTGCGTCGTAGAAGCCCCACGACCAGCTGCCCATGAAGTTCCCATAGAACGTGTGGAATGAACTGTTACTGACGTAGGCGGCTGTAACCTAGCATGAAGGTAAGCTTGACGTATAGTCAGTTTAATCCATCTGGATAAGGTCTGCTTAGAAGCTGGACAACCCATTTTGGCAGTATCATAAAGAACAAACAAGGTATCCGTCTTACGAACTGTAGACGTTTGGGATACATAAACGCGTAGTGCTCGTACCACCTCCAAAGTTCCAGAATCTTCTGTTAACACAGGAACTACTATTGGTTGATTGATGTGAAAAGATGACACTACCTTTGGCAAGAAAGCAGGATTCGTCCGAAGTTCCGCTCTGTCATCATGAAACACCAAATACGGTGGCTTGCATGACAAGGCACCCAAATCTGAAACACGCCTTGCCGAAGCTAAGGCTAGTAGAAAAATTGTTTTCCAAGTGAGAAACTTAATATCCACTTGTTGTAAGGGTTCAAAATATGAAGACTGTAAGAAATCTAAAACCAGATTCAAGTCCCATGGCGCTGTAGGTGGAATGAATGGAGGCTGTACTCTGAGGACACCTTGCAGAAAGGTGTGTACAGACGGCAATAGAGCCAATCGTCTTTGAAAGTAAATTGACAAAGCAGATACCTGCACCTTTAGTGTAGATAAACGCAGTCCTCCATCTAACCCCGTCTGTAGAAATAACAAAAGACGGGATAACTTGAAAGATGATGTCGGAAACTTCCGAGCTTCACACCAACCTATATAGGCACGCCAAATTCTGTAATAATGAGCTGCTGTAACTGGCTTCCTAGCTCGTAACATGGTTGGTATAACCGAATCTGGAATGCCCTCTTTTCTTAAGAGGGCGGTCTCAACAGCCACCCCGTCAAACGCAGCCGCGCTAAATCGGGGTAAAGGAACGGACCCTGTTGTAACAGGTCCGGATGTAGCGGGAGCGGCCAAGGATCGTCTGCGAGTAGTCCGAGGAGATCCGAGAACCAAGCTCTCCGAGGCCAATGAGGCGCCACTAGTATGACTGTGGCGGACTCTCTTTTGATCCGTTTTAGCAACAGAGGGAGCAGTGGAAACGGTGGAAGCAGATACACGAGGCTGTACGGCCACACGATTGTGAGAGCATCCACCGCCACTGCCTTTGGATCTCGCGTTCTGGACACATACTGGGGCGTTTGGTGATTGTGGCGCAATGCCATCAGATCCACTTGTGGGTTACCCCACCTCTGGACCAACATGTGAAACACTTCTGGATATAAGGCCCATTCTCCTGGATGAAAATCCCGGCGGCTGAGATAATCTGCCTCCCAGTTGTCCACTCCCGGAATGAACACTGCCGACAATATCACTTGGTGATGCTCGGCCCAACTGAGGATTCGAGCTACTTCCCGCATGGCCATGCGGCTTCTCGTTCCTCCTTGTTTGTTGATGTACACGACCGCCGTCGTGTTGTCTGACTGCACCTGGACAGTCTGAGACCGAAGCATGTGCACTGCTTGTAGTAGCGCATTGTAAATAGCCCGGAGTTCCAGGACATTTATAGACAGCAATCTTTCGTGATCTGCCCAGAGACCCTGGAGCTGACAATTTTGAACTACAGCTCCCCAACCTCTGAGACTCGGGTCCGTCGTTAGAATTATCCAATTCCCGGCGCCGAACCGTTTCCCTGCGGTTAGATTGTGTACTTTGAGCCACCAGAGTAGAGATACTCTGGCCCGTGGCGACAACCTCACCCTTTGGTGAATCTGCAGATGCGAGCCCGACCACTGTGCGAGCACATCCAGTTGAAAAGGACCTGAGCGAAATCTTCCGAACTGAAGCGCTTCGAAAACCGCCACAAATGTACAGAGAATGTGCGTGGCTTGAGCACTAATTGTACCAGATGACGAATAATCTGTACTTTCTGTTCTGGTAGGTAAATTCTTTGATCTACCGTATCGAGAATTATACCTAGGAATTGAAGTCGTTGAGACAGATTTCTTGAAGTTGACAATCCAACCGTGCTGAACTAGTACACTGTACGTTAGCAACGCATATTGGAGGAGCATCTGTTGAGACGGTACTTTGATGAGCAGATTGTCCAAGTACGGAACTATTATCACTCCCATGGATCTGAGATGAGCTATCATCACAGAAATCACTTTGGTGAATACCCGATGCGCTGACGAGAGGCCAAACGGTAGATCCTGAAACTGGTAATGGTTCTGCCGTAACGCAAACCGCAAGAACCTCTGATGAGGTAGCCAAATCGGAATGTGTAAGTAGACATCCTTGAGATCCAGCGCAATCATGAATTCCTGTGGCTGTAAACCTGCAATTACTGACCGCAGAGATTCCATCTTGAATCTGTAGTAAGTGACTTACTGATTGAGGCCCTTCAAGTTCAATATTGGCCTGACCGAGCCATCCGTTCTGACCTTGTTGGTGTACAGGGACCGGAATCAAAACTGCTGAATCCAGCAGAGACTGAATGGCAATTTGCAGAACCGCCCTCCTGTCGTCCGACACAGGCAGTCCTGTCTTGAAAAACCGCAGTGGCAGGAGACAGTTGAACTCTATCTTGTACTAAATTGCGGATCCACCCATCTGTGGATGTCTGGAACCACGCCAAATGGAACGTCTGAAGGCGTGCCCCCACAACTGGAGATCCGAGATGGGCTGGGAGCCAGTCATGCCACTGGCTTGTCGGTGACCTTAGCGTCCTGACGACTGGTGTTGGTTTGTTGAAAACCACGTCCTCGACCTCGTCTACCAGGCGTGGCCGTTCCTCTACCAGGGCCTCGAAAGGGCTGAGGTCTAAAGGATTTGAACGCCGGGCCAGAGTATTTTCGTCTAGGTACCGTTGGAGGCAATGGTAGGAAAACAAAACTTCCCTCCCGTGGCCTCGGAAATCCATTTGTCCAATTCAGGACCAAACAACTTCCTGCCACCGTAAGGTAACGCCTCTATACCTCTTTTGACCTCTGCCTCCGCTTGCCAAGGACGCAGCCAGAGTGCTCGTCGTGCCGTAACTAGCGACGATGAAAGGCGAGAACTGAGCTGACAGACGTCAGTAGAAGCTGTGCATAGATAATCAGCAGCTTCACAAATTTGATCAGCGAGAAGTATAAGGTGATCGTTATGTAGACCAGACTTGAGTTCTGTTATCCATACCATTAGCGCCTTAGTTACGCAAATGCCAACCAACCCAGGTCTAAGCAACACTCCTGCTGCTACATACATGGACTTTAGCATAGCTTCTATTTTACGTAAGTGTTGACACAGATGAATCCACCATTGGCGGATTCTCCCATGTAGATGTCACAGACTCTGGAAACGGGTAACTAGACTTAAATCGGCAAGGTATAGAAAACCGTTTATCCGGATTCTTCCGTGTTTCTACTAACATCTTATTAAGAGATTTGGAAACAGGAAAACACATTGGAGATCAGTGTCGTTTAGTAAATACGACTTCATCATTTGTCAGAAGCTCCTCAGTCTCTGTAAACTTCAGAGACTGACGCACTGCCCTGATGAGATTATCAATGCCTGGGCTGTCAAAATCTTCACTATCTGACTGCTGATCTAATTCGCCCTCCTCACCCTCCTCTTGCGCAGTGAGGTCTGGCATAGAATCGTCAGACTGCAACATAGCAGAAACTGGTAAATCATAAGACAAATTAAAATTTATCCCTTCTACCCAAAGTGGACTTGGACCTTTGGCAAGGCTGAGACCCCTCCAGTAGTTCTGGCGGTCTCACCCGAGACTCAGATCTTGCCGCTTCCTGCTCGTGTCGAGCGGCGCCCAATTCTGATTGCAACCCAGCAATTACATTTGCTAACATAGACCATGGAGGGTCCGGGGATGAAACCGGCTTTGAAACCGGAGCGGAAAATGTATTTGTAGCTGAATTCACAAAACATACTGTACATGTGGTAGCATCCGGTAACACACTGTTACAGACATTACAGTGAAACTGCTTTTTAGTTTTTTTCTGGTGCCTTACTCATTATGCAGACAGACAATACAATATACAAAGACAGACACTTGCACGACTCAGTAAAATTGTTACTAAGGTGTGTGTAATATATATATGGCCGAAGTGCAGTGCACGTGGCCAGTACTATATGAAATCTGATCCAAAAGTCCCACTAACACCCCTGCGCCATCTGGTGGAGTAGAGATGTAGGACAGGAACGTTCTGGAATCATAGGAAGACACAGGAAGCATGGTTAAAATGGCCCCCATGCCATGCTTACAGTTATAATCACAGTGCAGGTTATAACACATGACTTTATAACTTGTACCTGACTCTGCCTTTAATATAGGCTTAACAGCCTATTAATATAACCCATGCAGCATATGTAATATTGCAGCCTGCCATGCAGCCTATGCTTTTCCCCCTTGCAGCAGCGCTGCCCGTGAGCAGACTTCTCCCCCCTTCCCCTGTGCTCCGTGTACCGCTGCGTCTCAGCGGGGAGTGGGACCTGAAATCCGGAGTCATTGCAGGGAGGCGGGGAGCGCGCTATGGAGAGCGGCCGTGCTGCGGAAGTCGGGTGTGAACGGGGTGCGGCGGGCCGCAGCGGCGTGTAGCGGCTTTTGTCGGCGCTAGCCGGAGCGGCTGTGCTGCGGCGGTTGAAGCGGCTGGGGCGGGCGCTGAGCCCCGTACAGCGCGGACGGAGCGGCTGGGGCGCGCGGACTGTAATTAGCGGCGGGTGCGGGCGGCGGTGATAAACACGGACCCCACGCAGCGGGGCGGCAGCGTGCGCTGACCGGCCCGTCCCCCCAGCATACCTTGACTCCTGTATTGAGGGCTATGACGGGGCTTCTGTCTGTAAGCTCCGTCCAGCTCTTGCAGGTCAGTGAGTGAGCTGCGTGTGGCTGTGAGGGTGCTCTTTGTGAGGACCGACACGCCATGCGCTGCAGCGGGCACTATCCCGGACCAACGTTTTTTTTATAAACTGGGAAGGATGTGCTGAAGTTGTAAAAAGAAAAAGTAAAAATGAAAAAATAAAATCAAAAAATAAAATATTCAAAGTGTGGGCGCTCCACACAAGCCTTGTTAGTGCTGTGAGCACAGAAAAAACACTGTGGTACTCTGGGAATATGGAGGGGAGGAGAGTTACTAAATTTAAATATTCAGTGCCCTGTTCTGCTAAAGCCGTCCATATCCCAAGAGTACTCCAGTGACCCCTAGTGGATGAAAAAGAAATATATGTCATATGGTATGACGCCTGCACTCCAGGTTGTAAAAACTCCTATAATCCTGGCTGACCACTCATAGACGCCCCTGAAGGCAACATTCGTAAGGTTTTTTGGTTGTTGTTTTTTGGGGGGGAGGGTAATATAGGAGTCTTTAAAAGACCTGGGTACTTAATAAATGGTATTTTTAACTTTTGTTTCCCGGTGCTAGATAGCCACTTATCAAAATATATCTAATACAGTATTCTTTAATTAAGCTGCAAGGTGCCAATTACGCCTGTGTGTGCATAAAAAGCTCCTGTATACACAAGAGCCCTTGAGAAATCTGGGTGGAGTCACATGAAGCCAATATTTGTGATTAATTTTTATTTTTTTAAATATATTTTTATGTGTGTAACACAAAAACAGGAAAGAACGTATCAGGACATAAGTTTTATATATACACACTAAATTTATAAAACAGATTATCTCAATGATAAAAAATAGGATTTTAAATACCTACTGGTAAATCCGTTTCTCGTAATCCATAAGGGATATTGGGGACAGAATTAGTACGATGGGGTATAGACGGGTCCAAAGGAGCCAGTGCACTTTAAATTTCTTCAACTGGGTGTGCTGGCTTCTCCACTCTATGCCCCCTCCTACAGGTCAGTTATAGGTAAAACAGTGCCTGAAGGAGAATGACATGCTTGAGAGAAGGAACATAACAACAATAATGGTGGTGAGAATTATACACCAGCACAACAAAACATAACCAGACCAGCAACGTCTGGCAACAGTAACAGCAACAGCTGAACAGGTAACACCTAACAGAGAACCTGCAGAAAGTAACCGCGCAGAGGCAGGTGCCCAATATCCCTTATAGACTACCAGAAAAGGATTTACCGGTAGGTATTTAAAATCCTATTTTCTCTAGCATCCATAAGGGATATTGGGGACAGAATTAGTATGATGGGGATGTCGCAAAGCTTCCAGAACAGGTGGGAACGTGCAGAGACTGCTGCAGCACCGCTTGCCCAAACTGGGTATCCTCCTTGGACAGGGTATCAAATTTGTAGAATTTCACAAAAGTGTTCTTACCAGACCAGGTAGCAGCTCGGCATAGTTGTAAGGCCCGAAACGCCATGAGCAGCCACCCAGGAGGAGCCAACCAATCTTGTAGAGTGGGACTTCAGCGACTTAGGAACAGGTAAAGCTGCAGACACACAGGCCTTTGGATAGTAAGCCTAATCCAATGAGCAATGGACTGCTTTAAAGCAGGACAACCCTTTTTCTGCGCATCATAAAGCATGAACAAGGAATCAGTCTTCCTGACCGGAGCTGTGCGTTTGAGATAGATCTTCAAAGCGCACACCACATCTAAAGACTCCGGAAGAGCTGAAGTGTCAGAGCAAGATGGAACCACAATATGTTGATTCAGATGGAATGCGGAGACAACCTTCGGCAGGAACTGCTGTCGAGTCCGGAGCTCCGCTCTGTCCTCGTAAAAGACCAGGTAGGGACTTTTACATAAGGCCTCCAATTCTGAAACGCGTCTAGCAGAAGCCAGGGCCAACAACATCACGGTCCTCCACGTGAGGTACTTGTCTTCTACTGTCATCAGAGGTTCAAACCTGGAATACTGTAGAAATTGCAACACTACATCCAAAGCCCAGGGTGCCGTAGGCGGCACAAAGGAAGGTTGTATGTGGAGCACCCCTTGTAAGAAGGTCTGAACTTCCGGCAACATAGCCAATTTCTTCTGAAAGAAAAGTGAAAGAGCTGAAATCTGGACCTTAATGGAACCCAGACGTAAGACTTTATCCACACCAGCCTGCACCACACCAGGAAACGTAGGAAACGTCCCAAGTGAAACTCCGCAGATGGATACGTGCATTCCTCGCACCAAGCGACTTATCTCCTCCAGACATGATGATGTTTTGATGTCACAGGCTTTCTGGCTAGCACCATAGTGGTAATGACCTTTTTCGAAAACCCTTTGAGAGGTAGGATATTCCGCTTCCATGCCGTCAAACGAAGCCGTCGTAAGTCCGGGTAGACGAACGGTCCTTGCTGAAGATCCTTTCTTAGCGGCAGAGGCAAAGGGTCTTCTATGGACATGTCCAGAAGAGTTGCGTACCACGCCATTCGGGGCCAAGATTGCTTGGATTCTGTGATGTCTGATCCACTGGAGCACCCTTGGGATCAACGGTATCGGAGGGAATAGTTAGACCAGCTGGTAAGGCCAAGGTGACGTCAGTGCATCCACTGCACTCGCCTGAGGGTCCCTGGTTCGCGAGCAGTAGCAACAAAGCTTCTTGTTGAGGCGAGACGCCATCATGTCGATCTGCGGGTATACCCATCTGTCGACAATCTGTTAAAACACCTGAGGATGTAATTCCCACTCCGCCGGGTGGAGATCGTGGCGACACAGGAAGTCCGCTTCCCAGTTGTCCACTCCTGGAATGGAATTTGCGGACAGTGCTCTTGCATTTCTTTCCACCCAGAGAAGTATTTTTGACACTTCTCGCATGCAGGCCTTGCTTTTTGTCCCTCCTTGTCGATTGATGTACGCCACTGCCGTGGCGTTGTCCGACTGGACCTGGATCGTCCGATCCCTGAGCAGAGAGGCGGTCTGAAGTAGAGCATTGTATATCGCTCGTAGTTCCAGAATGTTGATCAGGAGTAGGGCCTCTTGGGCAGACCACCTGCCCTGGAACTGCGCCCCCCCAGGGTGACAGCTCCCCATCCTCGTATACTGGCATCCGTCGTGAGGAGGGTCCAATCCTGAATCCCGAAACATCAACCTACCAGCAGGTTGGAAGACTGCAACCACCACATGAGCGAAATCCTGGCCTGGGGTGACAGCTGAATCATTCGGTGCATCTGGAGATGTGAACCGGACCACTTGTTCAGGATGTCCAATTGGAAAGGTCTGGCATGGAACCTGCCGAACTGTATTGCCTCGTATGAGGCCACCATTTTTCACAACAACTCGAACCATCTCTTGAAGTGTTCTCACCTTGTCCTCTGGGAGAAACACTCTTTGAGCTATAGTTTCCAGTATCAGACCCAGAAACATGAGCCGTTGAGACGGTTCCAGTTGAGACTTCTGTAGATTGAGGATCCACCCGTGGTGAGACAGAAGTTGGATAGTGCAATCTATATGAATCTTTAGAAGCTCCCTGAAACTTGCTTTTATCAGGAGATCGTCCAGATAAGGGACGATGTTGACCCCCTGGACTCTGAGCTGGAACATAATTTCCGCCATCACCTTCGTGAACACCCTCAGAGCTGTAGACAGGCCGGAGGACAACGCCTGAAACTGGTAGTGATCGTTCATTAGGGCGAATTGTAGATAGGCCTCATGAGGAGGCCAACTCGGGATATGCAGGTAGGCGTCCTTGATATCCAGGGACACTAGGAATTCCTGTTGTTCCAGGCCCGCGATCAACGCTCTCAAAGATTCCATCTTGAATTTGAAAACCTTCTTCAGGTAAGGATTCAAGGACTTCAGATTCAAAATGGGTCTGACAGACCCGTCTGGTTTTGGCACTACAAACAGACTGGAGTAGTAACCTTGTCCTTGTTGTAGTAGGGGTACTGGAACAATGACTTGGGACTGGACCAACTTGTCGATGACCAGTAGCGTAACACGCATATTTTCCAAAGCGGGCAAGCCTGATTTGAAAAATCGTTGGGGACGAGCACCGTCGAACTCCAGCTTGTAACCCTGAGAGATAAGGTCCCTTAACCAGGCATCTTGGCAGAAACTGTCCCAGATGTGGCTGTAGTGAGGTAATCGAGCTCCCACCGCGAGATCCCCTCGGAGTGGGTGGGCACCATCATGCTGAAGTCTTAGCAGAAGCTGAACTGGTGCTCTGGTCCTGAGAGCCGGCAACGGCTGGTTTCTTAGGCTTACCTCTGGAGCCTCTAGCTGCATTGGAGGAACCCCGGGCCCTAGATCGAAATCTGGAGGACCGAAAGGACTGAGTAGACGGTCCCGGGTAGGTACGTCTAGCAGGTGGAGCCCCTGAAGGGAGAAACGTGGATTTCCCAGCAGTAGCTTTGGAGATCCATGCGTCCAATTCACCTCCGAAGAGCCATTCACCTGTGAAAGGAAGAGATTCCACAATACGTTTGGAGTCAGCATCTGCAATCCACTGATGCAACCACGCTCTACGTGCAGACACAGCCATAGCAGTGGTCCTAGCATTAATATTGCCAATCTCTTTAAGGGAGTCACAGAGGACTCTTGCCATGTCCTGAATGTGTTTTAGGAAAGTTACAGTAGTAACCAAGGTCATATTCCCCTGAAAGGCCCTTCTGAATCTGTGTAGCCCATGTATGAATGGCATACGTCATCCAGCAACCAGCAATGACCAGCCTTTAAGCTACACCTGCAGCAGTGTAGATAGATTTTAGAGTGGTAAACAAACAATAGGAGGTAAGATCAAAGGCGATAACAAAGAAAAATAGGATTATAAATATACGTCCCTTAAATGGTATGAAGTCCTTCTCGGAATTGTCCCTCTTTTGATCGTCTCACAACATCCAGATGTTATACATGTAAACAAAAGAAAATACACACACATGGGTGGTATTGCATAATATATAAATTAAACAGCCCATGAATATCCAGAAAGGAAAAATTCAGAAGTGCCGGACCAGATTTTATAGATGATAAGGATAGTCTCTCGCCACCACTTCACTTTGTTTATAGACGTACCGAAACTCACATCAAATTTGGCAAGACCAGGTGTATAAAAGGTATCTTTAGTACTATATCCCACGTGATATAGAACAGGAAGAGGAGCTACTGAAGAAAACGTACCCAACTCACTTATAAAAGGAGATTAATCCCACGTATCAAGGTATCTTTAAACCAGGATCATAAAGATGACATCCAAGATAATTCAACAGGTTTATTCATAAAAGTCCATAAACCAGCAATCTGCTACTTTTCTGTGATAATTCCACTCTCCAGTTTGTACAATAACATACAGGTCAGATGTAACAGACAAAAACTGGTGTAATCCGGTTTTACAACAGTACTGTAGTGCACACTTCTAAAGTGGTATCCACATGAAAAGAACAGAAGTTGGAATAACAAATGGTTGTCAATAACAATGATAAAACTCACTGCCTGGTAGCACCAACGGCGTTTCGACCACTCGGGTCTTTGTCAAGGTGTGATCCTGGTTTAAAGATACCTTGATACGTGGGATTAATCTCCTTTTATAAGTGAGTTGGGTACGTTTTCTTCAGTAGCTCCTCTTCCTGTTCTATATCACGTGGGATATAGTACTAAAGATACCTTTATACACCTGGTCTTGCCAAATTTGATGTGAGTTTCGGTACGTCTATAAACAAAGTGAAGTGGTGGCGAGAGACTATCCTTATCTAGAAAATCTGGTCCGGAATTTTTCCTTTCTGGATATTCACGGGCTGTTTAATTTTTATATCATGCAATACCACCCATGTGTGTGTATTTTCTTTTGTTTACATGTATAACATCTGGATGTTGTGAGACATATTTTTCTATCCCCGAGGTCCTTTAACGCAAAAGAGCCCGGAGCACCGCCTTTTTAGAAAGGCGAAAGACTGAGACGTCTACTGCTGGAGATTCTTCCCAGGATTTCCTGCCTTCAGGGGCAAATGGGAAGGTATTTAAAAAGCTTTTGGACACCTGATATTTTTATCTGGATTTTTCCAGGCTAATTTAAATAAATCATCCAATTCTTTAGAATTCAGGGGAGGTGACAGTTTGTCTTGTGGGAGGAAAAATTACTGCTGATTAGTAGCATCCACCAGGGAGAGCTATAAGGCATCCCATATATCCAATATAAGGGGTTCAATACCCTGTGTAGGGGTGGAGTCCCTGCTTATGGGGTACACATCATCCCCATCATCCTGTATATCATCAGTATCTGATAGAAGTGCAGGTAAAGCACGTTTTTGTGCACCTGCAGTGGACAGGGGGGATGTTTTGCAGCTAGATTTGCCACTGCTTGTTGCAGTTCCTGAGTTTTATTGGCATTAGCAGTGAGTTGAGATGACATATTAGACATCATAGTTTTGATAGCCCCCAACCAGGAGGGCTCTGGACTCTCCCCCACATTGTTATCAGCATTTTGTGATGACTGACTACACTGCTCACATGATATTGAGTGAGATGAGCTAGGATCTAGCATTACACACACGGCATAACTTCTGTTTTACCATTGTGAAAAGAAACAGGTACAATACACATACAACACAGCCTGAAACACAATACAAGCCTGCCCTGTTGCATGTGAGAGGAGACACAGGAGAGAGGACACCAGCGCACCCAGCGCTGCACAACCCCAGCGAGGCTGTCAGCGTTTTATACAAACAAACAGTGAGTCTGTCTAATGAAAAATCCCTCAGAGGGATGATATTTGTGCACCAAATAGCGGCTCTCCCCCTCTACACCCTGTACCAGTGATCCAGCGTGTGACTGTTATGGAGGCGCTGTGTGAGGCTGCTGCTGCTTGTACAGAGGAAGGCGCCAATATGCCGCTGAGCCCACTCTGATGTAGCTCCGCCCCCGATATGGTGCTGGAGCTACTGTGTATTTTTTATACTTGCCAGGTCTCCTAAATGTTAGTAACCTCACATAAATGCTTGGTACCATGTAATAAGCCAGTCTCACGCAGGGGTCAAAGAGAGTCCCCCCTAGGTGGAACCTGTACGCCTCACCCGCGCTTTTGCCGCACAGTGAACTGGGGGACCCCCCCTAGTGGGATGCCCGGTGTGTACTCACCACCGATGATCACCTTCAGGCAGCATTAGGGGTGTGAGGCATGCTGCGGCTGCGACAACCAAGGCACCATGCCCCGCTGAACAAACAGCCCCTCAGGACGGTAGTCCTGCAGCGGGGAAGCGGCTCTAAACCTCAAGAGTCCGGTGACCGCTCCCCCCCCCCCCCTAACTCCCACGGTGCAGGTATGCTGTTGCCCAAACAGCATACCGAAATAAATAAAAGTTTAAAAGAAATTGAAGAAAAACTCTGGAGCTTGCAGTATGTGCATCCTCCCCTGAGGGCACTTTTTTCTAAACTGACCTGTAGGAGGAGGAATAGAGGGGAGGAGCCAGCACACTCAGTTGAAGAAATTGAAAGTGCACTGGCTCCTTTGGACCTGTCTATACCCCATCGTACTAATTCTGTCCCCAATATCCCTTATGGATGCTAGAGAAATAGTAAAAAAATAATAATAATAATAATAATAATAATAATAATAAAAATGAAATAAAAAATAAAAACTAAATCACAAATATTGGCTTCATGTGACTCCACCCAGATTGATACCTAATTGAGATACTAGCGCAGAGTGATATTTTGTATCTTTACGTAATAAGTGATGCCAGACTTTAGGGAAAGCAAACGAGTTATAAAATATGAGGCTGTTAATTTCTAATTTACACCTTTTATTAAGAATTGATGCTGGAAACATATGTTTTAATCATATTCATATCTGTCATTTGTATAAGGACTATAATTTTTTTATATTTATTACATAAAAATAATACATTTGCCTTTTACTGCTGTAAGCAAACTCAGAAGCCTTTCTGACTCAGTCTAAACCATATCAGTGAGAAGAGGAAAGGTCAACCCTGTCACTGTACGCTAGACGTGTGCTTTGCACAACAGAGTGTGTAATGATGTGTAGCAGCATTGGGTGTTCCTATTGCACTAGGATCAGTAGGTGGTAGCAGTATTATAGGCGAGAACTGGATGTGAAAACACGGTTTTGGGATATTTTAGCTAAGATCCGCACAAGTGATAGGTGACTTAACTGCTGAAATACTGTGAGAGACATACTTTAGCATCTGCAGAAAAGGGGGTTAGAGTGCAACGTCTCCTTCGGAGTGAGTGACATGGACAGATTAGGTCAAGAGTGACAGTAAGTGACAGCAGTTGGTGATGATGGAAGATAGGAGTGGGAGAAGGCAAGACAGCTGTGGCTGTGTGAGGGAGACCCGGCCCTGCCATAGTCAGCTAGCAGTGATAACCAGAGAGGAAATTCTGCTCCTGCAGAGGGATCAGTGATTCTAGGCTGTGAGCCACACAGAGAGTTTGAAGGAAATAGCCTGAGAGAGCCTGACACAGGAGCAAAGAAGTTCATGCTAAAGAGATACTGTGGACTACTGCAACCAGTAAGGAGTGTCAGTCAGACATATTGGAAGCAGTATGAGTTACATCGGTTTCACTGTGAATCCTTTTATCTGCTACAGCCTGCATTATAGTGCAAATGTAACTTAAGAAATGTGCAGAAGACAGAGATACACAGTTACATAATTACTGAAGTTCAAGTGCTGTGCAGGAATGTCAAAAGTGTATTTGTTTTAAAATGATGGGATGGCCAGCACCCAAATGTCCTCTGTTTGCACTGCACCCCCATAACAACCATACCACCGATGTGTCCATATCTGAAAGCTGCTGTAAGGTCTGCACGCACCCCGACGGTCACCTTTGTCCGGCACTCAAGCACTAACCAGGGCAGATGAGAACGTAAACAAGGAGGTGTATTAATAGTCCGGGCACTCCCCTTTGGCTAGACACCATGACAGGGCTACTAAAACTAACAATTTTAGAAAGGCAAAGTAAATAAAATGACAGTTGAATTTCAGTACTGTACAATCGGTTATACATCATGGCTTATGCTGTGCCCTCCCCAATTATTACTTCATTGCTGTCTTTCCAACAGCATAAGTCTTAAACAGCCTCTCCCCTTTGCCATCCTTTCTCAACAAGCCATACGCAGAACGATCACTGCTCAATAGGACTCTCATCCAGTTAAAACAGTCATATCCTTACAAATGTATTAATTCTAGTGCCCCATTTCTACAACCCCCCCCCCCCCCCCCCACACACACACTCCTCCACCATTTCGCTTGACTAAACAATGTTCCTAGTCTACATTATATTGATCACTTTTCTATCTTCAACCTCCACTTTAAACTCTGCTTCCTCAGGTGTCTAACAACCTTTGACCCCAGCCCAGAGGCACCCTCCTATAGAGGTACAGCCCATTCCTAATGTAAAGCTTGTAGCCCCTTGAGTAAAGCAGTTTTAGATGACTGAACAGAGGTTTTCCCTGAAGGAGAACCACAGGTTACGCCGGTATGTGGAAGTAAAGTCAGTACATGTAAAAGCGCATCACTCTCCAGTGCCTGGCAGTCTGATGAGCAGGAAACTATTCCAAGGTTTTATCTGATGCACTAGAGTTACTATCAAGAAACAGGTTCCAGAGTGTAAGAAGGTGCACTAAAAAGCAACGAGCCGCCTGGTGCAAGCTATGGTATATATTCACATTCAATGGACGGGAAGGCTCCAATATTTAACACACAGATATACACTTTGTAACCAGGATCTGTGATATATACTGCATCTGCCAAGTACTCATGACTTCGAGGTATTAACTCTGTGCTGTATGACCATGTAAATATTGATGTTGAAAAAAATACCAAGACTACACAGATTCCATGTAGACTGTAATGCTAGAACATATTTTAACAATGTGCTTCTAATGTGATATTAATCCATCGAAGCCAACAAGTCACAGATCAGCCCACCAAACCGGATTCTTTACACCTGCACAGATTTTTTTTTTTTCCCCCTCAAACTGGTTCAGCTATTTGTTTGTGTGTTACTATTTTTTTCCTCAAATGAAGAGACACAGGAACAATGCAGAGATAGAGAACAAACAAAAGTGGCCACTGCTGCTCTATTGCTATGTTATGTGCTTTAAAGTAGCACAAAAAAAAACAAAAGAGAGAAGAAGGATTTTGCTACTTACCGATAAATCCCTTTTTCGGAAGCCATGGGGGACACTGGCACAACTTCAAGACCGTGGGGTGATGATGGTGGCTTTACAGGGTGCTGGCACTTTAAATAATATAAGAAGTGAAACCGGCTCCTTCCCCTCTATCCCCCATCAATCCTCAGTTATGAATTAGCTGAGAAGAGATGGGAACAGGATAACAGAATTATACAAGGGAAGAGAGCACATAACAATTAAACACAACAGAACAACAATGAAGGCAAGAGAACAGCGATGGGTGGGCGGCCAGTGTCCCCTATGACTTCCGAAAAAGGGATTTATCAGGAAGTACCAAAATCCTCCTTTTTCTGTCAGCCACTAGGGGACACTGGCACAACTTCAAGACCGTTGGGATGTCCCCTTGGGCGGAAGATCGCTGAGGAAGTTGCAAAACAAGACGGCCAAACTGTGAAGATGAAGCCGCAAAAGTATCGAACTTGTAGAATTTAGTAAACATATGAATACTGGATCAAGTGGCTGCTCGACAGAGCTGAGACATGGTAGCACCCCTACTAGTGGCCCACAAAGACCCAACTGAGCATGTAGAGTGGGCAGCAATGGATAATGGGGGTCGTCTAGACTAGTGGAGATAGGCCTGAAAAATTGTCAACCGAATTGAGCGGGCCATGGTCTGTTTAGTATCAGGCAACCCCCGACGTGGGAGATCATAAAGTACAAATAAAGCATCAGACTTCCGTAAAGATGCTGTACGAACTATGTAAATCTTCAAAGTTCTCACTACATCCAGAGTAGAAGGAGTTCCAGAATCTTCCCGTGAGGATGGTAACACGATAGGATGATATGAAAACCCCACACAACCTTAGGAAGAAAGGAAGCATGTGTTCATAACTCTGCCCTATTAGGATGAAAAATCAAGTAGGAAAGTTTGAAAGACAAGGCACTGAATTCAGATACCCTCTGGGATGAAGCTATGGCTAGCAGACAAAACATTTTCCAAGTAAGATATTTAGGGGTATATGCAATTCCGGGCGAATTGCGGCTTTTTTTCGCCCGTTTTTAAATTCGACCGTCGAATCCCGGCCGGCGGGTGCCGGAATTCGACATATTCAATTAAAAACAGATTGACAGTCCCGCTGTCGAAAAATGGACCAATTGACGGATAAGTGCGTCCTGGATTCGACTTTTCGGACGGCACAAAAATGGTTAAAAAACCCTAAAAAAAATTGCGTGGGATCCCCCCTCCTAAGCATAACCAGCCTCGGGCTCTTTGAGCCGGTCCTGGTTGTAAAAATACGGGGGGAAAATTGACAGGGGATCCCCCGTATTTTTAACACCAGCACCGGGCTCCACTAGCTGGAGAGATAATGCCGCAGCCGGGGGACACTTTTATACCGGTCCCTGCGGCCGTGGCATTAAATCCCCAACTAGTCACCCCTGGCCGGAGTACCCTGGAGGAGTGGGGACCCCTTAAATCAAGGGGTGTCCCCCCCCCTCCAGCCACCCAAGGGCCAGGGGTGAATCCCAAGGCTTTCCCCCCCCATCCATGGGCTGCGGATGGGGGGCTGATAGTCTTGTGTAAAATAAAAGAATATTGTTTTTTGCAGAAGAACTACAAGTCCCAGCAAGCCTCCCCCGCAAGCTGGTACTTGGAGAACCACAAGTACCAGCATGTGGTGGGTAAAACGGGCCCGCTGGTACCTGTAGTTCTTCTGCAAAACAAATACCCAAATAAAAACAGGACACGCACACCGTGAAAGTAAAACTTTATTACATACATGCCGACACACACATACTTACCTATGTTCACACGCCGACTCTGTCCACGTCTCCAAGTAGAATCCGGGGTACCTGAAAATAAAATTATACTCGCCTAAATCCAGTGTGTCCTGTTCTTTTTTTGTAATCCACGTCCCATGTGGGACCCCTTTCAGTGCGTGGATCGGGTATGCGGTTTGTTTTTTTGCCAAGTACGTGGATTACAAAAAAAAGAACAGGACACACTGGATTTAGGCGAGTATAATTTTATTTTCAGGTACCCCGGATTCTACTTGGAGACGTGGACAGAGTCGGCGTGTGAACATAGGTAAGTATGTGTGTGTCGGCATGTATGTAATAAAGCTTTACTTTCACGGTGTGCGTGTCCTGTTTTTATTTGGGTATTTATTTTGCAGTAGAACTACAGGTACCAGCGGGCCCGTTTCCCCCCACATGCTGGTTCTTGTGGTTCTCCAAGTACCAGCTTGCGGGGGAGGCTTGCTGGGACTTGTAGTTCTGCTGCAAAAACAATATTCTTTTATTTGTCACAAGGCTATCAGCCCCCCATCCGCAGCCAATGGATGGGGGGGGAGGGGGGGGGGGCAGGGGTGACTAGTTGGGGATTTAATGCCACGGCCGCAGGGACCGGTATAAAAGTGTCCCCCGGCTGTGGCATTATCTCTCCAGCTAGTGGAGCCCGGTGCTGGTGTTAAAAATACGGGGGACCCCTACGCTTTTTGTCCCCCGTATTTTTTGCACCAGGACCGGACGCAGAGCCCGGTGCTGGTTCTAAAAATACGGGGGATCCACTGTCAATTTTTTCCCTGTATTTTTACAACCAGGACCGGCTCAAAGAGCCCGAGGCTGGTTATGCTTAGGAGGGGGGACCCCACAGATTTTTTCCGGATTTTAACCCCTTCCCACTGAAAACCATGCTCTCTCTATTAGTCAGTTAAAAAAAAAAAAATAATAATAATAATAATCTTTTACAAAATATATAAATAATACTTGTGTCTCCTAATAGACAAACCAAGTACATAATCCCTTCTAATATAAATAGATATGCTATTAGCAATAAAAAAAACATGTTTTTAAAATATTTTATTAGATTCCGCCAGCAAAGTGAGGCGGAATGAAATTGACGAAATTACTGTCGAAAAGCACTGTTGTCGAATCGACATTCTTCAATTGAATATACTTTTGTCGAAAAGCCGCATTTTTACCACTGCAGACATGTCGAATTTTAAAAATGTCGAATTGCAAAAAGTCGAATCTGAAACGTCCGTTTTTTTTTGTCGAAAAGTACTGTATTGCATTGTCGAATCCAATTCGACATGTTTTTTTTGTCGAAAATGCCCCGTTTGTCGACTTTTGCTGTAATTCGACCGCAATTGCATATACCCCTTAATGTCTGCTTCATCCAAGGACTCAAAATAGGATGACTGAAGAAAATCCAGCACCAGATTTAAATCCCAAGGAGCTGTAGGTGGAACAAACGGAGGCTGTACCCGCAAAACGGCTTGTAGAAAAGTTTGCACATCCAGCAGGAGCGCAAGGCGTTTCTGAAAGAAAATCGATAAAGCAGATACCTGAACTTTCAGGGATCCTAGATGGAGTCCGGAATCCAAACCTGCTTGAAGAAATAGCAAGAACCGTGAGAGACAAAAGGAATCCAATGGAAACCCCTTTCAGTCACAGAAAGAGATAGAAGACCGCCAGATGCGATAGTGGGCTGCCGTCACTAGTTTCCGTGCACGCAATCTTGTGGGAAATCACACCCTCTGGAACTCCTTTGCGTTTTAGGATGTCTGCCTCAATACCCATCCCGTTAAACTTTGTCATGGTAAGTCTGGATGCACGAAGGGTCGTTGTTGCAGATCCGGACACAGAGAAAGAGACCAAGGATCGTCCGCCAGAAGAGAGCGCGGGTCTGAAAACCAAGTCCTCAGAGGTGCCAAAAGGATCACCATGAGTGGCTCTCGTTTGATTGTCTTAAGGATCAGAGACAAAAGAAGGAACAGAGTAAACACGTATACTAGGTCGTACGCCCAAGGCACGGCCAGAGCATCCACAGTTTCTGCTTGAGGATCCCGTGTTCTGGAAATGTATTGAGAAAGCTGAAGATTGAGTCAGGACGCTACGAGATCCACCTCTGGACATCCCCAGCGTTATATCAGGGCTTCAAACACCGCTGGGTTAAGTGCTCACTCTTCTGGATGGAGATGTTGCTGGCTGAGATAGTCTGCTTCCCAATTGTCCACTCCTGGAATGAACAAAGCAGAGCGAATGACTGCGTTGCGTTCGGCCAACTGGAGAATGCATGTCACCTCTCGCATCACCTTGCAACTGCGAGTACTGCCTTGTTTGTTTACGTACACTTCAGCAGTCGCGTTCTGACTGAACCTTTATCGCAGTGGATCGAAGAATGTGTGCGGCTTGTACTAGCGCATGCTAGATTGCTCTCAGTTCCAACACATTTATTGGCAACAGTGATTCTTGTAGAGCCCAGTGGCGCTGTAGATGGAAGTCCAACACAACCACACCCCACCCTCTGAGGCTGGCCTCCGTGGTTAGAAGCGTGGAGTCCCATATACTGAACCGCCTGTCTGCAGTGAGATTGTGACGTTGGAGCCATCAAAGAAGCGAGATTCGTGTCTATGGTTTTAGTAAACGAACCAACAGTTGAAGGTGCAGATTCGACCCAGACTATTGATGTAACAGGTCCAGCTGGAAGGGACGTGAATGGAAACGGCCGAACTCCAGAGTTTCAAAGGCCACTACCCTTATCTGCAGAATATAAATGCATAAATGGACTGATACCAGCCGTGGCCTAATCTTTGTATACTCAGAGCTTTGTCTTGCAGTAAGAAGACTCTCTGTACGGTGGTGTTTAAGATCACACAGAGAAACTGGATACATTTTGACGGCTGAAGGTCGGATTTCCGAAAATTCATTAGCCATCCGTGCTCTACCAACACATTGTATGTTAATAGAGCATGCTCCCGTAGAATGTGATCGCATGGAGCTTTGAGGAGGTATGGTATTATTGTGACTCCCAATGATCTGAGGTGAGCAATCATCACTGACATGACCTTGGTAAATAGTCTGGGTGCTGTGGACAGTCCGAATGGTAAGGCTCTGAACTGAAAATGATCTTGTTGAATCGCGAACCTGAGAAACGCTTGGTGAGGATCCCAGATCGGAATGTGGAGATATGCATACTTGATGTCTGGGATATCATAAATTACTTGCATTCCAGGCTCAAAATCATATGCCACGGTCTTCTCTGTAGACTTTGGGTCTTAACGACAAGAAATGGCTGGTTGCTTGCCGCAACCTCTACATCGGAAGTGTGTAGTTCTTCCGCATTCTCTAAAAGGTTGAGTGGAACGAAAGGACCTTAAGGAAGTTCCAGCATAAGAGCGTTTAGGAGGTGGTGGAAGGGTTGGCAAGAAGTAGAAGTAGATTTACCACCCGTAGCCTATAAAATTAACGTGTGTAGTTCTTTTCCAAAAAGATGGTCACCTTAAACGGAAGTGCTTCCGCTGCTCTCAGACTCCTTGTCTACCTGCCATGACCATAGCCAAAGGGCTCTTCTGGCTGCAAAAGTCGATGCTGAGATCCCCGAATTCACATGCCCGATATCTCTAGCCCCTTCCCCTACAAATATATATATATATATAAATATAATCGCCAGGATCACTACCTCTTCTACCGGAACACAATCTTGTAAGTCCCTCCAAAGCTTATCTAAGCGACACCCCTGCGGCCGCATAAATGGATTTCAGCATGGTGTCCAATTTCCGGTCCGACGGGTCTTTCAAGGAAGTTGCACCCGGAACAGGTAATGCCGTCTTTTTTGACAGCCTGGAGTGAGGAAGTCCAGCCGAGGTGACTTTCCCCATTTATCCATCATACTCAAAGGAAATGGATAAATACTTAGGAATCTCTTAGGCATCTGAAACAGTTTGACTGGGTTTTTCCAGGCCTCCGATAGCTGATCATCCAGCTTGTCTGAAAAGGGATAAGTGACCGATGGCCGCTGTTTTCTAACAAATAAAGCAATATCTGGCTAATCCGTGTAGTTTTAGAAATATTTAAAATTTGTCTTATTGTCAACTGACAGATGCTAACACGGACACACAGAAACATGCTGACACACTGATGCTGACAGATAGATGCTGATACACTGACAGATGTTCACACAGACCCTGACTTACTGACATACAGAAACTGACAGACGCTGACACACAAACAGATGCTGAAACACAAGCTATTTCACCTTCCCATGATGTGTGTCCCTTGCCTCCCCGCATGCAGCCGCCAAGTGGGAGGGGGGGGAGTGAGAGAACACAGTGCTCATATCGCCGCAGCCGCGGATATAGGAATCGGCCAAAGTGGGGCGGAGCACGGCCACTGAAGTCAACAGGAGGGGGGCCCAATACGCCGCTGCTGACCTGTGTTGTCGCGCCCCCCCACCCCCCTGCGGGGGAGGGCAATTCCTCACCCGCAGGGATGCCCGACAGAAATCACAGAAGGCAGCAGCGGCAGCCACCGTTCTTCTCGCCAGGGTCGCCATTGCTCCGCAGTCCACGCTACAATCAAGTAACTCTGCAAAACTACAGCTCCCAGTAATGGCTGCTGGCAGCTGTAATTTTGCAGAGTTACTTGATTGTAGTGCAGACTGCGGAGCGGTGCCGGACCCTGGCGAGAAGAACAGTGGCTGCCGCTGCTGCCTTCTGTGGTCTTTGCCGGGCATCCCTGCAGGTGGGGGACACAGGGGCATAGTGAATCTGCCCCTTGGCCACGGGTGGCACACCCAGGCAGCACCCCTCCTCAGCTGGCACCCCTGGCAAGTGCCATCCTGGCCAATGGCTAGATACGCCCCTGCACCAGTGTGCCGGGACCTGATGTCTATAGCAGCACTACTGAATACTGCAAAGCAGGAGGTGGGGTGTGCTGGCCGCTGTGCCCAGGACGTGGGCGCTGAGTAGGAGAGTGGATACTGCAAGGCGGTAGGGAGGGGGGCTGACCGCAGTGTAGGAGAGTGATCACACTCACCTGTCTTCTGGAGCCTCAGGAGGATGCGGCTACTGTGGAAGGACAGTGCTTCTCCATTAAGCACTGTACTCCTATGCAGCGTGAAGCTGCTGCTGGAAAACCCGGACCCCACTTCTCAAATTTAAGTGGCAAAGGGTCTCTTGAGGCTGAGGGAAACTAAGTCCCATGTAGAATAAAATCAGGAAATTAAAATAAAGAAAAGAAAGTTAATACTGAGCTGGAGCTCAGTCAGCAGTGACCGGCTCTCTCTGCACAAATTCAAAACTGAGGGATGATGAGGGATAGAGGGGGAGGAGCCGGGTTTAACTTCTCAGCTTATTTAAAGTGCGAGCTCCCTGTAAAGCCACCATCATAACCCCACGGTCTTGAAGTTGTGCCAGTGTCCCCTAGTGGCTGACAAAAAAAAAAGAATGATGAGCAAATCACCTATGCATCCAGGTCCTTAACGGCAGAGAGACCAGGGGCGAGACAGCTGTACTATTATTGATCCTCATGAAAAGAGGGGACAGTCAGTCCTGCATTATACAACCACTGCTTTGGTCCCAGGAGGCAAGGAGCCGTTAGGCACTCTGCAATAATAGTGACATTACATCATACCTGGCGTTTAAGTGAAATGAGCTGCTTGTCCAGCTGATACAGATTGGGTGCTGGCATTTCCACACTGGTACATACTGCACCAATATCGCTCTTGCTGAGGTACATTCCTTTAGGTGGCCTCCGGCGGGATCGCAAGGGATGATGCCGGTACTGGGAAACCATGGGATCCTTTTTGACTGGCCCAGGCTTTCCAATGGGCACCTCTGATGTGGACATCTCGGGTTCCTAACATGTCCCAATAAAATAAAATAAAAAAAGGCAGAAGACAAAATTAGCACAGGAAGGATGAGACGAAAAAGGAAGGAATTCTTAGGATGCTGAAAGAAGGGGAAATTGAAGAACGTAATACTGAATGTGAAGTCATCCAGGAAACAAAGAATAGACTGTATGTAGAATGGATGAAATCATGAAGGTTACTTCATGTGCTACAAGCCGGATCTCACCTCTTTCTTGACCTCAGCAGCATCTGGCTCAGTGTCACTCATTTTCTGCGGGTCATTTCCGGCTTCAATGCTACAAGAGGTATGAGAACTGGATTAATTACAACAAACATGCACTTTGAAAACCTCAATCTCCTCACCTTCAGACATGCTCTGCTAGCAGGACCCCCATTAAATTTGCTGAAACAGTTTCCTCATCATGTCCCCTTTCCTCTACCCACAAAAACCTCCTATAGCTGGCACTCATGTATTTGCCACAAGTTCTCTTCTCTCATCCCTCCTACCTCTTGCTCTGCAGCCGGCGAGCCTGTCTATCCATCACACTGGTTCTACAACGAGTCTTCTTCCAGGAGTAATAATACCTCACCAGACTGGTCATGGGTTTATCAGGAAGCTGTGGGTAGACAGGTACTATGTTGTTATGAAGGCCTGTGCCACTAATGCATTATACATGTATCACACTGGCTAAAAGACTAATCAACTAGTCATTTACATTACACTTTAAAAAAAAAAAAAAAAAAATCATATCCCCAATTATTAAGATTTGTAAATCAAATTAGAATGAATTGGGGTGAATGTATTTTTTTTTTTAGTTTATGTTAAGACATTATATAGTGCGATTCCACAATTGGCACTTTTACCATTTGCTGTATGCGCTGGAAGCATTTGCCATGGAAACTAAAGGCTTGTTCAAAAAGAACCTTGTCCTCAACACTCCATTCATCAGGAACTGGTGTAAAATTTGCAAGATCAGCCAGAGCGCGTTCCACGTCATGTTTGTGCCACAGCAGCATGCCTAGGGCCTGTCAGTGACCAGAGGATGAGAAAGAACAAAAAGGACACAACATCAGTGTGAGGAACAGGAGGTTGATATGAGGAGAAGTGAAGATGCGGGATGTATGGGTAAAGGAACATGACACAAACACATCATCAGTATTTTTACATTCACATTAAGTATGACAAGCGCTGGATACATTCTCCCTAACACACTTATTTCAGAACCTAACTCCGTGTTCCAAAATACAGTCCTCTGACACCCTAATAGCTTCCAATATCTCCTTGATGGTGCACAAGTGTATTAACCAGATATAGACACATTTAAATAGATCTACAGGTAGTGGATGAGCTGGGTACCTGCAACAAGAATTAGGCTGCTAAAATCGTATGCTTCTTTTTGGCCAATCCATATATAAATCCCCCAAAACTGGCCAGGGATCTCGTTTGGTGACAAATACTTATTCAAACCGTTCCCTTTGGAAGATCTTTTATGGATGGACTGTAAACATAGACCAGTGAATGACTTTACAGCAAGTAGTATGCTGAATATCCTTGCTGTATGGGACAAATGGTTAAATACTCTGGTGACTTTGTACTTTCATATTCCCACCTTCCATCATTGCTCATTCCAAACCAGGTCTGAACCCACATTTAAACACTTGGCATCATCAGAATATTAAAATACACGATCGAATCACATTATTATGACCACCAGCTAATTAGCCATAGTAACCGCCATGTGCAGCATGGACCACAGCTAGACAGGCTGAACGGTCGTTTTAGACACATGTCCAGTAGCCCCAAGGTTCATTTTGAGGGCGAGTTGCTTCACCGTAGCGTGTTGGTCAGCCCTCATTCACCTTCATAGCCGACGTTCACCTCTCACATCAATGGCACGTGGTGCTCCGCAGTTTCCATATCAGTTATTCGCAATGGTGCCATTTGTCCTGTCACGATACGACTTCACCACAGCAGCACGCGAACAGTTCAAAAACTGCGCTGTTTCAGAAATACTGCCACCCATGGCCCGAAAGCCAATAATTAGCCCTTTTTGCAACTGTGATAAATCGCCCCTTTTACTCATGACAGCAAGGAGTGATGTGTGCAGACGGCCTATCGCACACATTATATACATACCAAGCCAGCGTACGTCACATGACGTACTTCATGTGTTACGCGTTGTTGACGTCAAAAGTAGGAGGTGGTCATAATAATGTGACATCACTGTGTAATGAAACACTTAGAAAACCCATCTCTTGTCCTTGGCCCAACTACATTGCCAATTTCAGATACCCACTTTTTTAAATATCTGGTGGTTCGCCGCTAGATTCTATTACAAAGTATCTACTCCACCACATTAATCCATGCCGCCTTACACACATGAAACTTTCCGTATTTTATTAGTATTCTTAGTGCATAGAGTAAGCATCAGCATTTTATTTTAATATTGTATAGTACTAGAAGCTTCGGCATGGTAGCACATTTCATTATGTGTAAAAATAGGACATGCAGTCCAATGTCCCCTTTTTCCTCTATATTTGTGTATATATTGTACACTTGAAGGTGTGGCTCCATCATTTTGGTATCGGCACCCCTCCCATCTACCCTCAAGTATTTTAATTAGCACAGGTTCCTACACTGCTGACTACATATTGGAATGGGTTCTATTTTAAAGGTAAGGAACTGGATAAATGTACAGTATATAATGTGTTAGTATTAGAGATGTTAGGGACCCATCTAATGAAGTCACTTGGACGCAGTGGATAGGTTCACATATTTGGCCAAGCATGTGCTAAGAACTTCACTTATACTCCTTGTTAATTGTAAGAGTTTATCAAAATGATTTTGACTATCAGTATTCTGAGTGCATGGAGTGTTCATCAGCATTTTTCTTTATCTCGTATACATGAAATTTTCTCAACAAACCATAGGGGCGGTATATCTTCATAGTATAGAAAAAAGAAAAAGTCTACTTTTCAAAAACACATGATAAACTTTTCAATCCAAAAGATCTCCAGAGACTCCATTCTGCATGTCTCTTCTTACCTGCTCCACATTGTAGCCATGCTTGTCCTTCGCCATGGTGATGTACTCATTCACTAAACGCAGAAAGCGAGCATTTTAGTAACTGATTAGTGTATGCACAAAGTACATTTCAGTCTATTGTTTATCTATTACCGTATCTTGGCACAGCCTGAAAAATAAAATTGAAACAGTCCAGCTTATGGACAGCTCTCTTAAAAATAAACTTGATACTGTAGCTAGAGGTAATAGATGCTGGTAGTTTAGGCCGCTGCTGCTTTCTGGCCTCTTTCGCAAGATATTACATAGTGAAACTGTACCCAGTTAGCTAAACATGTCTGTACAAAGTGACATTACTACAAACCTGTATTACAGAACTAATACAAGTTTGAGGCAGACAATGGGCGGCATCCTGTTACCCCCGATGCTGATTCGGACAAAACTGGACCCGCAATTGCACGAACACACATGGGATCGGGGATAGGTCCCCGACCTCATGTGTTATCGCGGCTCCAGTGGCCCCTTCTCCCTGATTATGCTTCAAGTGCCTCAGGCACCCGATGCATAATCAGCGATAAGGGGCACTGGATCCGCGATAACACGTTGTATCAGGGACTTATCACCGATCCCATGTGTTATCGCGGCTCCAGTGGCCCTTTATCGCTGATTAAGCTTCAGTTGACTTAGGCACCTGAAGCATAATCCCCGATAAGTGCCGGCATCAGGACTAATTGGGGAGCTCCCGACAACAGAGGATACTGCCCTTGTTTGAATTAGATAGGAAACATGCTACTGATATTTGTTTTACTTTACACATTTTGGGATATCAGAACTGACTTTATACATAAGTAGTATATACGAATGACAGCTGCAAATACATAAGTAAATAATAAATATAATGAAAACCATATATTTTACACCTGTATGTCAGGGCTTCCTACAGTGTGTGTGTTTGGCGTGGTGGGAGGGATGATAAGCTGTTACCTAGGAAGCATACAGGATTTAGAATAAATGTTAAAATGAGTTACTGTTTTGTGTCAATACAAAAAGGACAATGGTCCAAGCTAATCTGTAAGGATCATTTCCTCTGTAACATGCTTTTGTTAAAAAACGCCATAGACTTACCTTCAGATAAATGAACAAAAATGATGGAAACAGAAAACTCAAACTTACATTTTGCACCTGACACAGAAGGACTTGGCGACCACACTAACATCCCCTTCATTTCAACATTATTAGACTGTGTCGCAGGGTCTGTGAAAATAAGCAGCAATAGTATTGGATTAACACAAATTGAAAACAATTCATCCCTTCAATAAGAACCAAATATCAGGTTCTCTTTTGATAGTTGATGCTCTGGATAGAACTTTATATGGTCCAATAGTCGTCTTTGAGTCCTCCAAGTTCTTTAATATGAAGGTTCACCGAAGCTCATACAGAGAGGAGAGAAAAAAACAAAAATGTGTAGTCCAGTTTGTACTTTACAACAATCATTCACGTCCTTTAATATGAACCCAAAAGAGGGAGTGTACCCCAACTCACAATAGGAACTGGTAAGTATAAACGCATACAGGTATCTATCAAAGAATAGATGGATTTCTCTATATCCCTATAAGTATCACGACCAATGGGGATTTAATTTTCCGTACCCAGACTCTCACAATGGTGAAGAAAACAATTCACATCAAGGTATCTTTACAATGGTCAATAACCCAAATATATACTCCAATAGGGGTTCAATTTGCGTACCCCAACTCACACAGAGGTGGAGGAAAAGACTTCTATCAAGGTATCTTTTCACAATTCTCAATGGTCCAAATGCGTACCCAACTCACACGGAATGTCATATAATGACTGCTATCATGGTATCTTTATACATCCTCCAATATCCATTTGAGGGTTAAATATCCCATGGAGGTAATGGATCAAAAAAAAAGGCACTATTTCATATATCCAAAAAAAGTCCTTTCTTTAATACAATCAAAATAGCATCACGGGATGTCTTGATAAAGGTCCTTGTGACCCAAATGCGTCGGCATCTGTACCGTAAGTAGCCACAAAAGGACTTTTGAACAAATACCTAGGGACTTTTTTTTTATTGTTTTTGAATATTTTATGTATTTTATATGTTTTTTTTTCCCCTAGTGAATTTGTCATCTTGCTGCTATTTTGATTGTATTAAAGAAAGGACTTTTTTTGGCTCCATTACCTCCATGGGATATTTAACTCTCAAATGGATACTGGAGGATGTAAAAAAATACCATGATAGGAGTCATTACACGACATTCCGTGTGAGTTGGGGTACGCATTTGGACCATTGAGAATTGTGAAAAGATACCTTGATAGAAGTCTTTTCCTCCACCTCTGTGTGAGTTGGGGTACGCAAATTTAACCCCTATTGGAGTATATATTTGGGTTATTGACCATTGTAAAGATACCTTGATGTGAATTGTTTTCTTCACCATTGTGAGAGTCTGGGTACGCAAAATTGAATCCCCATTGGTTGCGATACTTATAGGGATATAGAGAAATCCATCTATTCTTTGAAAGATACCTTTATGCGTTTTAACTTACCAGTTCCTATTGTGAGTTGGGGTACACTCCCTCTTTTGGGTTCATATTAAAGGATGTGAATAATTGTTTTAAAATACAAACTGGACTACACATTTTTGTTGTATTTTTCTCTCCTCTCTGTATGAGCTTCGGTGAACCTTCATATTAAAGAACTTGGAGGACTCAAAGACGACTATTGGACCATATAAAGTTCTATCCAGAGCATCAACTATCAAAAGAGAACCTGATATTTGGTCCTTATTGAAGGGATCTATTGTTTTCATACCTAATTGTTAGAAAGTGTTTTTAGCGCTCTGGACACATAAGTGTCTCTTTTTTAACCCTTGTTTCTATTCAAGTAAATGTGGTGACATTTATTTTGGCACCTATTGTGTACGGGCAGCTTTGCGCCAGGAAGATAGCCCACCAAATTGTCTGTTTTTAACACAAATTGACATTTTAATTATAGCTGAAATCACTGAAATCTTGTGGTCTATTATATATGGTCCTATGGGGCATATATACTAAGCTTTGGAGAGTGATAAAGTGGAGAGAGATAAACTAACAGCCAATCAGCTTCTCAAACACAGCATGACTGTTAGGAGCTAATTGGCTGGTAGTTTATCTCTCTCCACAGCTTACTACATATGCCCTTTTGTGTCTATTAAACAATGTTGGTGCTATGGGAGCCACAAACGTGAGCCTTCAGTTTACATTCTAAGGGGGGTATCCAATTAGCTGGGAACATAAAGCAAAATATTGCCTGGGGGGTTGGGGGTTAATTGCGATTTAATTTTTCCTCAATTTCTTTTTAATTTTTTTTATCCCCTATCCTAGGATTTCTTACGGTTAAAAAATATAAAAATAAAATAAAGTATTGTAGCACCTTTCATAGATGGGCTTACAGTGAGTGGAATGACCCTGCACTCAAAGTGTAGAATTGAGTTGTCCACTGCCCTGAATACACCTTTTTTATGACTATGTATAATTGTGACCATATCGGGTTGCCATTCTTATTTGAGCGGCCTTTGTTTTGTACTTGCTTATTTGTACCAATTAAATATAAATGGTTTAAAAACTGGAAAAAAAGAAGAAAAAAAAAGAAAGAAATTAATTGGGTTGTCCGAACAGATAAAACTCTTAGGGGTTTTATTCAGTATCCTGATTTAAATACATTGGTGGGTCTTGTGCATTTATTCATTAATACAAAACAGAAATGAACCCCCATTTTTACTAAACGGATAAACTAATGTACCCTTCCAGACTGGGTTCTTCCGAAATAGCTACCGAAGAGTAAACTACAAGCAGACTGATTTAGGCTTGTATTGTGGAAAGGACAGAATTGATTGAATTTGAAAGTCAGGAGACACCAGAACCTGAAAAATAGGGAGATTCCCTCATTTGGCAAACTTCCTGCCTGATTATGATCTATTGTCATCCATTTATGATCAGGTTTTTGCCACAGCCTTAATCAAGAATGCGGCTGTTTGGAATTTCATGTATTAAAAAGGCCTTTGAATGTCATAACATAGAAATGTTGCCTCTGAAAGTGATGATGTCCATAGTGGGATTGAATAATAGTGCACTCGCTGATGGGAAGATTACACTCTGACGATCTACCAAAAGTCATACATGCATTTGTATCATCTCGATGAGACTACTCTGCCCTCTACCTTTGTCTCCCAGCAAAAGAACTACACCATTTACAGCTTGCACAAACGCAGCTGCCAGGCTATTAACCAACACCAGCTCCATTCCAGCCACATAACACCCATTCTCTACTCCATCCAGTGGCTGCCTGTAAGACAGCAAATTGTTTTTAAGATTGGCTTACTGACTTTCAAAGCACTACATGACCAAGGTCCTAGGTACATGAAGCAGCTTCTGATTCCATACTGCATCATTCGATTACTGCAATCTGTAAATGAAGGACTTTTAGCAATAGCTAGAATCTCCCAGAATTCATCTGGGTGTCGAGCATTTAGCCATGCGGCTCTGACTCTATGGAACTCCCTTTCCCGCACATTTCAAGAGGCCCCCACTCTAGAATCTTTCAAATTCAGACTCAAGACTTTTCTGTTTACTCAAGCATTCCCTTAATGTCCCTTTAGTACTGTATCTCCATGCTCTCTGTATTTTATGAAAAGCTTTTCTGTACTTCATAGAATGGGAATTATGTTAAGCACCTTGAGTCCTATTGGAGAAAGAGCACTGTATAAATAAAATTAATTATTAATTATTATTATTAGTGCTATCCTTGGGCTGTCTCCATGCTGACCTCTGCTATTTTTAAGTGACTCTACATCGTCACTTCTAGTTATCCCTTAATCCAGAGGTTTCCCTTAATCCAGAGGTTTTCAAACGCGGTACTCAAGGCACCCAAACGGTCCAGATTTTAGGTATATCCATGGCTCAGCACAGATGGTTAGAACAAATTTAATGAGGTGCTGATTAAAGGGCCCCATACACTAGAACGATAATCAGGGGTGTATCTACCCATTGGCCAGGATGGCACTCGGCAGGGGGCGCCGTCCGACAGTGCCACCCTCGCCCAATGGTGGAATCCCTTCAGCCGTAGTGTCTGGCAATACCTGCTGTGCCGAGCTGCCTGTGCATTTCCTGGGATGGAGGGCGTAGGATCGCTCAGCTGGCAGGAGCTGGCACCGGCGTCTGGCACCGCAATGCACTACAGGGAAAAAACTGAAAATAAACTACAACTCCCATCAACCCTTCCTGTTGGGAGCTCCCGGTGGCAAGAGCTGCTGGAAGCTGTAGTTTATTTTCAGTTTCTTAACGTAGTTTGGTACAGTGCTGAACACCGGCGCCAGCTCCTGCCTGTGGATGGGGACTATGACTATATGACTGTGGGGGATTATCTGGCACTGTGGGGGCATATGTGTATCTGGTACCGTGGGGGCATATCTGGTACCATGGGGGCATGTGTATCTAGCAATGTGGGGGCATATCTGGCAACATGGGGGCATATCTGGCACTGTGCTCGCATGTCTGGCACTGTGGGGGCATGTGTGTATCTGGCACTGTGGGACATGTGTATATGGCACTATTGGGGTCATATGTGTATCACACCCCCATTTTCATTGGCCACGCCCCATGTGGCATATGGTCACACCCATTTTTTGGTGTGTGTGCGCCGAAGGTGCGCGCACACAGTACCACTAAGATTTTTTTTCTACTTGCACCACTGGGTAGTGCGCTGCCCTGTACTTCTTTGCACTACTATTTGATTATACTACCTGGCCTTGGGTGGCATTGCCTCCACAGCCAGGCCAGGCACTGCTGATGTCTCCTCAGTGTTATAAGAATTACTGTGTGGGCATAATGTGTAAATTGAACTGCTACTGTGTGGGCATAATGTGTATAAGGGTTACTACTGTGTAGTGTAATTTGAATTGGGGGAACTATTGTATGGTCATACCCCTTTCCCACAAGATCAGGTCCCTTTTTTGCACATGCACCTACCCTACTTCAAATATGAGGGGCGCCAGTCCCTTACTTTGCCAGGAGCGCCAGGACCCCTAGATACACCCCTGACGATAATGTCCGATTTCGGCCATTCGAGCCGATATATCGGTTGAAATCGGGCATATCGGATGTGTTTCACATCCGATCCGCGGTCCCGTGAGCATCGGATCGGATGCCCTAGATTGACTGTGCTGCATTAGTGATATGTTGGACTCCGCAGGCATGGCTGGGATCGCATAAGATACTACGTAAGCAAAAGGACCGCATACAATGTATCTTATGCAATCCTGCCGCCCGGGAGGTTGCCGGGCGGTTCAAGGGTGATCGCCTGTGACATGAGGGTCCGACTTGACGCAGTAGTGTATGGGGCCCTTTGGTCACCTGTGGCCAAGCATGGATAAACTTACAACCTGGACCGTTGAAGAGCTTGAGGACTGCGTTTGAGAACCTCTGCCTTAATCAATTGGCCAGATTTACAGGTATTGCTTGGTGAGAGAATCGTGGTAAAACTTGTTTAGAACTACCTATTTCTATATTGTAGGAACAAAGGAAAGAAATTTCTTGTACTTATTCAAGAACTTGCATGCATGTTCAGCAAAAAGACTCCTCATTGTTCATATGATTGTACCGTTGATATTATACCTGGTTCTAAACTTCACAAAGATTGTTTTTTTTTTTAAATCTATTTAGTCTAGAGTTAAGGGGCATATTTAATAACAAGTGACATTCTTGTTATCACTCTTGGGGCATATGCAATTAGCTCCGTTTTTTCACCTAGATGAAAAAACAGAGCTTTTTCTGTATTTTTAGGGCGAATCGCAATATTTTCGCCTAGGCAAAAAATGTGACAGAGGCGGAAAACACGTGGATCAGCGAATCCACTTGTTTTCCATCAAAAATGCGGGCCATTTTCGACGATTGAGGTATTTTTGCCAATTCCTTTTCACTTAATAAAAGAAGGTGAAAAGGCATTGGTGAAAATGCCTTCAAAACTGCTGAAAACGGCCCTATATGAATACGATTGGGGCGAATTCATTAGCTCCGAAATGTTATCGGAACTAATTGCATACGCCCTTTTACTAATCTTAAATGGTGCTTCAATTAGTCAACTCCTGTCATGTGTTTGAAAAAATAAGATTTTACTCACCGGTAAATCTATTTCTCGTAGTCCGTAGTGGATGCTGGGACTTCGTAAGGACCGTGGGGAATAGCGGCTCCGCAGGAGACTGGGCACAACTAAAGAAAGCTTTAGGACTACCTGGTGTGCACTGGCTCCTCCCTCTATGACCCTCCTCCAGACCTCAGTTAGGATACTGTGCCCGGAAGAGCTGACACAATAAGGAAGGATTTTGAATCCCGGGTAAGACTCATACCAGCCACACCAATCACACCGTATAACTCGTGATACTATACCCAGTTAACAGTATGAAATATAACTGAGCCTCTCAACAGATGGCTCAACAATAACCCTTTAGTTAAACAATAACTATATACAAGTATTGCAGACAATCCGCACTTGGGATGGGCGCCCAGCATCCACTACGGACTACGAGAAATAGATTTACCGGTGAGTAAAATCTTATTTTCTCTGACGTCCTAAGTGGATGCTGGGACTCCGTAAGGACCATGGGGATTATACCAAAGCTCCCAAACGGGCGGTAGAGTGCGGATGACTCTGCAGCACCGAATGAGCAAACTCTAGGTCCTATTCAGCCAGGGTATCAAACTTGTAGACTCTTGCAAAAGTGTTTGAACCCGACCAAGTAACAGCTCGGCAAAGATGTAAAGCCGAGACCCCTCGGGCAGCCGCCCAAGAAGAGCCCCTTTCCTCGTGGAATGGGCTTTTACAGATTTAGGGTGCGGCAGTCCAGCCGCAGAATGTGCAAGTTGAATCGTGCTACAGATCCAGCGAGCAATAGTCTGCTTAAAAGCAGGAGCACCCAGCTTGTTGGGTGCATACAGGATAAATAGCGAGTCAGTTTTCCTGACTCCAGCCGTCCTGGAAACATATTTTCAGGGCCCTGACTACGTCCAGTAACTTGGGAGTCCTCCAAGTCCCAAGTAGCCGCAGGCACCACAATAGGTTGGTTCACATGAAAAGCTGATACCACCTTAGGAAGGAATTGGGAACGAGTCCTCAATTCCGCCCTATCCATATAAAAAAATCAGATAAGGGCTTTTGCATGACAAAGCCGCCAATTCTGATACACGCCTGGCCGACGCCAAGGCCAACAGCATGACCACTTTCCACGTGAGGTATTTTAGCTCCACGGATTTAGGTGGCACAACCCAATGCGACTTCAGGAAATCCAACACCACGTTGAGATCCCACGGTGCCACTGGAGGCACAAACGGGGGCTGAATATGCAGCACTCCCTTAACAAAAGTCTGAACTTCAGGCAGTGAAGCCAGTTCTTTTTTGGAAGAAAATGTACAGAGCCGAAATCTGGACCTTAATGGAACCCAATTTTAGGCCCATAGTCCCTCCTGACTGTAGGAAGTGCAGAAATCGACCCAGTTGAAATTCCTCCGTTGGGGCCTTCCTGGCCTCACACCAAGCAACATATTTTCGCCATATGCGGTGATAATGTTTTGCGATCACATCTTTCCTAGCCTTAATCAGCGTAGGAATGACTTCCTCCGGAATGCCTTTTTCCTTTAGGATCCGGTGTTCAACCGCCATGCCGTCAAACGCAGCCGCGGTAAGTCTTGGAACAGACAGGGCCCCTGCTGCAGCAGGTCCTGTCTGAGCGGCAGAGGCCATGGGTCCTCTGAGATCATTTCATGAAGTTCTGGGTACCAAGCTCTTCTTGGCCAATCCGGAACCACGAGTATAGTTCGTACTCCTCTCCTTCTTTTATTCTCAGTACCTTGGGTATGAGAGGCAGAGGAGGGAACACATACACCGACTGGTACACCCACGGTGTTACCAGAGCGTCCACAGCTATCGCCTGAGGGTCCCTTGACCTGGCGCAATATATTTTTAGCTTTTTGTTGAGGCGGACGCCGACATGTCCACCTGTGGCCTTTCCCAATGGTGTACAATCATTTGGAAGACTTCTGGATGAAGTCCCCACTCTCCCGGGTGGAGGTCGTGCCTGCTGAGAAAGTCTGTTTCCCAGCTGTCCACTCCGGGAATGAACACTGCTGACAGTGCTAACACATGATTTTCAGCCCATCGGAAAATCCTTGTGGCTTCTGCCATCGCCATCCTACTTCTTGTGCCGCCCTGTTGGTTTACATGGGCGACCGCAGTGATGTTGTCTGACTGGATCAGCACCGGCTGGTGTTGAAGCAGGGGTCTAGCCTGACTTAGGGCATTGTAAATGGCCCTTAGTTCCCGAATATTTATGTGTAGGGAAGTATCCTGACTCGACCATAGTCCTTGGAAGTTTCTTCCCTGTGTGACTGCCCCCCAGCCTCGAAGGCTGGCATGCGTGGTCACCAGGACCCAGTCCTGTATGCTGAATCTGCGGCCCTCTAGAAGATGAGCACTCTGCAGCCACCACAACAGCGACACCCTGGCCCTTGGAGATAGGGTTATCAGCCGATGCATCTGAAGATGCGACCCGGACCACTTGTCCAACAGATCCCACTGGAAGATCCTTGCATGGAACCTGCCGAATGGATTTTCTTCGTAAGAAGCTACCATCTTTCCCAGGACTCGCGTGCATTGATGCACCGACACCTGTATTTGTTTTAGGAGGTCTCTGACTAGAGATGACAACCCCTTGGCCTTCTCCTCCGGGAGAAACACTTTTTCCTGTTCTGTGTCCAGAACCATACCCAGGAACAGTAGACGCGTCGTAGGAACCAGCTGCGACTTTGGAATATTCAGAATCCAGCCGTGTTGTTGTAGCACTTCCCGAGATAGTGCTACTCAGACCAACAACTGCTCCCTGGACCTCGCCTTTATAAGGAGATCGTCCAAGTACGGGATAATTATAACTCCCTTTTTTCGAAGGCGTATCATCATTTCGGCCATTACCTTGGTAAATACCCTCGGTGCCGGGGACAGACCAACGGCAACGTCTGGAATTGGTAATGACAGTCCTGTACCACAATTTTGAGGTACTCCTGGTGAGGAGGGTAAATGGGGACATGCAGGTAAGCATCCTTGATGTCCAGTGATACCATGTAATCCCCTTCGTCCAGGCTTGCAATAACCGCCCTGAGCGATTCCATTTTGAACTTGAACCTTCGTATATAAGTGTTCAAAGATTTCAATTTTAGAATGGGTCTCACCGAACCGTCTGGTTTCGGTACCACAAACATTGTGGAATAGTAACCCCGGCCTTGTTGAAGGAGGGGTACCTTGATTATCACCTGCTGGAAGTACAGCTTGTGAATTGCCGCCAGTACTACCTCCCCTTTCTCCGAAGGCAGCAGGCAAGGCTGATTTGAGGTAACGGCGAGGGGGAGTCGCCTCGAACTCCAGCTTGTATCCCTGTGATACTACTTGCAGAACCCAGGGATCCACCTGTGAGCGAGCCCACTGGTTGTTGAAGTTCCCGAGACGCGCCCCCACCGCACCTGGCTCCACCTGTGGAGCCCCAGCGTCATGCGGTGGACTCAGATGAAGCGGGTGAAGATTTTTGATCCTGGGAACTGGCTGTCTGGTGCAGCTTTTTCCCCTCTTCCCTTGTCTCTGTGCAGAAAGGAAGCGCCTTTGACCCGCTCGCTTTTCTGAAGCCGAAAGGACTGTACCTGATAATACGGTGCTTTCTTAGGCTGTGAGGAAACCTGAGGTAAAAAAATTTCTTCCCAGCTGTTGCTGTGGATACGAGGTCCCAGAGACCATCCCCAAACAATTCCTCACCCTCATAAGGCAGAATCTCCATGTGCCTTTTAAAGTCAGCAGCACCTGTCCACTGCCGGGTCCCTAATACCCTCCTGGCAGAATGAACATTGCATTAATTTTGGATGCCAGCCGGCAAATATCCCTCTGTGCATCCCTCATATATAAGACGACGTCTTTAGTATGCTCTATGGTTAGCAAAATAGTATCCCTGTCTAGGGTATCAATATTATCTGACAGGGTATCAGACCACGCTGCAGCAGCACTATGCTGAGGCAATTGCAGGTCTCAGTATAGTACCTGAGTGTGTATATACAGACTTCAGGATAGCCTACTGCTTTTTATCAGCAGGCTCCTTCAAAGTGGCCGTATCCTAAGACGGCAGTGCCACCTTTTTTGACAAACGTGTGAGCGCCTTATCCACCCTAGGGGATATCTCCCAACGTGACCTATCCTCTGGCGGGAAAGGGTACGCCATCAGTAACTTTTTAGAAATTACCAGTTTCTTATCGGGGGAACCCACGCTTCATTTACTCATCTGATGGGGGAACAAAACACTGGCTGCTTTTTCTCCCCAAACATAAAACCCCTTTTTTTTTTTTTGGTACTTGGGTTAATGTCAGAAATGTGTAACACATTTTTCATTGCCGAGTGCAACGGATGTTCCTAGTGGATTGTGTATATGTCTCAACCTCGTCGACACTGGAGTCAGACTCCGTGTCGACATCTGTATCTGCCATCTGAGGTAGCGGGCGTTTTTGAGCCCCTGATGGCCTTTGAGACGCGGGCTGAGAAGCCGGCTGTCCCATAGCTGTTGCGTCATCCAGCCTTTTACATAAGGAGTTGACACTGTCGGTTAATACCTTCCACTTATCCATCCACTCCCCACAGGGGGCGACATCACATTTATCGGCATCTGCTCCGCCTCCACGTAACCTTCCTCCTCAAACATGTCGACACAGCCGTACCGACACACCGCACACACACAGGGAATGCTCTGACTGAGGACAGGACCCCACAAAGTCGTTTGGGGAGACAGAGAGAGAGTATGCCAGCACACACCAGAGCGCTATATAATGCAGGGATTAACACTATAACTGAGTGATTTTTCCCCAATAGCTGCTTGTATACACAATATTGCGCCTAAATTTAGTGCCCCCCCTCTCTTTTTAACCCTTTGAGCCTGAAAACTACAGGGGAGAGCCTGGGGAGCTGTCTTCCAGCTGCACTGTGAAGAAAAAATGGCGCCAGTGTGCTGAGGGAGATAGCCCCGCCCCTTTTTCGGCTGACTTTTCTCCCGCTTTTTTTTTATGGATTCTGGTAGGGGTATTTATCACATATATAGCCTCTGGGACTATATATTGTGATTTTTTGCCAGCCAAGGTATTCATATTGCTGCTCAGGGCGCCCCCCCCCCCAGCGCCCTGCACCCATCAGTGACCGGAATGTGAGGTGTGCATGAGGAGCAATGGCGCACAGCTGCAGTGCTGTGCGCTACCTTGTTGAAGACCGAAGTCTTCTGCCGCCGATTTCCAGGACCATCTTCATGCTTCTGGCTCTGTAAGGGGGACGGCGGCGCGGCTCCGGGACCGAACGATCGAGGTCGGGTCCTGTGTTCGATCCCTCTGTCCAGTAGCCTAAGAAGCCCAAACTATCTCCAGTCAGGTAGGTTCGCTTCTTCTCCCCTTAGTCCCTCGTAGCAGTGAGTCTGTTGCCAGCAGATCTCACTGAAAATAAAAAAACCTAAAATATACTTTCTTTTCTAGGAGCTCAGGAGAGCCCCTAGTGTGCATCCAGCTCAGCCGGGCACAAGATTCTAACTGGGGTCTGGAGGAGGGTCATAGAGGGAGGAGCCAGTGCACACCAGGTAGTCCTAAAGCTTTCTTTAGTTGTGCCCAGTCTCCTGCGGAGCCGCTATTCCCCATGGTCCTTACGGAGTCCCAGCATCCACTTAGGACGTCAGAGAAATGACAGTTAGGAGTAGATTGGTTGGAGTACCATTTAAGATTAGTAATAAGTGATAACAAGTATATCACTATTTGTTAAATCTGCCCCTTTTAGCTTTTGAGTAGTATAGGTTAGAAATTTCGGAGAAGGAATCCATTAGATAATCAAAATCCCCAATAGGTGCACAGTTTTTTATTGTTTTTTTCACAACAGCAAAATATGGCAGATTACCCTCTGCATTGATATATAGAGGTTTAATAACATTACAGTAAGAAATAAAAATCCACTGCATCTAATAGATTAACTGTTTTAACAATGAGAGTAGGCATCTATTTTTAATAATCTAAATCTCAGGAGGTGCATATAATTTAATCCGCATCCACCAAGGAAATTAATGGAAGACAACATTCAGTGTGCATACAGGGCATCAGGTGTATTTGGCATTGCCCCTTGGGCTCAGTAATGCTCCAGCTGTATTTCAAAACCTGATTAATGAGGTGTTAAGGGAGTTTCTGGGTAGATGCATTGTAGTATATTTGGATGATAAACGTATTTACTCTTCTGCTGTTTAGGTCCGTAGCAGGTAAATTAAACAGGTATTGCAAAAATTACAGGAACGATTGCTTACGAAATTTTTGAAATGTGAATTTGCAATTTATGAGGTTTCCTAATGTAGTTTTATAAAATTTGTCTCTAAAGGACAAATGCAATATAGAACAGGGTTATTTCATCAAACCATTGTGGGGATTTTGGGGACTTAATTATTAGTTTTATTCTGTAATCGTTGTACCGCTCATATTTATGACAAAGTGCAGTGGATACTGCAAAATGGTCTTTAGAGATGTAAAATCTGTTGTCAAGCTAAAAGAGGCTCCCATTTCACTTTTGTGTCAGTCAGAATTTGTCATTTGTTGTAGAAACGGATGCATGTGGGGCCTGGAGTCATTTCTCCGGTTAATGGCAAAGACCTCAAACAAAACCCCTGTGAATTCTTCTCATAAACATCTCAGCAGCTGAACATTAATTCTGATGTGGAAAACAGGGAATTGTTGGCTATTAAAAGGATTTTTAAGGATGGTGACACTGGTTGGTGAAACTGCCCACAGATAGGTGTGCCAAGCTTGTGTCATGATTTTCAAATAGACTGGAGGCTGTAATTGCTGCCAAAAGGTTTTGTGCAAAGGCTGTGAATACTTATGTACATGTGATTGATTGATTGATTGATTCATTTTTAATAAATTTGCAAAAATCTCAAAAAAACTTTTTTCATGTTGTCATTATGGGGTATTGTGTGTAGAATTTAAAGGAAAAAATTTATTTATTTCATTTAGGAAAAGTGAAGCACTGTGAATACTTTCCAGGTGCACTGTAGACTGTGATCTAAGAATGTTAAGGTAGACGCATTGTCTAGACATGATATTCCACTGCAATATTCAGATTCTCCTCTCATAGGCAGAGGGAGGGTTTCCAGTTGCCTGAAAATCCCCAAAGCCAGTGGTTCAAATTATGACCACAATAGCAGTAGGGGTGTGTCATGAAAGGTCGACACTCAGAATGTCGACATGAACATTAGTTCAACAAACAAAATGTCAACATGCCTGACCGGATACCAGCAGCAATATAGAATATGATTTTGCTAGCTCTGCAGCCACAACATGTAGTACAAAGGGAAATACAGAGCTGCTGTGTGTGTGGATCAGAGTGCTCAATCCGTGCACCAGAACAGAGACCAGAGAGAAGCTACCAGCAAAAAGAGAAAGGCGTCTTCATATAAGCTGGGAGAATGTGTGTTTAGAAAAATCAGTTCTGTCTCATACTGGTTACATTATGTATGTATATTTGTTATGGGATGCTACTCACATCCTGAACAATCATGTTGTTTATACAAGATAAATATTTGATAAAGAAAGTTCATTTTTTAGATTCTGTCCCCTGCAGCCTGTACTATAGACCGTGTATAGGGTTAGTTATAAATACTATATTACGTACACGATCAAGTATTCATGGTAGCCAATGTGTACATTTATATCCAGGGTCAGTGCTAGGTTTGGGAAACAAAGAGGTGCACAGTATTAAGTTCCAAGTGATTGTCTAAATAAAAATGAATACATTATTAAACGGATTAAAATATACATATAGTAAGAAAATAAGTTTTCTAAAGTAAAAACAAACCAACTGATAAAACGTGTAGAGGAAAAATCAGTGATGAACGTGTATAATAAGCACCATTAGTAAATAGTGTACATGTGTCTCTCAAATGTTAGTTGGATAAATGAGTAAATATACAGTGATTTAACTTATATTGTGTATCCAAGTGAAAGGCACTCACAGTATAGTCATGATGGAAAAGTAGTAGCACTATAGCTATTTTCAGTATCAACACAATGTCATACAATATAACGAATGTTTAATTTAAAATATATTAAACATTTTTGTTATAATGTTTATTGTTGTATATTGCAGCCTCCATGCGGGTGTTCTGTGTATCATATAGAATATCTGCCTCAAAAATAATAGCTGGGTATTAATCGAACATGAATGTGTCTCATTAAGAATTAGCTACTTAATTATGAATGGTATTTCAGTTAAAGCTAAACCATGTAATATAGAACAGTGTGGATAAATACAGTAGTTTATTGTTACTGCAGTTTAGTTAATCGTCACAGTTCCCATCCCTGTAGTCAATAGTCTATTTTGGCAATTGTTTGCAACAAGGTATCCATTTTCACATTATTGATCTTTACACGGTTCCCTCATATGTAAGAAAAAGAATGTATCATTCCAAACAAACGTAACATAAAATGATATAAAAGTAACAGCAATGTATTGGTACAGTGAAACAAAAACAAGTTTCGCTGTAGCTTTTTTTATGGGTACCAATTTTCAGCTGCGCCCCAATACTCTCGGACTTAATCCATGGCACCAGAAGCAGGAGACTTGGATTTTGGAATCGTGCTCACATCCCAGAAGAAAAACACATTCCCTGCACTGTGTGAGGCAGAGTATAGTTTGTTATGCACTAATTATGAGGGCTGGCCACACTTGCTCTAAAATCAAGCATTTAGAAATATCGCATTTGCTCATACCTCCATGCCCTGCGTTCATTCTTGCGGACAAAATTGTTGTGGCAATCACTTGTGATTTATCTGTATTATTGAAGTATGCTCCGAGCACCTTTTAACAGACCTGATGGTAACGGTTTTGTTCCTGAAAACCTAAGAGCCGTTGGTATCATCAAAACTTGAAAGATATTAGCCTGCTCTGTTTAGTGCCCATCTCTCAGAGATGTAAGCGTTTGTGAAAAGGTGGCAATGTAAATATCATAGGGGTCATTCCATAAGTACACTCATGCCTTTGCCTGAAAAGCCCTGGTTATGCATTTCTTTTTTTTTTTTAATTCTTTATTTTGCGCTGCGAATTACAATAGGTAAACAAACATTGACAAGGGGGACAAGCGGTCAGGAGAACCAACGTCCAACAGAAGCCACAATTTTTAGAATAAACAGTAAAAGTAATCAAAAATAACTTATCAGTAATCAAGTATCCAATTTAGGGGGGGAGGGAAGGAGGGGAGAGGGGGGTGGGGGAAAGGGGTATATGCTGAGAATAATGAGTTCAGAACAAAAGATAGAGAAGGAGGGCAAGTGAAAGACGAGAGAATATAGGAAGGAGGAGAAAAAGAGGAGGAAAGAAGAGAGAGAAGAAGAAAAGGAGATGGAGAAAGATCAGTAGGCAATGCCCATGGGTCTACGGGTGGGGCTAGGGACAAGAGGGGGGAGACAGCGGTCGACGTTCAGCGGCGAGCCAGGGGGCCCAAACCTGTTTAAAAACATGACCTCGGTCATGAAGGTAATACGTAATCTTCTCCATTGATGCAATATGCCAAATTTTGGTTTTAAGGGCTAAGAGAGAAGGAGGAGAGGGGTTTTTCCAATTGAGGGCTATCAGTGATTTTGCCGCAGTTAGAATGTGTGTACTCAGTTTACGGGAGAATTTATCAAGCATCGGGGGAGGGTAGCACAGCAGAAAGATCCAGGGATCTTTCAGCACGGGGGAAATCTAGAAGAGAGACAAGGAGGGAGTGGACTAGATTCCAAAAGGGAATGATGGACGGGCAGGACCACCATATATGTATCATATCGCCTCTAGATTCGCAGTTTCTCCAGCAAGCAGGGGAAGCAGACAAAGAGTTTGTTTAGTCTATCCGGGGTGTAGTACCATCGATAGTAAATTTTGTAAGCCGTCTCTTTGAAAGCAGTGGCAATGGAGCATTTAGCAATCCCCAGTCTCATGTCCCCCCAGTCTCCACTCTCCTGAGGGGGCACAAGCTCACGCTCCCATGCGAGCTCGTGGGTCCAAGAGGAGGGAAGGGAAGAATCCAGTAAAAGGGAGTAAAGTTGAGAGATTAAGCCTTTGGAGAGGTGCGAGTGTACGCATAAACTTTCCAAGGGAGTGAGGGCTCGGAGCAGGGCGGAGGAGGGCAGAGAGCCCAAGAAGTGCTGGATTTGTAGGAATTGAAAGGGGTTAAGTGAGTGCGAGGGGGTCTTCTGTTGTAAGTCAGGGAGGGACAGCCATTGACCCCGATCGGCAAAATCAGATGGGAATTTAAAGCCCAGCGTTATCCATGTACAGAATCTCGTAGCAGAGTATCCAGGAGGAAACATAGGGTTCTGCCAGATAGGGGTCAAGGGTGAAGGGGTAGTGGTGAGACCCATCTTCAGAGGGTGGGAGTCCCAAATTTTAAGGTTAAATTTGATCGTGGGGAGGAGTTTGGAGGCTGGGGGCCGGGAGGCCAAGGGCACAGGGGGGTCAGGTCCGATAGGTTGATATAGGCTGCTTCGATATCTAACCAGGATACGGATCCCGGAGGGGCATAAGAGGCGACAACATGGGAGAGGTGAGAGGCCAGGTAGTAGAGTTTGATATCCGGAAGGCCTCTTGCGGCCGCGGAGGTTGGCCGTTTCAGGGTATTGGCAGCAATGCGGGGAGGTCTGTGGTTCCAGATAAAACGCACAAGTGCACGCTGGGTAGTTCGAAGAAAGGAGGCCGGGACTGCCACAGGGAGGGTCTGGAAAAGGTAGAGCCATTTGGGGATTATGGTAATTTTAACCGCTATGATCCTGCCCAGCCACGAAATAAAAAGACTCTTCCAGGACGTCAGGTCAGCGAGCGTTTTGGTGAGGAGGGGTGGGAAGTTTTTCCTAAAGAGAGAGTCGTAGCGGGAGGTCAAGTAGATCCCCAGGTATTTGATCTTTGTAGGTTGCCATTTAAAATTTAAATTAGTGCGAAGGGATTCAGCTTCACAGAGGGGGACGTGGAGCAGCATGGCCTTGGATTTGGAATAATTGATCTTGTAGCCTGATACAAGGCTATAAGAATGGAGGACTGAAAATAGATTCGGGAGCGAGATAAGGGGCTGGGTCAGGGAAAGTAGAACGTCATCTGCGAAGAGGGAGATTTTGGGATCGGTACGGCTCACTGGTATACCATGTATACCCTGGTGAGCTCTAATTTGGGAGGCGAGCGGCTCAATAACAAGGGCGAATATTAATGGCGACAGGGGGCAGCCCTGACGCGTACCATTCGATATGCGGACCGGGGCAGACGGGACACCATTGATTAGGACTGTGGCAGAGGGGGTGGAGTATAGTGCCAGAACACCAGTGAGGAAGACACCCGACAAGCCATAGGCCTCCAGGGCGGCTCTTAAAAAACTCCAGGAGATCCGGTCGAAAGCTTTTTCAGCATCCAAGGAGAGCATGATAGTGGGGGATCCCCTGGAGTTCGAGATATGTAAAAGATCAATAGCGCGTCTGGTGTTATCCCTCGCCTGGCGGCCCGGAATAAACCCCACTTGGTCGTAGTGGACAAGGGAAGGGAGATACGGGTTAAGGCGGTTAGCTTGGATTTTAGCAAAGATTTTAAGCTCCAGGTTCAGGAGAGATATAGGGCGGTAGCTAGCGCAGTTGAGGGCGCCCTTGCCTTCCTTAGGAATCACCACAATTCTAGCCTCCAGCATCTCAGGAGGAAAGGAGTCGCCATGGATAATCTTATTAAACAGGGATTGAAGGTGGGGGGAGAGGAGATCGGAGAATTGTTTGTAGTAGAGAGCTGTGAACCCATCCGGGACAGGAGATTTACCGATCTTTTGCAAGAGAATAGTCTGGGCAATTTCTTCCACCGAGATCTCGCTGTTAAGCTGGTCCATGGCGTCTCGAGACAATTTAGGCAGGTTAAAGGCTGAAAGAAAGTGAGAGACCAGGTCAGAGTGGGACTGGGAGGGGGGACCAGACGGGGAGGGTGGAAGATTGTATAAGTCATTGTAATAGGATTGGAAAGCCGCCCTAACGGCGGTAGGGTCATGGACTAACCGATTAAGAGGGTCTCTAATAGAAATAATATTAGTTTTGGCTCTAGCGGAGCGGAGTCGTGCCGCCAGGATCTTGTCCGCCTTAACCAACTTCTCATAAAAAGTCTGGCGGAGCCATTTGAGACGTTTAGCCACCCGTCTGGAGAGTAGGGGATCAAGTTCCACCTTAACAGTACAGAGTTCAGACAAGATGGCCTGGTCGGAGGACGCCTTGTGCTGGGTCTCAAGGGTGTGGAGTTTAATAGAAAGTCTGTTAAACTGGGTGAGGGATTGTTTCTTGGCTTTTGAGGCTAGGCTGATGATGTGCCCACGGAGGACCGCCTTGTGTGCCAGCCAGAGAGTGGACCTGGAAGTGTCGGGGGAGTCGTTCAGGGTAAAATAGTCAGAAAGCTTATCCCGAAGATGGGAGCGTATCTCCGGGTTGTGAAGGAGGGAGTCGTTAAGGCGCCAGGTCATGGGGCGGGGGCGAGAGAGCAGACCCGAAAGGTCGCAGGAGATAGGGGCATGGTCGGACCAGATCAGTGGGTGTATATAGGCAACGTGGAGATTCAAGGCAAGTTCGTGGCTGAGCATGATCATATCGATGTGGGAGTAAGAATTATGAGGAGCAGAATAGAAGGTGTAGTCGCGCGCTGAGGGATCTTTTATCCTCCAGGAGTCGTAGAGAAGCCGGGATCGCATGAGATGGAGGAGGGATCTAGAGCGGAGAGAGTCAGACGGGGAAGCAGAGGGCAGAGAGGGAGAGCGGTCTATGTTTGGATTTAACACAGAGTTGAAATCTCCAGCTAGTATGAGGTCGCCCTGTCGGACTTGAGTAAGAAGCGTGTCTAATTTCGCAAAGAACAACTCTTGTCTCTGGTTAGGGGCATAAATGTTGGCTAGGGTGCATAGTTTGTTATTGAGTTTCCCCACCAACACAAGAAACCGGCCTTCCTTATCAGCGTGGGAGTCGAGGAGTTCAAAGGTGAGGTGACAGGCAAATAGGATCGCGACTCCTCGCTTTTTGGCTGAATGGTCACAGGCATGAAACGCGTCAGGGTACGGTTTACATTGTAGGGTAGGGTGGGCATCATGTAGAAAATGAGTCTCCTGAAGGAAGACCAGGTCACCTCTATGAAGTTTAAGGGTGGCAAAGAGCTTACCTCTCTTTTGAGGGCTATTCAGGCCCTTCACATTAAAAGAAAGTACACGGAGACCCATGGGCAAGCAGCAAAGAGGTAGGCAGAATAAGGGGAGCGCCGAGTTCCAGAAGTAGGGTGGAAGGGAAAAAATAAGATTTTACTTACCGATAAATCTATTTCTCGGAGTCCGTAGTGGATGCTGGGGTTCCTGAAAGGACCATGGGGAATAGCGGCTCCGCAGGAGACAGGGCACAAAAAGTAAAGCTTTTCCAGATCAGGTGGTGTGCACTGGCTCCTCCCCCTATGACCCTCCTCCAGACTCCAGTTAGGTACTGTGCCCGGACGAGCGTACACAATAAGGGAGGATTTTGAATCCCGGGTAAGACTCATACCAGCCACACCAATCACACCGTACAACCTGTGATCTAAACCCAGTTAACAGTATGATAACAGCGGAGCCTCTGAAAGATGGCTTCCTTCAACAATAACCCGAATTAGTTAACAATAACTATGTACAATTTATGCAGATAATCCGCACTTGGGATGGGCGCCCAGCATCCACTACGGACTCCGAGAAATAGATTTCTCGGTAAGTAAAATCTTATTTTCTCTATCGTCCTAGTGGATGCTGGGGTTCCTGAAAGGACCATGGGGATTATACCAAAGCTCCCAAACGGGCGGGAGAGTGCGGATGACTCTGCAGCACCGAATGAGAGAACTCCAGGTCCTCCTTAGCCAGAGTATCAAATTTGTAAAATTTTACAAACGTGTTCTCCCCTGACCACGTAGCTGCTCGGCAAAGTTGTAATGCCGAGACCCCTCGGGCAGCCGCCCAAGATGAGCCCACCTTCCTTGTGGAGTGGGCCTTTACAGATTTAGGCTGTGGCAGGCCTGCCACAGAATGTGCAAGTTGGATTGTGCTACAGATCCAACGAGCAATCGTCTGCTTAGACGCAGGAGCACCCATCTTGTTGGGTGCATACAATATAAACAACGAGTCAGATTTTCTGACTCCAGCTGTCCTTGCAATATATATTTTTAATGCTCTGACAACGTCCAGTAACTTGGAGTCCTCCAAGTCACTTGTAGCCGCAGGCACTACAATAGGCTGGTTCAGATGAAATGCTGACACCACCTTAGGGAGAAAATGCGGACGAGTCCGCAGTTCTGCCCTGTCCGAATGGAAAATCAGATATGGGCTTTTGTAAGATAAAGCTGCCAATTCTGATACTCTCCTGGCAGAAGCCAGGGCTAGAAGCATGGTCACTTTCCAAGTGAGATATTTCAAATCCACCTTTTTTAGTGGTTCAAACCAATGAGATTTTAGAAAGTCCAAAACCACATTGAGATCCCACGGTGCCACTGGAGGCACCACAGGAGGCTGTATATGCAGCACTCCCTTAACAAAGGTCTGGACTTCAGGGACTGAAGCCAATTCTTTTTGAAAGAAAATCGACAGGGCCGAAATTTGAACCTTAATAGATCCCAATTTGAGACCCATAGACAATCCTGATTGCAGGAAATGTAGGAATCGACCCAGTTGAAATTCCTCCGTCGGAGCATTCCGATCTTCGCACCACGCAACATATTTTCGCCAAATTCGGTGATAATGTTGCACGGTTACTTCCTTCCTTGCTTTAATCAAAGTAGGAATGACTTCTTCCGGCATGCCTTTTTCCTTTAGGATCCGGCGTTCAACCGCCATGCCGTCAAACGCAGCCGCGGTAAGTCTTGAAACAGACAGGGACCCTGCTGAAGCAAGTCCCTCCTTAGAGGTAGAGGCCACGGATCTTCCGTGATCATCTCTTGAAGTTCCGGGTACCAAGTCCTTCTTGGCCAATCCGGAACCACTAGTATCGTTCTTACGCCTCTTTGCCGTATAATTCTCAATACTTTTGGTATGAGAGGCAGAGGAGGAAACACATACACCGACTGGTACACCCAAGGCGTTACCAGCGCGTCCACAGCTATTGCCTGCGGATCTCTTGACCTGGCGCAATACCTGTCCAGTTTTTTGTTGAGGCGAGACGCCATCATGTCCACCATTGGTCTTTCCCAACGGGTTACCAGCATGTGGAAGACTTCTGGATGAAGTCCCCACTCTCCCGGGTGAAGATCGTGTCTGCTGAGGAAGTCTGCTTCCCAGTTGTCCACTCCCGGGATGAACACTGCTGACAGTGCTATCACATGATTCTCTGCCCAGCGAAGAATCCTTGCAGCTTCTGCCATTGCACTCCTGCTTCTTGTGCCGCCCTGTCTGTTCACATGGGCGACTGCCGTGATGTTGTCCGACTGGATCAACACCGGTTTTCCCTGAAGCAGAGGTTCTGCCTGGCTTAGAGCATTGTATATTGCTCTTAGTTCCAGAATGTTTATGTGAAGAGACGTTTCCAGACTCGTCCATACTCCCTGGAAGTTTCTTCCTTGTGTGACTGCTCCCCAGCCTCTCAGGCTGGCGTCCGTGGTCACCAGGATCCAATCCTGTATGCCGAATCTGCGGCCCTCCAATAGATGAGGACTCTGCAACCACCACAGAAGAGACACCCTTGTCCTTGGAGACAGGGTTATCCGTAGGTGCATCTGAAGATGCGACCCTGACCATTTGTCCAACAGATCCCTTTGGAAAATTCTTGCGTGGAATCTGCCGAATGGAATTGCTTCGTAAGAAGCCACCATTTTTCCCAGGACTCTTGTGCATTGATGTACAGACACCTTTCCTGGTTTTAGGAGGTTCCTGACAAGCTCGGATAACTCCTTGGCTTTTTCCTCCGGGAGAAAAACCTTTTTCTGAACCGTGTCCAGAATCATCCCTAGGAACAGCAGCCGAGTTGTCGGCATTAACTGGGATTTTGGAATATTCAGAATCCACCCGTGCTGTTTTAGCACTTCTTGAGACAGTGCTAATCCCATCTCTAGCTGTTCTATGGACCTTGCCCTTATTAGGAGATCGTCCAAGTATGGGATAATTAATATGCCTTTTCTTCGAAGAAGAATCATCATCTCGGCCATTACCTTTGTAAAGATCCGAGGTGCCGTGGACAATCCGAACGGCCGCGTCTGAAACTGATAGTGACAGTTTTGTACAACGAACCTGAGGTACCCCTGGTGTGAGGGGTAAATTGGAACGTGGAGATACGCATCCTTGATGTCCAAGGATACCATAAAGTCCCCCTCTTCCAGGTTCGCTATCACTGCTCTGAGTGACTCCATCTTGAACTTGAACTTCTTTATGTACAGGTTCAAGGACTTCAGATTTAGAATAGGCCTTACCGAGCCATCCGGCTTCGGTACCACAAAAAGAGTGGAATAATACCCCTTCCCTTGTTGTAGAAGAGGTACCTTGACTATCACCTGCTGAGAGTACAGCTTGTGAATGGCTTCCAAAACCGTCTCCCTTTCGGAGGGGGACGTTGGTAAAGCAGACTTCAGGAAACGGCGAGGTGGATCTGTCTCTAATTCCAACCTGTACCCTTGAGATATTATCTGCAGGATCCAGGGATCTACCTGCGAGTGAGCCCACTGCGCGCTGTAATTTTTGAGACGACCGCCCACCGTCCCCGAGTCCGCTTGAGAAGCCCCAGCGTCATGCTGAGGCTTTTGTAGAAGCCGGGGAGGGCTTCTGTTCCTGGGAAGGAGCTGCGTGTTGCTGTCTCTTCCCTCGACCTCTGCCTCGTGGCAGATATGAATAGCCCTTTGCTCTCTTATTTTTAAAGGAACGAAAGGGCTGCGGTTGAAAAGTCGGTGCCTTTTTATGTTGGGGAGTGACTTGAGGTAGAAAGGTGGATTTCCCGGCTGTAGCCGTGGCCACCAAATCTGATAGACCGACTCCAAATAACTCCTCCCCTTTATACGGCAAAACTTCCATATGCCGTTTTGAATCCGCATCCACTGTCGCGTCCATAAAGCTCTTCTGGCCGAAATGGACATAGCACTTACCCGTGATGCCAGTGTGCAGATATCCCTCTGTGCATCACGCATATAAAGAAATGCATCCTTTATTTGTTCTAACGACAGTAAAATATTGTCCCTGTCCAGGGTATCAATATTTTCAATCAGGGACTCTGACCAAACTACCCCAGCACTGCACATCTAGGCAGTCGCTACAGCTGGTCGTAGTATAACACCTGCATGTGTGTATATACTTTTTTGGATATTTTCCATCCTCCTATCTGATGGATCTTTAAGTGCGGCCGTCTCAGGAGAGGGTAACGCCACTTGTTTAGATAAGCGTGTTAGCGCCTTGTCCACCCTAGGAGGTGTTTCCCAGCGCTCCCTAACCTCTGGCGGGAAAGGGTATAATGCCAATAATTTCTTTGAAATTATCAGCTTTTTATCAGGGGCAACCCACGCTTCATTACACACGTCATTTAATTCTTCTGATTCAGGAAAAACTATAGGTAGTTTTTTCACACCCCACATAATACCCTGTTTAGTGGTACCTGTAGTATCAGCTAAATGTAACGCCTCCTTCATTGCCAAAATCATATAACGTGTGGCCCTACTGGAAAATACGGTTGATTCGTCACCGTCACCACTGGAGTCAGTGCCTGTGTCTGGGTCTGTGTCGACCGACTGAGGCAAAGGGCGTTTCACAGCCCCTGACGGTGTTTGAGTCGCCTGGACAGGCACTAATTGATTGTCCGGCCGCCTCATGTCGTCAAACGACTGCTTTAGCGTGTTGACACTATCCCGTAGTTCCATAAATAAAGGCATCCATTCTGGTGTCGACTCCCTAGGGGGTGACATCCTCATATTTGGCAATTGCTCCGCCTCCACACCAATATCGTCCTCATACATGTCGACACACACGTACAGACACACAGCAGACACACAGGGAATGCTCCTAACGAAGACAGGACCCACTAGCCCTTTGGGGAGACAGAGGGAGAGTTTGCCAGCACACACCAAAAGCGCTATATATATATCAGGGATAGCCTTATAATAAGTGCTCCCTAATAGCTGCTTTGTTATATCAAAATATCGCCATAAATTTGCCCCCCCCTCTCTGTTTTACCCTGTTTCTGTAGTGCAGTGCAGGGGAGAGACTTGGGAGCCGTCCTGACCAGCGGAGCTGTGAGAGGAAATGGCGCCGTGTGCTGAGGAGATAGGCCCCGCCCCTTTTCCGGCGGGCTCGTCTCCCGCTATTTAGTGAATCCAGGCAGGGGTTAAATATCTCCATATAGCCTCTGGGGGCTATATGTGAGGTATTTTTAGCCTTTATATAGGTTACATTTGCCTCCCAGGGCGCCCCCCCCCAGCGCCCTGCACCCTCAGTGACTGCGTGTGAAGTGTGCTGAGAGGAAAATGGCGCACAGCTGCAGTGCTGTGCGCTACCTTTAGAAGACTGCAGGAGTCTTCAGCCGCCGATTCTGGACCTCTTCTGACTTCAGCATCTGCAAGGGGGCCGGCGGCGCGGCTCCGGTGACCATCCAGGCTGTACCTGTGATCGTCCCTCTGGAGCTGATGTCCAGTAGCCAAGAAGCCAATCCATCCTGCACGCAGGTGAGTTGACTCCTTCTCCCCTCAGTCCCTCGCTGCAGTGATCCTGTTGCCAGCAGGAATCACTGTAAAATAAAAAACCTAGCTAAACTTTTTCTAAGCAGCTCTTTAGGAGAGCCACCTAGATTGCACCCTTCTCGGCCGGGCACAAAAATCTAACTGGAGTCTGGAGGAGGGTCATAGGGGGAGGAGCCAGTGCACACCACCTGATCTGGAAAAGCTTTACTTTTTGTGCCCTGTCTCCTGCGGAGCCGCTATTCCCCATGGTCCTTTCAGGAACCCCAGCATCCACTAGGACGATAGAGAAATAGTAGATGACAGAGAGGCAAAACAGAGGATAGCGTGGTCAGAAAGGAGGGGGGGAGGGAAAAGAAACCGGGAGGGGGGGAGGGTAGGTGGTCGTCCGGCGGTAGAGGCCAGGACCGGTGGTGCTGACAGGGGGAAGGGGTGCTAGGTGTCGGGAGGGCACCTAGGTCAGCAAGAGGGCTCGAAGCCCTAAGGGGGCGCAGCCTGGTGTCCAGACGATGCATCACTAACCGCTTAGCAATGACCAAGAGGCAGGTCCCCCCTGGAAGGACCTTCAAGGAAAGGCTGGAGAGAAGACAGGAGTGAAGAACGGGTGGAGCGCCAGCTCCAGAGAGATATTGAAGAAGAGGAGAGAGAAGAAGGAGCAGGAGAAAGAAGAAAAAGGAAAATGAAAACAAGAAACAGAGTATCACACCGTATCAAGAGGTAACATCATAACAGTTGAGAACCGACTAAGGGATCGGGGAGTGAGAACATGGGAGATCTAAAGGTAAACAGCTCCCCAGGTAGGGAGTACGACCATGAAGGCAGACACAAACATAGGCAAGGTATATCAACTCAGAGAGCTACAAGTCCATCAGGGAACTGGTGGAGGAGCCTGAGAGGCCGAAGATGCTGGAACCGTGAACCACTCCGAGCTGGGGGGCGGAGGCGGGTTTTGCTGCGTCCGGGGAGGCAGAGAGGATGTAGAGGGGTCCCGTTCGTTGGTGTGGATACCCAGCTTGGAGAGCAGCGATTGAGCCTTGGATGGGTTTCTGGCTGTTAGTAGCTTTCCCTGATGCCAAACCAGGATACGGAACGGGAAACCCCAGCGGTACTTGACATTGTGCTGGGAGAGCAGGGAAGTAATGGGCTTAAAGTCTCTACGTTTGGCCAGGGTGAGGGGGGATAAGTCCTGGAAGATCTGCAGGGAGACATTTTGGAAGGACACAGACCCCAGTCGCCGTGCTTCTCTCATAACGGACTCTTTCGCGGTGAAGTAGTGCATTCGGAGAATGACGTCTCTAGGCTGGGAAGAGTCTTGGGAGCGGGGCCGGAGGGCTCGGTGTGCTCAGTCCAGGAGAAGGTGGTCTTCGGGGGTATCAGGTGACAGGAAGGTGAAGAGGCGTTTAAGGTAAAGTTCAAGGTGGGCCGCTTCAACGTCTTCAGGAATACCCCGAATCCTGAGATTATTTCTCCTCGCCCTATTATCCTGGTCCTCATGCTCCTCCCGCAATTGGGCAATATCTTGGCGGAGTTGATGGAAGTCGGTCTCAACCGTTTGCTGGAACGTCACCACCTCTTCCACTCGTCGCTCGAGTTGATCTGTTCTGGAGCCAATTTCGGAGATATCAGACTTCAGGGAGTGGAGAGCCTGAACAGAGGTCTTGACATCCCGCACCTCTTTGAGGAGGGAGAGGAAGTCCCTGCGGGTAAGGGGTGTGAGATCGTCGTCATCGGGGTCGGGGGGACCCTGGGGGTGTTCAGGAGCATCGGGCCCATTCTTGGCGGGGGTGCCCTTTTTAGTAAGGAATGGTGTGAGGTCAGAGCCCTGTGATTTTTTGCCACCTCTGGGCATCTTGTACGGTTGAGAAGGAGGGTAGACGGCATGAAGGGGGGTAGAGAAGGCGCTCCAGCAGTAAGGCTCAGGCCCAGGGGGGGTAAGGCGGGGGTATTAGAGAGATATCATGGCGCGGCCAGCAAGGCAGCGCGGGTGGGACAGGACCGAGGAGTTCCGGCAGTTAGAAAGGCCCACATGGTCCCGGAGGGGAGACCGCCAATTAGAGATCGCAGAAGATGGGCTGGTGCAATCCGTATGTTTGCCCGTGTGCAAGGTCTGCGAGGGTGAGGCCCGGACACGGACCAGCCAGTGACCGGGATGATGCCAAACTTCGGTAAACAAACAGGGATGACAGGCCCCAGCAGTGGAAGATGTCGTCACAGGCGCCGGGAGAAGCAGGGGCCCGCAGGGGCGGCAGAAGCATGGAGGGCCAGAGGTCAGATGAGATGCGGGCTCCGAAGGGCCTCAGGAGGGAGGCCAGTGCAGGGGGCCCAAGGTCAGGTAAGGTGCGGGCTTCGGGGGGCCACTGCGGGGGGCTCTCAGTGCGGGGTCCTGGGTCGCCGGGTTGCCGAGGAGACTCAGGCCGCCGGGGGGACGGGGACAGCAGCGCTCCGAGGGCTCACAGAGAAGGGCCAGGGAAGGGGTACAGAGGGGCACAGGCAGGCTGGCGCAGCCCGCAGAGATCCACAGCAGTGCGGGTGCTTGGCCGTCCACAGCTCTCCCCCCAGCCGCACGGCACCCCCGGCTCTCACCTCCGATCGTGCGGCGTCGGGTCCCGGCTTCCGGAAGCGAAGGAGGACGGAGACCTGGGGCACTGTAGATGCCGCACTCCGAGCGGGTGAAGATGCAGGGGAGGTCCGGGGCAGCCCGGAGGAGCCGGACAGGAGACGGGGATCCGGCCGGCGAGGCACGGACCGCCACACTGGAACCGGAAGCAGCAGCCACGTCCCGGCGTCCGTCGGTATGAGAGGCCCCGGCTTCACCGTGACCCGCAGGCCGCAACCCGCACAGACACAGGAGGTGTCTGCCGGCTCCGCGGACCACACAGGTCAGGCCAGGGGGACCCCAGCAGGAAGGATGGTGGGTCGTGAGGGGCCGTAGGGGTGCAGGAAGGGCAGGAATTTAAGGGCCGGGCAGGAGCTCCAGCTCCACACGTCCTGCTGGCTCAGAAGCCAGGCCACGCCCCTTGGTTATGCATTTCTATGGATTTTATTATTGAATTACCATTATCCAAAAGTTTCAATATCACATAAGTAGTGGATGACAGGTTCAGCAAGACGGCCCACTGTGTTTTCTTGCCAGGCCCTCCCACAGCCAGAATCAGTTTGTTCAACACATCCTTCGACTGCTTGGGATACCATCCAATATTGTATCCAATAAGGGACTCAATAGAGACATCATTTCTGGAAGTTATTTTGTAATGCAAGTTTTTCTACTGCACATCATCCCCAAACCATTGGTCAGACTGAAATGGTCAATCTGTAGCATAATACCTCAGATGTTACATATCCCATTCACATAACTTGGGTGAGTCACATCCACTTGCTTAGAACAAAGGTCCACATTCTGCATCAGGTATTTCTCCTTTTTCTCCTGTGTGTATAGCCAACATCATAAATCCATCGCTCTTTCAGGGATGCCACAGCCTGCGATTTCAGACTTTAGTAGTGTGTTGAATAGATTACATAAATTAAAAATTAAAAGGGTGTTCAGGTGGCTTTCTACAAGGCAGGGATGCTAGCCATTCTTTTTGACAGTAACAAGTGAATGTGTACATTTAAAGTTGGTGACAGACTCTGGCTATTTATTCGCAATATCAGACTAAAACAGGCAACTGCTGATTGTCAAGAGAATTAATGCTGTACTGTATGTTACCAACTGGATTTGCCCATAGCCTTCAGAATCTACAGAACTATACCTGCCCTCTTTTCCTGTAGATTCCCTAATAGAAATCTTCCCAAATTACCTGCAGTAGATGGTCAGTCTGAATCAGAATACAGAAAAAAAATATGTTGTATTCTACAAAAGGAACAGTCAATGTCACCATCTCATTCATAAGAATGTCCATGTGGAACAGTTCCACGGGTATTTTCCTCAAATCAGGGCACTGGGATCTGTCTCCTCAAAGGGAGGGGGGGTAATATTAGAAGGCAGAAAAGCCCCCCCAAAAAACCAAAACACACATTAGCGGCTCTTGTTCCTAGAATATAAGAATAATAGGATTTTAATACCTACCGGAAAATCCTTTTCTCGTAGTCCATAAGGGATATTGGGGACAGATTTAGTACGATGGGTATAGACGGGTCCAAAGGAGCCAGTGCACTTTAAATTTCTTCAACTGGGTGTGCTGGCTCCTCCCCTCTATGCCTCCTCCTACAGGTCAGTTATAGGTAAAACAGTGCCCGAAGGAGAAAGGACATACAGTACTTGAGAGACGGAACATAACAACAATAAGTGTGGCGAGATTTACACACCAGCATATAAAATAATCTGGCCAGCAACAGAAAACAGCAACAGCTGAACTGTAACACATAACCTGCAGAAAGTCATCGCACAGAGGCAGGCGCCCCAATATCCCTTATGGACTAAGAGAAAAGGATTTACCGGTAGGTATTTAAAATCCTATTTTCTCTAGCATCCATAAGGGATATTGGGGACAGATTTAGTACAATGGGGATGTCGCAAAGCTTCTAGAACGGGCGGGAATGTGCGGAGACTGCTGTAGCACCCCCTGCTTAAACGGAGTATCCTCTTTGGCCAGGGCATCAAATTTGTAGAATTTCACAAAAGTGTTCTTCCCCGACCAGGTAGCAACTTGGCATAGTTGCAAGGCCGAGATTCCACAGGCAGCCACCCAGGAAGAGCCCACTGACCTTGTAGAGTGGGCCTTCAGAGACTGAGGAACAGGTAAGGCTGCCGACACATAGGCCTGTTGGATAGTAAGCCTAATCCAACGAGCAATGGGTCTGCTTTGAAGCAGGACAACCCTTTTTCTGCGCATCATAAAGCACGAATAAGGAATCAGTCTTTCTGACCAGAGTTGTGCGCCTGACATAGATCTTCAAAGCACGCACAACATCCAAAGACTCTGGAGGAGCCGAAGCGACAGAACAGGACGGAACCACAATAGGTTGATTCAGGTGGAATGCGGAGACAACCTTCGGCAGGAACTGCTGTCTAGTCCGGAGCTCCGCTCTGTCCTCGTAAAAGACCAAGTAGGGACTTTTATACGATAAGGCCCCAAATTCAGAGACGCATCTAGCAGAAGCCAGGGCCAACAACATCACAGTCTTCCATGTGAGGTACTTGTCTTCTACCGTCATCAGAGGCTCAAACCAGGAGGACTGAAGAAATTTCAACACTACATCCAAAGCCCAGGGTGCCGTAGGTGGCACAAAGGGAGATTGTATGTGGAGTACCCCTTGTAAGAAGGTCTGAACTTCTGGCAACATAGCCAATTTCTTCTGAAAGAAAATTGAGAGAGCTGAAATCTGGACCTTAACAGGGCCCAGATGTAAGCACTTATCCACACCAGCCTGTAGGAAACGTCCCAAGTGAAACTCTGCAGGTGGATACGTGCGTTCCTCGCACCAAGAGACATATCTCCTCCAGAAATGATGATAGTGTTGACGTCACAGGTTCTCTGGCTTGCACCATAGTGGCAATGACTTTTTTGGAAAGCCCTTTGTGAGCTAGGATGTTCCGCTCAACTTCCATGCCATCAAACGAAGCCGCCGTAAGTCCGGCTAGATGAACGGTCCTTGCTGAAGAAGATCCTTTCTTAGCGGCAGAGGCCAAGGGTCTTCTATGGACATGTCCAGAAGAGTTGCGTACTACGCCATTCGGGGTCAATCTGGCGCAATCAGGATTGCTTGTACTCTGTGATATCTGATCAGCTGGAGCACCCTTGGGATCACTGGAATCGGAGGAAATAGGTATACCAGCCGGTAAGGCCAAGGAGACGCCAGCGCATCCACTGCACTTGCCTGAGGGCCTCTGATTCGCAAGCAGTAGCAGCAAAGCTTCTTGTTGAGGCGAGACGCCATCATGTCGAACTGCGGGTATCCCCACCTGTCAACAATCTGTTGAAACACCCGAGGATGTAATCCCCACTCCTCCGGGTGGAGGTCGTGGAGACTCAGGAAGTCCGCTTCTCAGTTGTCCACTCCTGGAATAAAAATTGCAGACAGCGCTCTTGCATTTCTTTCCACCCAGAGAAGTATTTCGACACTTCTCGCATGCAGGCCTTGCTTTTTGTCCGTCCCAGTCGACTGATGTATGCCACTGCCGTGGCGTTGTCCGACTGAACCTGGATCGCCTGATCCTTGAGTAGAGAGGAGGCCTGAATCAGAGGATTGTAGATAGCCCAAAAGTTCCAGAATGCTGATCGGAAGTAGGGCCTCTTGGGCAGACCACCTGCCCTGGAACTGCACCCCCTGGGTCACAGCTCCCCATCCTCTCAGGCTCGCATCCGTTGTGAGGAAGATCCAATCCTGAATCCCGAAACGTCGACCTTCCAGCAGTCTGGAAGACTGTAGCCACCACAGGAGTGAAATCCTGGCCTGTGGTGACAGCTGAATCATCCGGTGCATCTGAAGATGTGAACCAGACCACTTGTTCAGGAAGTCCAATTGGAAGGGTGTGGCATGGAACCTTCCGAACTGTAACGCATCGTACGAGGCCACCATTTTTCCCAACAATTTTATGCAAAGATGAATGGAAACTCGAGCAGGTCGGAGAACCACGCGAACAGTCTATTGAAGTGTTCTCACCTTGTCCTCTGGGAGGAACACTCTCTGAGCTACCGTATCCAGTATCATACCCAGAAACAGGAGCCGTTGACACAGTTCCAGATGAGACTTCTGTAGATTGAGGATCCACCCGTGGTAAGACAGAAGTTGGATAGTGCGATCTACAAGGAGCAGTAGAAGCTCCCTGGAACTTGCTTTTATCTGGAGATCGTACAGGTAAGGGACAATGTTGACCCCCTGGACTTTGAGCTGGAACATAATTTCCGCCATCACCTTCGTGAACACCCTCAGAGCTGTAGACAGGCCGAAGGGCAACGCCTGAAACTGGCAGTGATCGTTCAGTAGGACGAACCGCAAATAGGCCTGATAAGGAGGCCAAATTGGGATATGCAGGTGGGCGTCCTTGATATCCAGGGACACAAGGAATTCCTGTTATTACAGGCCCGCAATCACCGCTCTCAAAGATTCAATTTTGAATTTGAAAACCTTCAGGTAAGGATTCAAGCACTTCAGATTCAAAATGGGTCTCACAGACCCGTCTGGTTTTGGCACTACGAACAGACTGGAGTAGTAAACTTGTCCCTGCTGTAGCAGGGGTACTGGAACAACAACCCGGGACTGGACCAACTGGTCGATGGCCAGTAGTAGTGTAACACGCATATTTTCCAAAACTGGCAAACCTGATTAGAAAAATCGTTGGGGAGGAGCACCGTCGAACTCCAGCTTGTAACCCTGAGAGATAAGGTCCCTTACCCAGGCATCTTGGCAGGAACAGTCCCAGATGTGGCTGTAGTGATGTAACCGAGTTCCCACCACGAGATCCCCTCGGGGTGGGTGAGCACCGCCATGCTAAAGTCTTTGTGGAAACTGAACTGGTGCTCTGTTCCTGGGAGCCAGCAATGGGTGGGTTTCTTAGGCTTACCTCTGGAGCCTCTAGCTGCATTGGAGGCCCTAGATCGATATCTGGAGGACCAAAAGGACCGAGTGGACGGTCCCGGGTAGGTACGCCTAGCAGGCAGAGCCCCTGAGGGAGTCACACGGATTTCCCAGCAATAGCTTTGGAGATCCATGCATCCAATTCACCTCCGAAGAGCCATTCACCTCTGAAGGGAAGAGATTCCACATTACGTTTGGAATCAGCGAATGCAATCCACCGACGCAACCATATGGCTCTGCGTGCAGGCACAGCCATAGCAATGGTCCTAGCATTTATATTGCCAATCTCTTTAAGGGAGTCACAGAGGACTCTTGCTGTGTCCTGAATGTGTTTTAGGAAAGTTACAGTAGTAACCAAGATCATATCACCTGAAAGAAGCTCTTGAATCTGAGTAGCCCATGTATGAATGGCATGAGTCATCCAGCAACCAGCAATGACCGGCCTTTCAGCTACACTTGCAGCAGTGTAGATAGATTTTATAGTGGTTGCTATTTTCCTATCCCCCGGATCCTTTACCGTAAAAGAGCCCGGAGCAGGGAGCACCGCCTTTTTAGAAAGGGGAGAGACAGATGTCTACTGTTAGAGATTCTTGCCAAAATTTCCTGCCTTCAGGGGCAAATGGGAAGGTATTTAAAAACCTTTTTGACACCTGATATTTTTTGTCTGGATTTTTCCAGTCTAATTTAAATAAATCATCCAATTCTTTGGAATCAGGAAAGGTGACTGTCAGTTTGTCTTGTGGGAGGAAAAATTACTGATGATTAGTAGCATCCTCCAAAGGGAGCTTTAACACATCCCATATAGCCAATATGAGAGGTTCGATACCCTGTGTAGAGGTGGAATCCCCACTAATGGGATCCCCATCATCCCCACCCACCTGTACATCAACATCAGAATCTGATAAGATTGCAGGTGAAGCACTTTTTTGTGCACCTGTACTAAACAGCGGGGGATGTGAAGCATCAGCCTTGGCAGTTAGGCTAGCCACTGCTTGTTGCAGTTCTTGTGTTTTATTGGCATTGAGCGGAGATGACATAGCAGACATCATGGTTTTTATAGTCCCCAGCCAGGAAGGCTCTGGTCTCTCCCCCATGTTGTTATCAGCATTTTGTGATGACTGACTACACTGCTCACAGGATATGGAACCCGATGAACTAGGGGAGAATCTGGCATTACATACATTGCATGACTGCTGTTTCACCATAATGAAAGACAGAAACTATACACATACAACACAGACTGAATACAATACAAGCCTGGACTATTGCATGTGAGAGGAGACACAGGAGAGAGGACACCAACGCACCAAATGCTGTACAGCCCCAGTGAGACTGTCAGCGTTTTATGTATTAACATATAACAGTGATACTGCTGTACAGAGAATTCCCCAGAGGAATGTAAACTGTGCACTAATAGCGGCTCTCCACCTCTACACCCGGTACCAGTGATACTGTGACCGTTTTGAGGAGCTGCATTAGGCTACTGCTGCTTGCTTATGCAGAGGAAGGCGCCAAAATGCCGCTGAGCCCGCTCTGATGTAGCTCCGCCCCCCACTATGGCGCCGGAGCTACTAATAAGTTTTATACTGGCAATGTCTCCACAGGCTGTGTAGCCTCACATAAATGCTTGGTACAACAAACCTCCAGCCAGTCTCACGCAAGGACACCCGCGGGTCCCCCCAAGGAGGGACCCGTACGCCTCACCCACACTTCTGTCACACAATGACCCTGGGGGAGGGGGGGGGGGGGGGGGGTTGGCGGTCTGTACTCACGACAATCACCATCAGGCTCTGTTAGGGGTGTGCGGCAAGCTGCGGCTGCGACAGCTAAGGCGCAGTGCCCCGCTGAACAAACAGCCCCTCAGGACGGTGATCCTGCAGTGGAGAAGCGGCTCTGCACCTCATGAGGCCGGTAACCGTCTTCCCCCCTAACTCTCACGGCGCAGGTATGCTGTTGCCTAAACAGCATACCGAAATAAGTAAAAGTTTAAATGAAATTGAAAAAAAAAAACTCTGGAGCTTGCAGAGTGTCCATGCTCTCCTGAGGGCACTTTTTTCTAAACTGCCTGTGGGAGGGGGCACAGAGGGGAGGAGCCAGCACACCCAGTTGAAGAAATTTAAAGTGCACTGGCTCCTTTGGACCAGTCTATACCCATTGAACTAAATCTGGCCTCAATATCCCTTATGGATGCTAGAGAAAAGTATATACATGAAACTAGCTAAACAGCCATGCTGCAGTTGAAAATTCAGTAAGATATATTTTATTAAAACAGACACTAATTGTACCACATAAAAAATATAGATCTATAAATCACAGCACAAAATATTAAATATTCCCAGGTGTGTTACTTATATTCCATGTCAGTATGTGGTACTGTTAGTGCCTGACTTTATAAAATATTTCTTAGTAAAATGTCATCTTGCTCCACGACTGTTTAGTCACTTTCATGTGCATACTTTTTATTATACAAATACTAGGAACAAGTGCAGCCCTATTTATCAATTGTTTTCATTTCTTTTACATCCTCCTTGTGGCTGCTGCAGCGCACAGTAGCTTTACATTTTCCATATATTAGTCATAGAGGCATCTCTTTATTCTGCACTTGAGTTTTTCCTATTACTCCATTGCTCATTCGTGATGAGCTGCCGCTTTGACACGAGTCCGGTAGGTTGCCTAGTGACCGGGATGCTCTTATTTTAGTGTTCATTTGATGGGCCACTAAAGCTGGGTACACACTAGACGATACGCTCTATGAGCGATATCGTCTAGTGTTTTCCCTACCCTCCTGGACGGCCGGTATAGTGCGTACACACTGAGCAATATCGCTAACAATATTGTTCATTTAGTCACCTGGCCGCTGGCCCTAACATGCAGGTTTGGCCTGAACGTACAGACAACAACAATAATATCGTTAACGACCCACGGGAGTGCGCCTAGTTAACAATATAGTGCGTACACACTAACCAATATTACAAGCAATATCACTCAGAAGGAGGAAAATAAGAGATATCGTTCAAAATATTGCGCAATGTGTACCCGGCATAAGCCTAAAGAATGTAAAAGTTACTTTAGATTAAAAAAAAAAAAAGAGTTAAAAATAATATTCATAAAAATATGCATTTATTAGTAGACCATTTACATAAGCCAACGTCTGTTTTAGATATAGAGGGCTTACAAGGCTTAAAAAAAAATAAAAAAACCACACCAAATACCTTGTTTACACTCTGGAATCTGAGCCTGGTAATCAGTCCCCACTCGGATCATGCTGTCTAGGAAACAAAATAATAAATAAAAAAAGAGGGAGAAAAAACCCAAACAAATTAAAACAAACAAGACCATTAATTAATTTTACGATTAGCAGAAAGGTATGATAAGGATCACTAGGAAACTTGAACAACTACAAATCATGATAAAAACAACAGTGGCAGGGGCTCTAGACTGCACACTATAGCTGCTTATAATGAAAGGTGCCACCCTGCTGAGATCTATAGTACTATGCATAAAAGAGAGGGATGCAGGTGCACTAAGCGAACATTGCTACTCAAAATTGAAACATTTATTACAATTAAATTTCATATAAGAGGCAGTTAGCATAAATTTGGCCAAAGATATGGACTTGCCAACCATCGTCAAGGTCACCTCATTGTCGAGCAAGTCCCTAATCCTCTATGGTTCACGATCACCTCTTTGTCAAGGAAGTCCCTAACTCTCTGGGGTTCTTGTTGGGCACAGGGCACCCCCAAACCAGTACAGAAAAAGTATCAGGTGTGTGAAAGCAGCTACAGTACTCAGTGTTACAAGCAGTGGTCGAAGTGGGGCGGTATACGGCGGTATGGTATACCGCCACTTCTTCCACTGACCCGGAAATGAAAGTGCAGCATGAGGCGAGGGAAGTGGCCATCCTGCTGCACATGTTGCTCCCGTCCCTGCTCGGCGGCCGTGTAGAGCGCTGTACTAGCTCACAGCCGCTCACCGCTGCCAGCCGACCACCGCCAGCTACTCGCCGCTCACCACCACCAGCCGCAACAAATGAGTCAGGTAATGTTCCCCTGCTGTCACCCTCTCTCCCTGTTGCTACTGTCCCTGTCCCTACTGTCAATCTCTCTCCCCCTGTCGTCACAATTTCAGCTCATTCAGTGTGCTACAATGTGAATTTCGGCTCATTCAGTGTGCTACAATGTGAATTTTTGCTCATTCAGTGTGCTACAATGTGAATTTTTGCTAAAATGTGAATTTCGGCTCGTACCGTGTGCTACAATGTGAAAGGGGCACCAGTACTAGATAGTATAAGGGGTTCTACTACACTGGACACACACCCTATTGGGTGACCACGCCCCCTTTACCGGAGCGCATAATTGCGTCCTTGACTTTTGCATACCCCCACTTCAAAATTTCCACTTCGACCACTGGTTACAAGAGTAAAAAAGGTGTGAAAAAATAGGATTTTGGTACTTACAAGGTAAATCCTTTTCTTTGAATCCGTAGGGGGCACTGGAGTACTCTTGGGATATGGACGGCTTCCGCAGGAACAGGGCACTGAATATTTAAATTAAGAACACTCCACCCCTCCATATCCCAGAGTACCTCCGTGTTTTTTACTGAGCCGAACAGGAGCTATAGAGAGGTTGACAATGGAGAATTACATATAACATAACGGACAACAATAAAGTTGACACATAACGTTACTGACAACTAAACAGTTGACCCCATAACCGATAGAACTTGATAATTTGAACCAGTCGGTGAGAGTGTGTTACCATAAGATCCCCTGAACTTACCACAAACCAGGTAAAACTGCTCTGGGTGGGCGTCCAGTGCCCCCTATGGATTCAAAGAAAAGGATTTACCTGGTAAGTACCAAAATCCAATTTTCTTTTTCATCCACTAGGGGTCACTGGAGTACTCTTGGGACGTACCAAAGCTTCCCTCGTGGGCGGGAGAGCTGTTTGGCACCTGTAACACTAGGCGGCCAAAGCTAGATGCTGATGCGCAAACGTATCAAACTTGTAAAAGCGCACAAACGTGTGCACTGAAGACCATGTAGCCGCACGGCAAAGCTGCGTCGTAGAAGCTCCACAACCAGCTGCCCATGAAGTTCCCACAGAACGTGTGGAATGAGCGGTTACTGATGTAGGCGGCTGTAACCTAGCATGAAGGTAAGCCTGACGTATGGTCAGTTTTATCCATCTGGATAAGGTCTGCTTAGAAGCTGGCCAACCCATCTTGGCAGCATCATAGAGAACAAACAACGTATCCGTCTTACGAACTGTAGACGTTCGGGATACATAAACGTGTAGTGCTGGTACCACATCTAAAGTTCCAGAATCTCCTGTTAACACAGGAACTACTATTGGTTGATTGATGTGAAAAGATGACACTACCTTTGGTAAGAAAGCGGGATTCGTCCGAAGTTCCGCTCTGTCATCATGAAATAACAAATACGGTGGCTTGCATGACAAGGCACCCAAATCTGAAACACGCCTTGCCGAAGCTAAGGCTAGGAGAAAAATAGTTTTCCAAGTGAGAAACTTAATATCCACTTGTTGTAAGGATTCAAAATATGAAGACTGTAAGAAATCTAAAACCAGATTCAAGTCCCATGGCGCTGTAGGTGGAATGAATGGAGGCTGTACTCTGAGGACACCTTGCAGAAAAGTGTGTACCGACGGCAATAGAGCCAATCGTCTTTGAAAGTAAATTGACAAAGCAGATACCTGCACCTTTAGTGTAGATAAACGCAGTCCTCCATCTAACCCCATCTGTAGAAATAACAAAAGACGGGATAACTTGAAAGATGATGTCGGAAACTTCCGAGCTTCACACCAACCTATATAGGCACGCCAAATTCTGTAATAATGAGCTGCTGTAACCGGCTTCCTAGCTCGTAACATGGTTGGTATAACCGATTCAGGAATGCCCTCTCTTCTTAAGAGGGCGGTCTCAACAGCCACCCCGTCAAACGCAGCCGCGCTAAATCGGGGTAAAGGAACGGACCCTGCTGTAACAGGTCCGGACGTAGTGGGAGCGGCCAAGGATCGTCTGCCAGTAGTCCGCGGAGATCCGAGAACCAAGCTCTCCGAGGCCAATGAGGCGCCACTAGTATGACTATGACTGACTCTTTGGATCCGTTTTAGCAACAGAGGGAGCAGCGGAAACGGTGGAAACAGATACACGAGGCTGTACGGCCACGCGATTGTGAGAGCATCCACCGCCACTGCCTTTGGATCTCTCATTCTGGACACATACTGGGGCGTTTGGTGATTGTGGCGAGATGCCATCAGGTCCACTTGAGGGTAACCCCACCCCTGGACCAACATGTGGATTTAATGCCCATTCTCCTGGATGAAAATTCCGACGGCTGAGATAATCCGCCTCCCAGTTGTCCACTCCCGGAATGAACACTGCCGACAATATCACTTGGTGATGTTCGGCCCAATTGAGGATTCGAGCTACTTCCCGCATTGCCATGCGGCTTCTCGTTCCTCCTTGTTTGTTAATGTACGCGACTGAACAGTTTGAGACCGAAGCATGTGTACTGCTTGTCGCAATGCATTGTAAATTGCCCGGAGTTCCAGGACATTTATAGACAGCAATCTTTCGTGATCCGCCCAGAGACCCTGGAGCTGACAATTTTGAACTACAGCTCCCCAACCTCTGAGACTCGCGTCCATCGTTAGAATTATCCAATTCCAGGAGCCGAACCGTTTCCCTGCGGTTAGATTGTGTACTTTGAGCCACCAGAGTAGAGATACCCATGCCCGTGGAGACAACCTCACACTGTGGTGAATCTGCAGATGCGAGCCCGACCACTGAGCGAGCACATCCAGTTGAAATGGACGTGAGTGAAATTTTCCGAACTGAAGCGTTTCGAAAGCCGCCACCATTGTGCCTAAGAGGCGAATGCACAAATGTACAGAGACTGTGCGTGGCTTGAGCACTAATTGTACCAGATGACGAATAATCTGTACTCTCTGTTCTGGTAGGTAAATTCTTTGATTTACCGTATGGAGAATCATACCTAGGAATTGAAGTCGTTGAGACGGAATTAGATGTGATTTCTTGAAATTGACAATCCAACCATGGTGAACCAGTACATTGTACGTTATCAACGCATGTTGGAGGAGCATCTGTTGAGACGAAGCTTTGATGAGTAGATCGTCTAAGTACGGAACTATTGTCACTCCCAGGGATCTGAGATGAGCTATCATCACAGACATCACTTTTGTGAATACCCGAGGCGCTGACGAGAGGCCAAACGGTAGAGCCTGAAACTGGTAATGGTTCTGCCGTATTGCAAAACGCAAGAACCTCTGATGAGGTGGCCAAATCGGAATGTGTAAGTACGCATCCTTGAGATCTAGCGCAGTCATGAATTCCTGTGGCTCTAAACCTGCAATTACTGACCGCAAAGATTCCATCTTGAATCTGTAGTAAGTGACATACTGATTGAGACCCTTTAAGTTCAATATTGGCCTGACGGAGCCACCCGGCTTCGGTACCACAAACAGACTGGAATAATAACCCGGACCTTGTTGTTGTACCGGGACCTGAATCAAAACTGCTGAATCCAGCAGGGACTGAATGGCAATTTGCAGAACCGCCCTCTTGTCGTCCGAGAGGCAGTCCTGTCTTGAAAAACCGCATTGGCGGAAGACAGTCGAACTCTATTTTGTAACCTTTTAACACTAAATTGCGGATCCACCCATCTGTGGATGTCTGGAACCACGCCAAATGGAACGTCTGAAGGCGTGCTCCCACAATTGGAGATCCGAGATGGGCTGGGAGCCCGTCATGCCACTGGCTTGTCGGTGACCTTAGCGTCCCGACGACTGGCGTTGGTTTGTTGGAAACCCCGACCTCGTCTACCAGGCGTGGCTGTTCCTCTGCCACGCCCGCGAAAGGGCTGAGTTCTAAAGGATTTGAACGCAGGTCCAGAGCATCTCCGTCTTGGTACCGTTGGAGGCAATGGTAAGAAAACAGACTTTCCACCCGTGGTCTCAGAAATCCATTTGTCCAATTCAGGACCAAACAACTTCTCGCCACCGTAAGGCAACGCCTCTATACCTCTTTTGACCTCTGCCTCCGCTTGCCAAGAACGCAGCCAGAGTGCTCGTCGTACTGTTACCAGTGACGATGAAATGCGAGAAGTGAGCTGACAGACGTCAGTAGAAGCTGTACATAGATACTCCGCAGCCTCACAGATTTGATCAGCCAGAAGTATAAGGTGATCGTCATGTAGGGCAGTCTTGAGTTCTGTTATCCATACTATGAGCGCCTTAGTGACCCAAATGCCAACCAACCCAGGTCTCAGCAGCACTCCTGCTGCTATATACATGGACTTTAGCATAGCTTCTATTTTTTTAGTTTTTATTTTGCGGCCTGAATGGTCTTTAAGCGTAGTAGCAGTTGGCACTGGTATGGTTAATTTCTTTGTAAGTTTTGACACAGACAAATCAACCATTGGCGGATTCTCCCATGTACATGTCACAGAGTCTGGAAACGGGTAACTAGACTTAAATCTGCGAGGTATAGAAAACCGTTTATTTGTGTTTCTACTAACATCTTATTAAGAGACTACGAAACAGGAAAACACATTGGAGATCTGTCGTTTAGTAAATACGACTTCATAATTTGTCAGAGGCTCCTCAGTTTCTGTAAACTTCAGAGACTGACGCACCGCTCTGATGAGATTATCAATGCCTGGGCTGTTAAAATCATCACTATCTGACTGCTGGTCTACTTCGCCCTCCTCACCCTCCTCCGCAGTGAGGTCTGGCATGGAATCGTCAGAATTCAACATAGCAGAAACTGGTAAATCATAAGACATATGAAATTTATCCCGTCTACCCAAAATGGATTTGGACTTTTGGCAAGGCTGAGACGCCTCCGGTAGTTCTGGCGGTCTCACCCTAGACTCAGATCTTGCCGCTTCCCTCTCTTGTCGAGAGGCGGCCAATTCTGATTGCAACCCAGCCAGTACATTGGCTAGCATCTCCCATGGAGGGTCCGGGGAAGAAACTGGCTTTAAAACCGGAGCAGAAATTGTATTCGTAGCTGAATTCACAAAAAATACTGTACATGTGGTAGATCCATCCGGTAACACACTGTTACAGACATTGCAGTGAAGCTGCTTTTTAGTTTTTGCTGGTGTCTTACTCATTATGCAGACAGACAATACAATATACAAAGACAGACAACTTGCACGACTCAGTAAAATAGTACTGAGGTGTGTGTGATATATATATCTGGCCAAGTGCAGTGCACGTGGCCAGTACTATGAAATGTGATCCCAAATTCCCACTAAAACCCCTGCGCCTCCGGTGGAGTAGAGATGTAGGACAGTAACGTTCTGGAATCACAACAGGAAGAACTGGAAGCATGGTTAAAATGGCCCCCAAGCCATGCTTACACTTATAATCACAGTACAGGTTATAATCTTTTAAAACAGATATATAACCTGGGATAGTGGTAATAAAAGCCTAATAGCCTATGCTTTTCTTACATCTATGCAGCCTAGCATACTGCTGCTGCTTCCCCCCCCCCCCCCCCCGTGCTGCTGCGTGTGCGAAAGCTCCCCCCCGTGTGCTCAGTGTACTGGAACACCAGGCGCATCTAAAAGGGACCTTGGAGCGGGGAGCGGTAGCCGGGGTACGTCCAGCGGTAGCCGGGGAACGTCCAGCGGGAGCCGGGTAGCGGGGGCGCCGGGGAACGGACAGCGGGAGCCGGGGAGCGCGCTCCATAGAGCCGCGAAGCGGCTCTATGAATGTATGAATGAAAGACCTGCGGGCGGCGCGGCTCTGCGGCGGGGCATTAAGCAGCGGCGGCGGGCGGCTTACATTGCGGCGGCCGGTGCTCTCAGAAACAGTGTCCCCACACAGCGGGGCGGCAGCGTGAGCTGACCGCCCCGTCCTCCAACATACCTGGACTCCTGTGGTGAGGCTATGACGGGGCTTCTCTGCAAGCACCGTCCAGCCTTTTCTGCAGGATGTCTGCACTTGGCTGTGAGGGTGCTCTGTAGTGAGGACCGACACGCCACAGCTGCTTGTAGCAGCTTCCACTATCCCGGACCCTCGCCTTTTGGAAGGGGGGAAGGGATGTGGTAAAGTGCCAAAAAAAGAAAAATCAAAAATATAATAAAAATAATAAGAATTTACTTACCGATAATTCTATTTCTCGTAGTCCGTAGTGGATGCTGGGGACTCCGTAAGGACCATGGGGAATAGCGGCTCCGCAGGAGACTGGGCACAAAAGTAAAAGCTTTAGGACTACCTGGTGTGCACTGGCTCCTCCCCCTATGACCCTCCTCCAAGCCTCAGTTAGGATACTGTGCCCGGACGAGCGTACACAATAAGGAAGGATATTGAATCCCGGGTAAGACTCATACCAGCCACACCAATCACACCGTACAACCTGTGATCTGAACCCAGTTAACAGCATGATAACAGAGGAGCCTCTGAAAAGATGGCTCACAACAATAATAACCCGATTTTTGTAACAATAACTATGTACAAGTATTGCAGACAATCCGCACTTGGGATGGGCGCCCAGCATCCACTACGGACTACGAGAAATAGAATTATCGGTAAGTAAATTCTTATTTTCTCTAACGTCCTAAGTGGATGCTGGGGACTCCGTAAGGACCATGGGGATTATACCAAAGCTCCCAAACGGGCGGGAGAGTGCGGATGACTCTGCAGCACCGAATGAGAGAACTCAAGGTCCTCCTCAGCCAGGGTATCAAATTTGTAGAATTTAGCAAACGTGTTTGCCCCTGACCAAGTAGCTGCTCGGCAAAGTTGTAAAGCCGAGACCCCTCGGGCAGCCGCCCAAGATGAGCCCACTTTCCTCGTGGAATGGGCTTTTACAGATTTTGGCTGTGGCAGGCCTGCCACAGAATGTGCAAGCTGAATTGTACTACAAATTCAACGAGCAATAGTCTGCTTAGAAGCAGGAGCACCCAGCTTGTTGGGTGCATACAGGATAAATAGCGAGTCAGATTTTCTGACTCCAGCCGTCCTGGAAACATATTTTCAGGGCCCTGACTACGTCCAGCAACTTGGAATCCTCCAAGTCCCTAGTAGCCGCAGGCACCACAATAGGCTGGTTCAAGTGAAATGCTGAAACCACCTTAGGGAGAAATTGAGGACGAGTCCTCAATTCTGCCCTGTCCGTATGAAAAATTAGGTAAGGGCTTTTATAGGATAAAGCCGCCAATTCTGAGACACGCCTGGCTGAAGCCAGGGCTAACAGCATTACCACCTTCCATGTGAGATATTTTAAGTCCACAGTGGAAAGTGGTTCAAACCAATGTGATTTTAGGAATCCCAAAACTACATTTAGATCCCAAGGTGCCACTGGAGGCACAAAAGGAGGTTGTATATGCAGTACCCCCTTGACAAACGTCTGTACTTCAGGAACTGAAGCCAGTTCTTTTTGGAAGAAAAATCGACAGGGCCGAAATCTGAACCTTAATGGACCCTAATTTTAGGCCCATAGACAGTCCTGTTTGTAGGAAATGCAGGAAACGACCCAGTTGAAATTCCTCTGTAGGGGCCTTCCTGGCCTCGCACCACGCAACATATTTACGCCAAATACGGTGATAATGTTGTACGGTTACATCCTTCCTGGCTTTGATCAGGGTAGGGATGACTTCATCCGGAATGCCTTTTTCCTTCAGGATCCGCCGTTCAACCGCCATGCCGTCAAACGCAGCCGCGGTAAGTCTTGGAACAGACAGGGTCCCTGCTGGAGCAGGTCCTTTCTTAGAGGTAGAGGCCACGGGTCCTCTGTGAGCATCTCTTGAAGTTCCGGGTACCAAGTCCTTCTTGGCCAATCCGGAGCCACGAGTATAGTCCTTACTCCTCTCCTTCTTATGATCCTCAGTGCCTTGGGTATGAGAGGCAGAGGAGGGAACACATACACTGACTGGTACACCCATGGTGTTACCAGAGCGTCCACAGCTATTGCCTGGGGGTCCCTTGACCTGGCGCAATATCTTTTTAGTTTTTTGTTGAGGCGGGACGCCATCATGTCCACCTTTGGTTTTTCCCAACGGTTCACAATCATGTGGAAGACTTCTGGGTGAAGTCCCCACTCCCCCGGGTGGAGGTCGTGTCTGCTGAGGAAGTCTGCTTCCCAGTTGTCCACACCCGGAATGAACACTGCTGACAGTGCTATCACATGATTTTCTGCCCAGCGAAGAATCCTTGCAACTTCTGTCATTGCCCTCCTGCTTCTTGTGCCGCCCTGTCTGTTTACGTGGGCGACTGCCGTGATGTTGTCCGACTGGATCAGCACCGGCTGACCTTGAAGCAGAGGTCTTGCTAGGCTCAGAGCATTGTAGATGGCTCTTAGCTCCAGGATATTTATGTGAAGTGATGTCTCCAGGCTTGACCACAAGCCCTGGAAATTTCTTCCCTGTGTGACTGCTCCCCAGCCTCTCAGGCTTGCATCCGTGGTCACCAGGACCCAGTCCTGAATGCCGAATCTGCGGCCCTCTAGAAGATGAGCACTCTGCAACCACCACAGGAGAGACACTGCACTGACACTTGGCCTGGTTTTAGGAGGTTCCTGACTATCTCGGATAACTCCCTGGCTTTCTCCTCCGGGAGAAACACCTTTTTCTGGACTGTGTCCAGAATCATCCCTAGGAACAGCAGACGTGTCGTCGGAATCAGCTGCGATTTTGGAATATTTAGAATCCACCCGTGCTGTCGTAGCACTACTTGAGATAGTGCTACTCCGACCTCTAACTGTTCCCTGGACCTTGCCCTTATCAGGAGATCGTCCAAGTAAGGGATAATTAAGACGCCTTTTCTTCGAAGAAGAATCATCATTTCGGCCATTACCTTGGTAAAGACCCGGGGTGCCGTGGACAATCCAAACGGCAGCGTCTGAAACTGATAGTGACAGTTCTGTACCACAAACCTGAGGTACCCTTGGTGAGAAGGGCAAATTGGGACATGGAGGTAAGCATCCTTGATGTCCAGAGACACCATATAGTCCCCTTCTTCCAGGTTCGCTATCACTGCTCTGAGTGACTCCATCTTGAATTTGAACCTTTGTATGTAAGTGTTCAAGGATTTCAGATTTAAAATAGGTCACACCGAGCCGTCCGGCTTCGGTACCACAAACAGCGTGGAATAATACCCCTTTCCCTGTTGTAGGAGGGGTACCTTGATTATCACCTGCTGGGAATACAGCTTGTGAATGGCTTCCAATACCGCCTCCCTGTCGGAGGGAGACGTTGGTAAAGCAGACTTCAGGAACCAGCAAGGGGGAGACGTCTCGAATTCCAATTTGTACCCCTGAGATACTACCTGCAGGATCCAGGGGTCCACTTGCGAGTGAGCCCACTGCGCGCTGAAATTTTTGAGACGACCCCCCACCGTACCTGAGTCCGCTTGTAAGGCCCCAGCGTCATGCTGAGGACTTGGCAGAAGCGGGGGAGGGCTTCTGTTCCTGGGAAGAGGCTGCCTGCTGCAGTCTTTTTCCCCTTCCTCTGCCCCGGGGCAGATATGAGTGGCCTTTTGCCCGCTTGCCCTTATGGGGACGAAAGGATTGAGCCTGAAAAGACGGTGTCTTTTTCTGCTGAGAGGTGACCTGGGGTAAAAAGGTGGATTTCCCAGCCGTTGCCGTGGCCACCAGGTCCGATAGACCGACCCCAAATAACTCCTCCCCTTTATACGGCAATACTTCCATATGCCGTTTGGAATCCGCATCACCTGACCACTGTCGCGTCCATAACCCTCTTCTGGCAGAAATGGACAGCGCACTTACTCTTGATGCCAGAGTGCAAATATCCCTCTGTGCATCTCGCATATATAGAAATGCATCCTTTAAATGCTCTATAGTCAATAATATACTGTCCCTGTCCAGGGTATCAATATTTTCAGTCAGGGAATCCGACCAAGCCACCCCAGCACTGCACATCCAGGCTGAGGCGATTGCTGGTCTCAGTATAACACCAGTATGTGTGTATATACTTTTTAGGATATTTTCCAGCTTCCTATCAGCTGGCTCCTTGAGGGCGGCCGTATCCGGAGACGGTAGTGCCACCTGTTTAGACAAGCGTGTGAGCGCCTTATCTACTCTAGGGGGTGTTTCCCAACGCGCCCTAACCTCTGGCGGGAAAGGGTATAATGCCAATAATTTTTTAGAAATTAGCAGTTTTTTATCGGGGGAAACCCACGCTTCATCACACACCTCATTTAATTCATCTGATTCAGGAAAAACTACGGGTAGTTTTTTCACACCCCACATAATACCCTTTTTTGTGGTACTTGTAGTATCAGAAATGTTCAAAACCTCCTTCATTGCCGTGATCATATAACGTGTGGCCCTACTGGAAAATACGTTTGTTTCCTCACCGTCGACACTGGAGTCAGTGTCCGTGTCTGGGTCGACCATCTGAGGTAACGGGCGCTTTAGAGCCCCTGACGGTGTTTGAGACGCCTGGACAGGTATTAACTGTTTTTCCGGCTGTCTCATGTCGTCAACAGTCTTTTGTAAAGTGCTGACGCTATCACGTAATTCCTTCCATACGACCATCCAGTCAGGTGTCGACTCCCTAGGGGGTGACATCACTATTACAGGCAATTGCTCCGCCTCCATACCATTTTCCTCCTCATACATGTCGACACAACGTACCGACACACAGCACACACACAGGGAATGCTCTGATAGAGGACAGGACCCCACTAGCCCTTTGGGGAGACAGAGGGAGAGTTTGCCAGCACACACCAGAGCGCTATATATATATATATATATATATATATATATATATATATATATATATATATATATATACATATACACATATATACAGGGATAACCTTATATAAAAGTGTTTTTCCCTTATATAGCTGCTGTATTATTAATCTGCCAAATTAGTGCCCCCCCTCTCTTGTTTTACCCTGTTTCTGTAGTGCAGGACTGCAGGGGAGAGCCAGGGAGCTTCCCTCCAACGGAGTGGTGAGGGAAAATGGCGCTTGTGTGCTGAGGAGATAGGCTCCGCCCCCTTCTCGGCGGCCTTTCTCCCGCTTTTTTAAGGAAAACTGGCAGGGGTTAAATGCATCCATATAGCCCAGGAGCTATATGTGATGTATTTTTAGCCATCTAAGGTATTTTTATTGCGTCTCAGGGCGCCCCCCCCCAGCGCCCTGCACCCTCAGTGACCGGAGTGTGAAGTGTGCTGAGAGCAATGGCACACAGCTGCGGTGCTGTGCGCTACCTTATTGAAGACAGGACGTCTTCTGCCGCCGATTTCCCGGACCTCTTCAGTCTTCTGGCTCTGTAAGGGGGCCGGCGGCGCGGCTCTGGGACCCATCCATGGCTGGGCCTGTGATCGTCCCTCTGGAGCTAATGTCCAGTAGCCTAAGAAGCCCAATCCACTCTGCACGCAGGTGAGTTCGCTTCTTCTCCCCTTAGTCCCTCGGTGCAGTGAGCCTGTTGCCAGCAGGTCTCACTGAAAATAAAAAAACCTAAAACTAAACTTTTCACTAAGCAGCTCAGGAGAGCCACCTAGTGTGCACCCTTCTCGTTCGGGCACAAAAATCTAACTGAGGCTTGGAGGAGGGTCATAGGGGGAGGAGCCAGTGCACACCAGGTAGTCCTAAAGCTTTTACTTTTGTGCCCAGTCTCCTGCGGAGCCGCTATTCCCCACGGTCCTTACGGAGTCCCCAGCATCCACTTAGGACGTTAGAGAAAATAGATTTTACTTACCGGTAAATCTATTTCTCGTAGTCCGTAGTGGATGCTGGGGACTCCGTAAGGACCATGGGGAATAGACAGGCTCCGCAGGAGACAGGGCACTTTAAGAAAGAATTAGGATACTGGTGTGCACTGGCTCCTCCCTCTATGTCCCTCCTCTAGACCTCAGTAAAGGAAACTGTGCCCGGAAGAGCTGACAGTACAAGGAAAGGATTTTGGAATCCAGGGTAAGACTCATACCAGCCACACCAATCACACCGTATAACTCGAGATAAACTTACCCAGTTAACAGTATGAACAACAACAACAGAGCATCAGATAACCCTGATGCAACCATAACATAACCCTTATTTAAGCAATAACTATAACTATAAGTATTGCAGAAGAAGTCCGCACTTGGGACGGGCGCCCAGCATCCACTACGGACTACGAGAAATAGATTTACCGGTAAGTAAAATCTTATTTTCTCTAACGTCCTAGTGGATGCTGGGGACTCCGTAAGGCCATGGGGATTATACCAAAGCTCCCAAACGGGCGGGAGAGTGCGGATGACTCTGCAGCACCGAATGAGGAAACACAAGGTCCTCCTCAGCCAGGGTATCAAACTTGTAGAACTTTGCAAAAGTGTTTGAACCTGATCAAGTAGCCGCTCAGCAAAGCTGTAATGCCGAGACCCCTCGGGCAGCCGCCCAAGCAGAGCCCACCTTCCTTGTGGAGTGGGCTTTTACCGATTTTGGAAGCGGCAATCCAGCCGCAGAATGAGCCTGCTGAATCATGTTACAGATCCAGCGAGCAATAGTTTGCTTTGAAGCAGGAGCACCCAGCGTGTTGGATGCATACAGGATAAACAGCGACTCAGTTTTCCTGACTCTAGCCGTTCTGGCTACATAAACCTTCAAAGCCCTGACTACATCTAGTAACTCGGAATCCTCCAAGTCACAAGTAGCCACAGACACCACAATAGGTTGGTTCATATGAAAAGATGACACCACTTTTGGCAGAAATTGCGGACGAGTCCGCAATTCTGCCCTGTCCATATGGAAAACCAGATAGGGGCTTTTATGTGACAAGCCGCCAATTCTGACACACGCCTAGCCGAAGCCAAGGCTAATAGCATGACCACCTTCCACGTGAGATATTTTAACTCCACGGTTTTAAGTGGCTCAAACCAGTGTGATTTTAGGAAACTCAACACCACGTTAAGATCCCAAGGTGCCACTGGAGGCACAAACGGGGGCTGAATATGCAGCACTCCCTTTACAAACGTCTGAACTTCAGGAAGAGAAGCCAGTTCTTTTTGAAAGAAAATGGATAGGGCCGAAATCTGGACCTTAATGGATCCCAATTTTAGGCCCAAAGTCACTCCCGACTGTAGGAAGTGAAGGAAACGGCCCAGCTGGAATTCCTCTGTAGGGGCATTCCTGGCCTCACACCAAGCAACATATTTTCGCCATATACGGTGATAATGTTTAGCCGTCACGTCCTTCCTAGCCTTTATCAGCGTAGGAATAACCTCATCCGGAATGCCTTTTTCTGCTAGGATCCGGCATTCAACCGCCATGCCGTCAAACGCAGCCGCTGTAAGTCTTGGAACAGACAGGGCCCCTGTTGCAACAGATCCTGTCTTAGAGGCAGAGGCCATGGGTCCTCTGTGAGCATTTCTTGCAGCTCTGGATACCAAGTCCTTCTTGGCCAATCCGGAACAATGAGTATTGTTCTCACTACTCTTTTTCTTATGATTCTCAGCACCTTGGGTATGAGAGGAAGAGGAGGAAACACATAAACCGACTGGAACACCTACGGTGTCACTAGTGCGTCTACAGCTATCGCCTGAGGGTCTCTTGACCTGGCGCAATACCTCTGTAGCTTTTTGTTTAGGCGGGATGCCATCATGTCCACCTGTGGCAGTTCCCATCGCCTTGCAATCTGCGTGAAGACTTCCTGATGAAGTCCCCACTCTCCCGGGTGGAGGTCGTGCCTGCTGAGGAAGTCTGCTTCCCAGTTGTCCACTCCCGGAATGAACACTGCTGACAGTGCTCGTACGTGATTCTCCGCCCATCGAAGAATTCTCGTGGCTTCCGCCATCGCCACCCTGCTCCTTGTGCCGCCTTGGCGGTTTACATGAGCCACTGCGGTGATGTTGTCCGATTGAATCAGGACCGATTGGTTGCGAAGCAGGGTCTCCGCTTGACTTAGGGCGTTGTATATGGCCCTTAGTTCCAGGATATTGATGTGAAGGCAAGTCTCCTGACTTAACCACAGACCCTGGAAATTTCTTCCCTGAGTGACTGCCCCCCACCCTCGGAGGCTTGCATCCGTGGTCACCAGGACCCAGTCCTGAATGCCGAATCTGCGGCCCTCGAGAAGGTGAGCACTCTGCAGCCACCACAGAAGAGACACCCTGGCCCTGGGGGACAGGGTGATCAGCCGATGCATCTGTAGATGCGATCCGGACCACTTGTCCAACAGATCCCATTGAAAGGTCCTCGCATGGAACCTGCCGAAGGGAATGGCCTCGTATGATGCCACCATCTTTCCCAGGACTCGCATGCAGTGATGCACCGACACCGGTTTTGGTTTTAAGAGGTCTCTGACCAGTGTCATGAGTTCCTGAGCCTTCTCCGTCGGGAGAAAAACCTTCTTCTGGTCTGTGTACAGAATTATGCCCAGGAAGGGCAGACGCGTCGTAGGAATCAGCTGCGACTTTGGAATATTCAGAATCCAGCCGTGCTGTTTTAACACTTCCCGAGAGCGTGCTACGCTGATCAGCAACTGCTCTCTGGACCTCGCCTTTATGAGGAGATCGTCCAAGTATGGGATAATTGTGACTCCTTGCTTTCGCAGGAGCACCATCATGTCTGCCATTACCTTGGTAAATATTCTCGGTGCCGTGGAGAGACCAAACGGCAACGTCTGGAATTGGTAATGACAATCCTGTACCACAAATCTGAGGTACTCCTGATGAGGTGGATAAATGGGGACATGAAGGTAAGCATCCTTTATGTCCAGAGACACCATAAAATCCCCCTCCTCCAGGCTTGCGATGACCGCTCTGAGCGATTCCATCTTGAATTTGAACCTTTTCAGGTATATGTTCAGGGATTTTAAATTCAATATGGGTCTGACCGAACCGTCCGGTTTCGGTACCACAAACATTGTCGAATAGTAACCCCTTCCCTGTTGAAGGAGGGGAACCTTTACCACCACCTGCTGGAGATACAAATTGTGAATTGCAGCTAACACTATTTCCCTCTCTATGGGGGATACTGGCAGGGCCGATTTGAGGTAACGGTGAGGGGGCATCACTTCGAATTCCAGCTTGTATCCCTGAGACACAATCTCTATAGCCCTGGGATCCACCTGTGAGTGAACCCACTTGTGGCTGAAATTCCGGAGACGCGCCCCGACCGGGCCTGGCTCCGCCTGTGGAGCCCCAGCGTCATGCGGTGGATTTAGTGGAAGCCGGCGAGGACTTCTGTTCCTGGGAACTAGCTGTATTGTGCAGCTTCTTTCCTCTACCCCTGCCTCTGGCAAGAAAGGACGCACCTCGGACTTTCTTGCCTTTTTGTGATCGAAAGGACTGTATTTGGTAATACGGTGTTTTCTTAGGTTGTGAGGGAATATATGGCAAAAAATTTGACTTTCCAGCCGTAGCTGTGGAGACCAGGTCCGAGAGACCGTCCCCAAACAATTCCTCACCCTTGTAAGGTAAAACCTCCATGTGCCTTTTTGAGTCGGCATCGCCTGTCCATTGCCGAGTCCACAGGACCCTTCTGGCAGAAATCGACATTGCATTTATTCTAGAGCCCAGTAGGCTAATGTCTCTTTGGGCATCTCTCATATATAGGACAGCGTCTTTTATATGCCCCAGGGTCAGTACTATAGTATCCTTGTCCAAGGTATCAAGTTCCTCAGATAAGGTATCTGTCCATGCTGCTACAGCACTACACATCCAGGCCGACGCAATTGCCGGCCTTAGTAGGGTACCTGAATGTGTATAAATGGACTTCCGGATACCCTCCTTCTTTCTATCCGCAGCATCTTTTAGGGAGGCCGTATCCTGTGACGGCAGGGCTACCCTCTTGGATAAGCGTGTTAAAGCTTTGTCTACCCTAGGGGAGGATTCCCAGCGTAACCTGTTCGTTGGCGGGAAAGGATACGCCATAAGCATCCGTTTGGAAATCTGCAGTTTTCTATCTGGAGATTCCCAAGCCTTTTCACATAACTCATTTAACTCATGTGAAGGGGGAAAGGTCACCTCTTGCCTTTTTTCCCCATACGTATAAATCCTCTTGTCAGGGACTGGGGTTTCCTCTGTGATATGTAACACATCTTTCATTGCTATAATCATGTAGCGGATGGCTTTAGCCATTTTAGGCTGCAACTTTGCATCATGGCCATCGACACTGGAGTCAGAATCCGTGTCGATATCTGTTTCAACAATTTGGGATAGTGGTCGCTTCTGAGACCCTGACGGCCTCTGCGCTGTAGGATCAGGCATGGGTTGAGACCCTGACTGTCCCAAGGCTTCAGCTTTATCCAACCTTTTATGCAAGGAATTAACATCATCATTTAAAACCTTCCACATATCCATCCAAACGGGTGTCGGCGGCGACCCCACATTCATTTGTACCCGCTCTGTTTCCACATAGCCTTCCTCGTTAAACATGTCGACACAAGCGTACCGACACACCACACACACAGGGGATGCTCTATTTGAAGACAGTTCCCCCACAAGGCCTTTTGGAGAGACAGAGAGAGAGTATGCCAGCACACACCCCAGCGCTATATGACCCAGGAATCACACAGTAACTTAGTGTTAACCCAGTAGCTGCTGTATATACTGTTTTTGCGCCAAATTTATGTGCCCCCCCTCTCTTTTTACCCTCTTTCTACCGTGATTCTGCAGGGGAGAGCCTGGGGAGCTTCCTCTCAGCGGAGCTGTGGAGAGAAAATGGCGCTGGTGAGTGCTGAGGAAGAAGCCCCGCCCCCTCAGCCGCTGGCTTCTGTCCCGCGTTGTGTGTAAAATAATGGCGGGGGCTCATGCAGTGACCGGAGTGTGGGGGTTTAGTGTGGGAGCAATGGCGCACAGCTGCAGTGCTGTGCGCTACCTCATATGAAGACTGGAGTCTTCTGCCGCCGATTTCGAAGTCTTCTTGCTTCTCACGCCGGCTTCTGTCTTCTGGCTCTGCGAGGGGGACGGCGGCGCGGCTCCAGGATCGGACGACCAAGGGTGCATTCCTGTGTACGATCCCTCTGGAGCGAATGGTGTCCAGTAGCCTAAGAAGCAGGACCTATCTTCAGTGAGTAGGGCTGATTCTCTCCCCTCAGTCCCACGTAGCAGAGAGTCTGTTGCCAGCAGATCTCTCTGAAAATAAAAAATCCTAACAAAATACTTTCTTTTTAGCAAGCTCAGGAGAGCTCACTAAGGTGCACCCAGCTCGTCCGGGCACAGATTCAAACTGAGGTCTGGAGGAGGGACATAGAGGGAGGAGCCAGTGCACACCAGTATCCTAATTCTTTCTTAAAGTGCCCTGTCTCCTGCGGAGCCCGTCTATTCCCCATGGTCCTTACGGAGTCCCCAGCATCCACTAGGACGTTAGAGAAAAAAAATAAGAATTTACTCACCGGTAATTTTAGTTCTCGTAGTCCGTAGTGGATGCTGGGTACTCCGTAAGGACCATGGGGAATAGACGGGCTCCGCAGGAGACTGGGCACTCTTAAAAGAAAGATTAGGTACTATATCTGGTGTGCACTGGCTCCTCCCTCTATGCCCCTCCTCCATACCTCAGTTAGGGAAACTGTGCCCGGAAGAGCTGACATTACTAGGAAAGGATTTGGAATCCAGGGTAAAACTCATACCAGCCACACCGTACAACTTGTGATAACTATACCCAGTTAACAGTATGAACAACAACTGAGCCTCATTCAACAGATGGCTCAGAACAATAACCCTTATTTAAGCAATAACTATATACATGTATTGCAGAAAGTCCGCACTTGGGACGGGCTCCCAGCATCCACTACGGACTACGAGAAATAGAATTACCGGTGAGTAAATTCTTATTTTCTCTGACGTCCTAGTGGATGCTGGGTACTCCGTAAGGACCATGGGGATTATACCAAAACTCCCAAACGGGCGGGAGAGTGCAGATGACTCTGCAGCACCGAATGAGCAAACTCAAGGTCCTCCTCAGCCAGGGTATCAAACTTGTAGAATTTTGCAAAAGTGTTTGATCCCGACCAAGTAGCAGCTCGGCAAAGTTGTAAAACCGAGACCCCTCGGGCAGCCGCCCAAGAAGAGCCCACCTTCCTCGTGGAATGGGCTTTTACTGATTTAGGATGTGGCAGTCCAGCCGCAGAATGTGCAAGTTGAATCGTGCTACAGATCCAGCGAGCAATAGTCTGCTTTGAAGCAGGAGCACCCAGCTTGTTGGGTGCATGCAGGATAAACAGCGAGTCAGTTTTTCTGACTCTAGCCGTCCTGGAAACATAGATTTTCAGGGCCCGGACTACGTCCAGCAACTTGGAATCCTCCAAGTCCCGAGTAGCCTCAGGCACCACAATAGGTTGGTTCAAATGAAACGCTGATACCACCTTTGGGAAAAATTGGGGACGAGTCCTCAATTCTGCCCTGTCCATATGGAAAATCAGATATGGGCTTTTACAGGACAAAGCCGCCAATTCTGACACACGCCTAGCTGAGGCCAAGGCCAACAGCATGACTACCTTCCACGTGAGATACTTCAACTCCACGGTCTGAAGTGGCTCAAACCAATGTGATTTTAGGAAATCCAACACTACGTTGAGATCCCAAGGTGCCACTGGAGGCACAATAGGGGGCTGAATATGCAGCACTCCCTTAACAAACGTCTGAACTTCAGGCAGTGAAACCAGTTCTTTTTTAAAGAAAATAGACAGGGCCGAAATCTGGACTTTAATGGATCCCAATTTTAGGCCCATAGTCACTCCTGACTGTAGGAAGTGCAGAAATCGACCCAGCTGAAATTCCTCTGTTGGGGCCTTCCTGGCCTCAAACCAAGCAACATATTTTCGCCATATGCGGTGATAATGTTTTGCCGTCACATCCTTCCTAGCTTTTATCAGCGCAGGAATGACTTCAACTGGAATGCCCTTTTCCATTAGGATCCGGCGTTCAACCGCCATGCCGTCAAACGCAGCCGCGGTAAGTCTTGGAACAGACAGGGCCCCTGCTGTAGCAGGTCCTGTCGGAGCGGCAGAGGCCAAGGGTCCTCTGAGATCATTTCTTGTAGTTCCGGGTACCAAGTTCTTCTTGGCCAATCCGGAACGATGAGTATAGTTCTTACTCCTCTCTTTCTTATTATCCTCAGTACCTTTGGTATGAGAGGAAGAGGAGGGAACACATAAACCGACTGGTACACCCACGGTGTCACTAGAGCGTCCACAGCTATCGCCTGAGGGTCCCTTGACCTGGCGCAATATCTTTTTAGCTTTTTGTTGAGGCGGGACGCCATCATGTCCACCTGTGGCCTTTCCCAACGATTTACAATCAGCTGGAAGACTTCTGGATGAAGTCCCCACTCTCCCGGGTGGAGGTCGTGCCTGCTGAGGAAGTCTGCTTCCCAGTTGTCCACTCCCAGAATGAACACCGCTGACAGTGCTAGCACGTGATTCTCCGCCCATCGGAGAATCCTTGTGGCTTCTGCCATCGCCATCTTGCTTCTTGTGCCGCCCTGTCAGTTTACATGGGCGACCGCCGTGATGTTGTCTGACTGAATCAGCACCGGTTGGTTTTGAAGCAGGGGTTCTGCTTGACTTAGGGCATTGTAAATGGCCCTTAGTTCCAGAATATTTATGTGTAGGGAAGTCTCCTGACTCGACCACTGTCCTTGGAAGTTTCTTCCCTGAGTGACTGCCCCCCAACCTCGGAGGCTTGCATCCGTGGTCACCAGGACCCAGTCCTGAATGCCGAATCTGCGGCCCTCGAGAAGATGAGCACTCTGCAGCCACCACAGCAGAGACACCCTGGCCCTCGGGGACAGGGTGATCAACCGATGCATCTGGAGATGCGATCCGGACCACTTGTCTAACAGATCCCACTGAAAGATCCTTGCATGGAACCTGCCGAAGGGAATTGCTTCGTAAGAAGCTACCATCTTTCCCAGGACTCGCGTGCAGTGATGCACCGACACCTGTTTTGGTTTCAGGAGGTCTCTGACCAGAGATGACAATTCCTGGGCCTTCTCGTCCGGGAGAAACACCTTCTTCTGTTCTGTGTCCAGAATCATGCCCAAGAACAGCAGACGCGTCGTAGGAATCAGCTGCGAATTTGGGATATTCAGAATCCAGCCGTGCTGTTGTAGCACTTCCCGAGATAGTGCTACTCCGACTAACAACAGCTCCTTGGACCTTGCCTTTATAAAGAGATCGTCCAAGTACGGGATAATTATAACTCCCTTCTTTCGAAGGAGTATCATCATTTCGGCCATTACCTTGGTAATTACCCTCGGTGCCGTGGACAGACCAAACGGCAACGTCTGGAATTGGTAATGACAGTCCTGTACCACAAACCTGAGGTACTCCTGGTGAGGTGGGTAAATGGGGACATGTAGGTAAGCATCCTTGATGTCCAGTGACACCATAAAATCCCCCTCTTCCAGGCTTGCAATAACCGCCCTGAGCGATTCCATTTTGAACTTGAACTTCCTTATATAAGTGTTCAAGGATTTCAAATTTAGAATGGGTCTCACCGAACCGTCTGGTTTCGGTACCACAAACACTGTGGAATAGTAACCCCGTCCCTGTTGAAGGAGGGGAACTTTTATTATCACCTGCTGAAGGTACAGCTTGTGAATTGCCGCCAGTACTACCTCCCTTTCCTTGGGAGCAGCTGGCAAGGCTGATTTGAGGCAACGACGAGGGGGAGACGCCTCGAACTCCAGCTTGTATCCCTGAGATACCACTTGTAGAACCCAGAGATCCACCTGTGAGCGAACCCACTGGTCGCTGAAGTTCCGGAGACGCGCCCCCACCGCACCTGGCTCCACCTGTGGAGCCCCAGCGTCATGCGGTGGACTTAGTGGAAGCAGGGGAGGATTTTTGTTCCTGGGAACTGGCTGTCTGGTGCAGCTTTTTCCCTCTACCCCTGCCTCTGGGCAGAAAGGACGCGCCTCTGACACGCTTGCCTTTCTGAGGCCGAAAGGACTGTACTTGATAATACGGTGCTTTCTTAGGCTGTGAGGGAACCTGAGGTAAAAAAGTCGACTTCCCAGCTGTTGCTGTGGATATGAGGTCCGAGAGACCGTCCCCAAACAATTCCTCACCTTTATAAGGCAAAACCTCCATGTGCCTTTTAGAATCAGCATCACCTGTCCACTGCCGAGTCCATAATACTCTCCTGGCAGAAATGGACATTGCATTAATTCTAGATGCCAGCCGGCAAATGTCCCTCTGTGCATACCTTATATATAAGACTACGTCTTTAATATGCTCTATGGTTAGCAAAATAGTATCTCTGTCAAGGGAATCAATGTTATCTGACAGGGTATCAGACCAAGCAGCTGCAGCACTACACATCCATGCTGAAGCAATAGCAGGTCTCAGTATAGTACCCGAGTGTGTATACACAGACTTCAGGATAGCCTCCTGCTTTCTATCTGCAGGCTCCTTTAAGGCGGCCGTATCCTGAGACGGCAGTGCCACCTTTTTTGATAAGCGTGTGAGCGCCTTGTCCACCCTAGGGGATGTTTCCCAATGCAACCTGTCCGTTGGTGGGAAAGGGTACGCCATTAGTAACCTCTTAGAAATCACTAATTTATTTTCTGGGGAACACCACGCTGCTTCACACAATTCATTTAACTCATCAGATGGGGGAAAAGTCACTGGCTGCTTTTTCTCCCCAAACATAATACCCTTTTTAGTGGTAACCGGGTTAATGTCAGAAATGTGCAACACATTTTTCATTGCCGTAATCGTGCATCGGATGGCCCTTGTGGACTGTACATTTGTCTCATCCTCGTCTACACTGGAGTCAGACTCCGTGTCGACATCTGTGTCTGCCATCTGAGGTAGCGGGCGTTTTTGAGCCCCTGATGGCCTCTGAGACACCTGGACAGGCGCGGGCTGAGATGCCGGCTGTCCCAAAGCTGTTACGTCATCGAATCTTTTATGCAAGGAGTTGACACTGTCGGTTAATACCTTCCACATATCCATCCACTCTGGTGTCGGCCCCGCAGGGGGCGACATCACACTTATCGGCTCCTGCTCCGCCTCCACGTAAGCGTCCTCATCAAACATGTCGACACAGCCGTACCGACACACCGCGCACACACACACAGGGAATGCTCTGACTGAGGACAGGACCCCACAAAGTCCTTTGGGGAGACAGAGAGAGAGTATGCCAGCACACACCAGAGCGCTATATAACAGAGGGATTTACACTAACACAAAGTGAATTTTCCCCCAATAGCTGCTTATATCACCTTTTGCGCCTAAATTTATGTGCCCCCCCTCTCTTTTTTACCCTTTTCGTAGTGTATACTGCAGGGGAGAGCCTGGGGAGCGTCCTTCCAGCGGAGCTGTGAAGAGAAAATGGCACCGGTGTGCTGAGGGAGATAGCCCCGCCCCCTCCGCGGCGGGCTTCTCCCGCTTTTTTAATAAGATTAATGGCGGGGGATTAGGCACATATACAGTTTATAACTGTATTATGTGCACTTTGCCAAAAAGGTATACATATTGCAGCCCAGGGCGCCCCCCCCCCCCCAGCGCCCTGCACCCACCAGTGACCGGAGCGTGTGGTGTGCTGTGGGAGCAATAGCGCACAGCTGCAGTGCTGTGTGCTACCTTATTGAAGACCGGAGTCTTCAGCCGCCGATTTTCTCCTGGTTCTTCCGTCTTCTAGCTCTGCAAGGGGGACGGCGGCGCGGCTCCGGGAACGGACGATCGAGGTCGGGCCCTGTGTTCGATCCCTCTGGAGCTAATGGTGTCCAGTAGCCTTAGAAGCACAAGCTAGCTGCAAGCAGGTAGGTTTGCTTCTCTCCCCCCTCAGTCCCTCGTAGCAGTGAGTCTGTTGCCAGCAGATCTCACTGAAAATAAAAAAACCTAACAAATACTTTCTTTTCTAGTAAGCTCAGGAGAGCCCACTAGGTGCATCCAGCTCTGGCCGGGCACATATTCTAACTGAGGTCTGGAGGAGGGGCATAGAGGGAGAAGCCAGTGCACACCAGATATAGTACCTAATCTTTCTTTTAGAGTGCCCAGTCTCCTGCGGAGCCCGTCTATTCCCCATGGTCCTTACGGAGTACCCAGCATCCACTAGGACGTCAGAGAAAATATATTCAAAAGAAGTGTGGATAAGCCACACAAGCCTGTTGCTACGATGAGCACAGAAAAAACACTGAGGTACTCTGGGATATGGAGGGGTGGAGTGTTCTAAATTTAAATATTCAGTGCCCTGTTCCTGCGGAAGCCGTCCATATCCCAAGAGTACTACAGTGACCCCTAGTGGATGAAAAAGAAAAAACCATAACGTTTCACTGCTATCTTCTTTCAATTGTGTGATACCCAGGGTTTTTTTTTGTTGGCTAGGCTGATTTGGGGGTGCCCTCACCCCAAACGTGAACCCCAGAGTGTAAGGGACTTGCTCGACAAAGAGGTGGCCTTGACGACAGTGGGCAGGCCCAAATCCTTGGCCAAATTTATGTTAACAAGCTCTTATATGATATTTAATTGTAATATATATTTCAATGTTGAGTAGCAATGTTTGCATAGTGCACCTGCATCCCCTTTTTTTTTCCTATGCGTAAAACCAAAAGGGAGCTAAAAGAACAAGCAAAGGGGTAGGAAACACCAGAGCAGCACTAACAAAGGGGCAGGCAGCACCAAAGCAGGAAAGCATCAGACAACATTACAGCATGAGATACATACAGTATAATACTGGAGCTTAGCAAGACAATGACAAGGTGGTGTGAAGATTGAGGGGGAAAAAAATGTAGTTAATGGGACAAACAAAATAAAAATCTAGGATATATCAATGTGTGTGTGAAAGAGAAGGCTGTCTATGGGATCTTTATTAACATACTCTGGGAGACAACCAAACATGGATGCAGTTATATATTTTGTGGCAACATGATACGTGGTACTCTAAATACAGCCACTCCCGAGAATATAAAATACAAGAAGATGCTGTAATCTGCTCTACTATTTATTATTGTCTGTTGCTGTGCATTTAATAAGTGAAGAAAAATTATACCCCAAATTAAATTTGGTCATTTATTTACGCTGCGATAATATAGATTTTTTTCATGCAAAAATCCAGCACTCCCCACCTATTATGTTTAGAATTAAAAGGTGCATACACACCTGACAAGAAAATGAGCGACAACGCTCGTTTTCACCCTGAGTAACGTTGCTAACCCTCGCTGGCGGGCGCGCAGGCAGCTCCATTTGGACTGCTTCCTGCACGGCCTGGCCACTGCGTGACGTCACTGAGCGATATGAATGTCATATCGCTCAGTGTGTATGCCCAGCGGTCAACCGCCCCCGTTCCAGGAAGGGAAACCGCTAGGCAACGTCGCTCATAGAGCACGTCGCCTAGTGTGTACCTACCTTAAGTCTTTACACTGACTACATTCATTGAAAAAAAAAAAAAACCTCGAGTTTTATGGTAAGAACTTACCTTTGTTAAAACTCTTTCTGCGAGGTACACTGGGCTCCACAAGGATTGGACAATGGGGTGTAGAGTAGGATCTTGATCCGAGGCACCAACAGGCTCAAAGCTTTGACTGTTCCCAGAATGCACAGCGCCGCCTCCTATATCACCCCGCCTCCCAGCACAGGAGCTCAGTTTTTAGTTAGCCAGCCCAATGCAGTAGCAGGAAAAGAGACGACAACATTTAGTAGCCACATACACCACACTCTCACGACAAGAGAAGTGTCAGCGGCTAATGCCATACCAACCCAAAGAAGCTAAGTGCGTCAGGGTGGGCGCCTTGTGGAGCCCAGTGTACCTCGCAGAAAGAGTTTTAACAAAGGTAAGTTCTTACCATAAAACTCGTTTTCTGCTGCGGGGTACACTGGGCTCCACAAGGATTGGACAATGGGGATGTCCTAAAGCAGTTCCTTATGGGAGGGGACGCACTGTAGCGGGCACAAGAACCCGGCGTCCAAAGGAAGCATCCTGGGAAGCGGCAGTATCGAAGGCATAGAGCCTTATGAACGTGTTCCCGGAAGACCACGTAGCCGCCTTGTACAATTGTTCAAGGGTCGCACCACGTTGGGCCGCCCAAGAAAGTCCAACAGATCGAGTAGAATGGGCCTTAATGTGAACAGGAGCAGAGAGACCAGCCTTCACATAAGCATGTGCAATCACCATTCTAATCCATCTGGCATGGGTCTGCTTGTGAGCAGGCCAGCCACGTTTGTGAAATCCAAACAAAAAGAGAGATTCAGATTTTTCGAATAGAAGCAGTTCTCTTCACATAGATACGGAGAGCCCGTACCACATCCAAAGACCGCTCTTTGGGAGACAAATCAGGAGAGACAAAGGCCGGAACCACAATCTCCTGATTAAGGTGAAACGAAGAAACCACCTTAGGTAAATATCCGAGACGAGTTCTAAGAACCGCCCGATCACGGTGAAAAATCAGATATGGGGAACTACAAGACAAGGCACCCAGATCCGAAACTCTTCTAGCAGAGGAAATAGCCAGCAAGAACACCACCTTAAGGGAAATCCACTTAAGGTCAGCTGAACCAAGGGGTTCAAACGGAGGCTCCTGCAACGCCTCCAAAACCACCGACAAGTCCCAAGGAGCCACAGGCGGGACATAGGGAGGTTGGATACGCAACACACCCTGAGTGAAAGTATGAACATCAGGCAAAGTCGCAATTTTTCTCTGAAACCACTCCAACAAGGCAGAAATATGAACCTTTAGAGAGGCCAGACGCAGGCCCAACTCTAGGCCTTGCTGCAGAAAAGCCAAAAGCTTGGCTGTACTAAACTTGGAAGTAGTCATAATTGTTAGATGCGCACCAAACAAAGTAGGAATGCCAGACCCTTTGATAAATCCGAGCAGAAGCCGGTTTCCGGGCCCGCAACATAGTTTTAATGACCTCTTCAGAAAAACCCTTAGCCCTTAAGACGGAATCTTCAAGAGCCACGCCGTAAAAGACAGCCGGGCTAGGTCCTGGTATACACAGGGGCCCTGAACGAGGAGGTCTGGGCGTTGTGGAAGTAGAATTGGACGCTCCGACGATAGGCCCTGCAGGTCTGAGAACCAGTGCCGTCTGGGCCACGCTGGAGCTATGAGAAGCAGATTTCCTTTTTCTTGCTTGAACTTCCGAATTACCCTGGGCAGGAGTGACACCGGAGGGAACACATACGGTAGCCGAAACCTCCACGGCACCGCCAGCGCATCCACGAATGCTGCTTGAGGATCCCTTGTCCTTGCTCCAGAGACCGGAACCTTGTGATTGTGTCGAGACGCCATCAGATCCACGTCTGGAAGACCCCACTTTTCCACGAGGAGTTGAAACACTTCTGGATGGAGGCCCCACTCGCCGGCATGCACGTCCTGAAGACTGAGAAAGTCCGCTTCCCAATTCAGGACTCCCGGAATGAATATTGCCGATATGGCCGGTAGATGGCGTTCCGCCCAACGTAGAATCCGTGAGACTTCCTTCATTGCCAAACTGCTTTGAGTGCCGCCTTGATGATTTATGTAAGCCACTGTGGTGGCGTTGTCCGACTGTACTTGAACAGGACGGTTTGAATTAAATGCTGGGCCAGGTTCAACGCATTGAAGACCGCCCGCAATTCCAGAATGTTGATCGAGAGGAGAGATTCCTCCTTGGTCCACCGACCCTGAAGGGAGTGTTGCTCCAGCACCGCGCCCCAACCTCTTAGACTGGCATCTGTCGTCAACAGGACCCAGTCGGATATCCAGAAGGGACGACCCCTGCACAATTATTGGTCCCGGAGCCACCAGTGTAGCGACAGACGGGCCTCCGGAGTCAAGAAGATCATTTGAGATCTGATCCGGTGAGGCAGGCCGTCCCACTTGGCTAGAATCAGCCTCTGGAGGGGGCGAGAATGGAATTGAGCATACTCCACCATGTCAAATGCTAATACCATTAGGCCCAGCACCTGCATTGCCGAATGTATCGACACTTGCGGACGAGAAAGGAAGCAACGAATCCTGTCCTGAATCTTCAGGACTTTCTCCAGAGACAAGAACAACCTCTGGTTGGGAGTATCCAACAACGCTCCCAGGTGCACCATGCTCTGAGCAGGGACCAGGGAGGATTTCTTCCAGTTGATGAGCCACCCGTGGGCTTGTAGAAACCAGACCGTCATATCCAGATGACGCAGGAGAAGATCTGGAGAATTTGCCAGGATTAACAAGTCGTCCAGATACGGCAGTATCCTGACCCCTTGACGGCGGAGTACCACCGTCATCACCGCCATAACTTTGGTGAAGACTTGCAGAGCCGTTGTTAAACCAAAAGGTAACGCCTGAAACTGGTAATGTAGGTTGCCAATAGCAAACCTCAGGTATTGTTGATGTGACACTGCTATAGGAATATGCAGGTAAGCATCCTGTATGTCCAGGGAGACCATGTAGTCCCCAGGTTCCAAGGCCAGAACTATAGAGCGAAGGGTTTCCATACGGAACTTGGAAACCTTCACAAACCTGTTCAATGCCTTGAGGTTGAGAATGGGCCGGGAGGACCCATTCGGTTTCGGGACTAGAAACAGCGGAGAATAGTACCCCCAGCCCCTCTGAGCAAGAGGCACCTGTACGACGACTCCTGTATCCAGGAGGGTCTGTACCACAGAGTGTAGAGTTTTTGCCTTTGTCTGGTCCAAAGGGGCGTCTGTCTGGCAAAATCGATGAGGGGGTTGGTATTTGAAGGCTATGGCGTAACCTCGAGTGACGACTTCCCCGTACCCAGGCATCTGAAGTGGTCTTCAACCATTCCTGGGTATACCCTAGAAGCCGGCCCCCCACCCTGGGATCCCCCAGGGGTAGGCCCGCCCCGTCATGCGGCAGGCTTATCGGTCTTGGCAGCTGGCTGACGGGCAGCCCAGGCTCTTTTGGGCTTCGGCTTACCAGTTTTGGAAGTGCGGGCCTGCTTATGGTACGCCTGCCTGACCTTTTGCTTTACCTGAAGGACGAAAGGGGCGAAAGGACGTACCTTTAGCCTTCGACACAGAAGGAGCGGTATTAGGCAGACAGGCAGTTTTGGCAGTAGCCAAGTCAGCCACAATCTTATTTAAGTCCTCCCCAAACAGAATATCCCCCTTGAAAGGGAGTACTTCCAGGGTTTTTCTAGAGTCCAGATCCACAGACCAGTATCTCAACCACAATATCCGGTGAGCCAGGACTGACGTAGTAGAGGCCTTGGCTGCTAGGATACTGGCATCAGAAGCCACCTCTTTAATATATCGAGAAGCTGTGACAATATATGCCAAGCATTGTCTAGCATGGTCAGAAGAGATTTCAGCTTCTAACTCCAAGGCCCATGCTTCAATAGCCTCTGCAGCCCATGTAGCTGTAATACTGGGCCTTTGTGCAGCACCCGTGAGGGTGTAAAATCGCTTTCAGACAACCCTCCACACGTTTATCCATAGGCTCTTTTAGAGACGTGACGGTAGTGACAGGTAGAGCTGAGGAAACCACCATCCTAGCCACATGTGAGGCCACAATTTTTAGACAGCTATGGCGCGAGGGGATAGCGTGCCAGCATCCTCTTTTGAGGCACAAACTTCGTACCCGGGTTTTCCCAGGGTTCCTGACGTATATCCACTAGGTGGTCAGAGTGAGGTAAAACTTGCTTAACCACCTTCTGATGCTTGAACCTATCTGGTTTCTTAGGAGGGACGGATGGCTCGGGATCATCCGTAATCTGCAGAATTAACTTAATAGCCTCCAAAAGATCAGGAACATCCACATGTGAACTACCCTCCCCATCAGCCGTATCCGAGTCAGAACCTGAGGGGTCAGTATATGTGCAGTCTTCATCAAACGAGGTGTCAGTGACAGCAGTGGATTGTGAGGAGATAAGCGCTCTCTTACAGGACCTCTTGGACTTAGGCGAGCGTTGGTCAGACTTTTTGGTAGTCAAGGACTGGTTCAACTTCTTTAATTGAGCAGATAAATCGTCCGCCCACGGCGGGTTAGCTGCAGGGACCACATGCGGTTGTACCGGCATTAGGGGTCCCATAGGGGGAGTTAGTTTATGAACTAGCATATGCAGAAGCGTGGAAAAAGCGGCCCACGGTGGGTCAGTATGTGCCTCCGTTGCCACAGTCCCACTGGGGGGCAAGGAGCCCCCAGAACCAGAGCCTACAGCTGCTATATTCGCCTCATATGGCCACGTGGCGTCAGCAACACCGGCAGTGTGTTCAGCACCAGAACCGTTACCCTCAGAAGCAGACATGATATAACTTGCAGTATGAGGTTAACACAGTACAATTATCAGCAGCACTATACCTCTAAACCCAAACCCCTGCGCAGTGTAGTCAGCACTAGCAGAGATAAAGGAGAGATATGGTGACTAAATCACAGAGAAAAATACATAATACAGTATATCTTTGTGAAAATCCTATATTAGATAACACCTGACGCACCAAGCCCCCTCAGGTTATGGAATATAGGGATAGCAGGTTGAGTGAAAGACACAAAATGGACACCACTCAGCTATCAAATGCACACACAGAAAGTCACAGTTTGTACAATGCAGAGGTTATTACTGACAATAATACTGCACTGGACTAGCTTACACAGCTATGTAACAATAGATATAACAGTACACAGTAAGAACTGGATGTATATCACAGGGTAATTGTACTATAAAACCCTGACTAAATGCACTCTTTCTTAACTATCACTGTCTAAAAAGGCAGGTAGAATACTTAAGTGTCATGTAAAGGCACAGCGCTGACAACCAGGCGGCTTTACATAGGAGGATTTGCCCAAGCAGTCCCAGGAACAGTGAGCTGAGGGATAATGGCGCCGCAGACACTGACAGGGAGTGAGGAAAAGACAGATATGCAGCTCCAGGGCGGGAACACTTGCTAGAAATGACGCCCTGGGGCTGGGGGAGGGGCTTCAGGTCTAAGCCTTATCCCTTCTGCTGGCAAAACCACCGGGTACTGTGGGCGACATAAGAATTGGTTTAGAGAGAAAACCTGACCTGCGCCCATGCCCTGGTGATCTAGTGGGATCGCCTGTACTGCCACAGTGTCCACCACCAGCGTGCGCGGCCCGCCTCCCACTGACCACACCGGATCGCGATAAAGACTGGGTCCCGCAAGCGGGACCCACTTACCACCTCCCGAAGCGCGGCCACGCGATCCTGGAGAGCCCCAGCCGTGCGTGTCTAACGTGAAGAAAACCGGAGCCTCCGCTGTAGATACCCGGCAACCAGGGCTCGGGAGTGTACAGCGCCGCTGGGGAGAGCTGGAGCTGCAGCAGTGAATGTCACAAGACATTTACCACTGCTGCTGCCCTTGAAGTCTTCACTTTTTACCTCATAAAAAGCTTTTCTTAGGGCTGCTTGGAGCAGCCCCTCTGTTCAGTGCCTGCTTACTGCAGCACCAACTTACAAAACTGAGCTTCTGTGCTGGGAGGCGGGGTGATATAGGAGGCGGCGCTGTGCATTCTGGGAACAGTCAAAGCTTTGAGCCTGTTGGTGCCTCGGATCAAGATCCTACTCTACACCCCATTGTACAATCCTTGTGGAGCCCAGTGTACCCTGCAGCAGAAAAAAAGATGTATAATTACGGTGCACAAACATAGTTTAAAATGAATGGCCAAAAAATGTCCAACAACTAAACAAACCTATCCCCTGAAAAGAAATTTGCACTAGTTGTAAATTTCAGTTCTTTGCCACAATGACCATGTACCCACCTTTATGTAACATATTGCACCATGGCCCTGACCAAGAACGCTGTCACACCTAGCTGTGTAAAGCATGCCACACTACTGAGTGCCATACTATGGAATGATTTCAGAAAAAAAGGTCCTTTATGAAATGAAAAGTAGGAAGCCATTATGCGGTATATTCAATTATGTCCAGGAGCACTCAGAAAAAACAAATAAAATAAATACTCATAGTGTATTATGTATAAACAAATAAAAACCAAATATAACAGCAGTCTTTTAGTGCGTCTTGTACCTAAAATGCTGGTCTACTGTTTTTAGGAGTAGACATTCACGCTTTTTGTGGGAGCTGGGTTTCCACCAGTGTCAGATCCTAAAACCTTTGACTCCTCCTCCCTTAGAAGTGGTCTACAAACAAACAGTAGACAAAACAGCAAGTTTAAGATGATATATTCGGGCATCCCCAAAACCAGCTGTACAGCTCCATGGGTGATGTCTCAATCGTCTTCCCCACAGGAGGATTCACTTGTTGTGGGGAAGACGATTGAGACATCACCCGTGGAGCTGTACAGCTGGTTTTGGGGACGCCCGAATATATCATCTTAAACTTGCTGTTTTGTCTACGGTTTGTTTGTTGACCACTTCTAAGGGAGGAGGAGTCAAAGGTTTTAGGATCTGACACTGGTGGAAACCCAGCTCCCACAAAAAGCGTGAATGTCTACTCCTAAAAACAGTAGACCAGCATTTTAGGTACAAGACGCACTAAAAGACTGCTGTTATATTTGGCTTTTATTTGTTTATACATAATACACTGAGTATTTATTTTATTTGTTTTTTCTGAGCGCCCCTGGACTCAATTGGTATTTCTTCGTTGTCTTGATAACTGAAGTGTTGGGTGACACTTTTCCATCCATCTTGAACTCAAGGGCAGCCAGTATTGGCGCACGGTACTTTATCATAACCTATTTCTGGTATATTCAATTATGTCCGACACTTCAGTATTCAAGAGCAGGCCATTTCCGCCCGTTTCCCCTCACATTCCGACCATTCATTTTTCCGCCCTCTCTTATGGGCGAAAATGAATGGTCGAAAACACATGGATAAGCAGAATATCTGCTCATCCATGTGTTTTCGACTTGACGAAATTTCCGACAGGGCGGAAAAACAGCACTTCAATTAAATATTGAAGTGTCAGAATGTTTTGATTATCGGCAGAAAGTGCCGTCTTTCCGCCCTGTCGGAACTTCCGACTATAACTGAATATCCCCCTATAACTCGACTGTTTATCTGTCAAGCAAAGGTTTATCTAATGTAAAGACTTCTGCTTGTTGTGACTCTGAAACTTATGTCTTTATTATTTCACTATGTGTATTGGTTACCATAATGGTAAATAAAACAGGAAAGGGCGACCAACCAGCAAGGGAGTAAAAAAAAATAAAAAAAAAATCCCACAATGTGGGTAGAGCATGCATGAAAAAATGAATGGCCATGCAGTAATCAAAAGAGCATATAAAGGGAAATACCAAAGCTAAAACCAGCAGAGAAACTGAGAAAGACAGTTGGTAAGAGATGACCATAAGGCGTACAGAAGGAATACGGAGGAACATAAACGTAGGAATGGGATGGTACCGATATCCCGGCAGTTGAAATCGTTCAAAATACCGATGTATCACTAAGTATTTTAACACAAGCCCTAAACCCCCCCCCCAATCCCGCAGCTTAAACCCAACCCACCCCCCAGTATCTAATCCTAACCCCAGTACATACCGTTGGGATCCTGATAGAATGCAGACAGCGGCATCCTGACTGACCGTAGGATTTCAACCGCCGGTATCCTGATCGCATCCCGAATGAATGAATCAATCAAGCAATCAAATGAATTATAAAATCCAGGACCAAGAATATTTATAAGTGGCAGAAAGTTCCTACAAAAGCAGATTTTTCCCACATGCAACTGCATACAGCAAATGTGTATGTGGAATGGTATTTTGTCAGTGCAAGGAAGACAGGGGTAGAAATACCCAATAGCTATTAATTCAGGTGCCATTGAAACCAGGAAGTTAAGAAACGGCAAAAAAAGGAAAACAGATCCATAAAAGAAAAAACAGGTGGTATTCATGTGACCGGCGGTCGGAAGACAGTCACATGACCTCCTCCAGCATCCCAACCCCTCACTATCCCGATGGTCGGCATGCCGACCAACAACCGAGCCCACAGCGTGGCGAGCGCAGCGAGCCCGCAAGGGGCTTGCTGCACTCGCCCCTCCCCGCCGGGATCCCGGCGTCGGTAAGCTGACCGCCGGTCAGCCATACTACACCCGAAAAAACAGATGGACAAAAAACAAGCAGAGGACAAAGTAGTAATATTAAAGTAAAATAAAGGGAAGTATTCACATTTAGAGAAAGAGATGTGATAACCAAAACTATAAAACCAAAAATATACTGGTAGGTCAATTGGCACCCAACAAAATTAACCCTAGCATAAATGTGTGTGCGTGTACATGTGGTAGGGAACATATATTGTAAGCTCCACTAGGGCAGGGACTGATGTGAATGGAGAATTATTCTCTCTGTAAAGCGCTGCGGAATATGTGTGCGCTATATAAATAACTGGTAATACACAAATAAATAAAGTGACAGATAAAAAAAAAAAGAAAACCACAATGGTCAATCTGAGAAAGGCAGCTGCATGCTAGCCAGAGAAAGAAAGCAACAATAAGAGGTTAATTAACTATTAACTACTGAGAGGGAACAGCCAGACAGCAATAAAAATATGGCTCAATGACCAGCTGTCTAGCATGGCTCTTAAAAATAAAAAAAAATAAAAAGGGATTGCCTAAACCTCACCATTGAGTCATGTAGCAGCATTGTTTCTCGTAATTGTACTACTGGAAATCTAGAGCATCAACCTAAGCCCTGACCACTAATCTCCAAACAAAGTAACGGATACTCAGAGAATATCAATGAACTTAGCCCATGCCCTGCCAGACAACCACATGCCCTAACAGCAATGAGCCAAAAACTGCCCTCAAACCCTCGTCATGCCAGTGAGCCACACACTTCCCTCATGGCCCTGCCACCAAGCCACACACTTCCCTCAACTTGGGCCATGCCACCGAGCCACACACTTCCCTCATTCTGGGCCATGACCCCGAGCCACACACTTCCCTCAACCTGAACCATGCCACCGAGCCACACACTTCCCTCAACCTGAACCATGCCACCGAGCCACACACTTCCCTCAACCTGAACCATGCCACCGAGCCACACACTTCCCTCAACCTGAACCATGCCACCGAGCCACACACTTCCCTCAACCTGAACCATGCCACCGAGCCACACACTTCCCTCAACCTGAACCATGCCACCGAGCCACACACTTCCCTCAACCTGAACCATGCCACCGAGCCACACACTTCCCTCAACCTGAACCATGCCACCGAGCCACACACTTCCCTCAACCTGAACCATGCTACCGAGCCACACACTTCCCTCAACCTGCACCATGCTACCGAGCCACACACTTCCCTCAACCTAAACCATGCCACCGAGCCACACACTTCCCTCAACCTAAACCATGCCACCGAGCCACACACTTCCCTCAACCTGCACCATGCCACAGAGCCACACACTTCCCTCAACCTGCACCATGCCACAAAGCCACACACTTCCCTCAACCTAGACCATGCCACAGAGCCACATACTTCCCTCAACCTGGGCCCTGCCACCGAGCCACACACTTCCCTCTTGGCCCTGCCACCGAGCCACACACTTCCCTCAACCTGGGCCATGCCACAGAGCCACACACATCCCTCTTGGCCCTGCCACCAAGCCACATACTTCCCTCAAACTGGTTCCTGTCACCGAGCCATGCGCTTCCTTCAACTTGGGTCCTGCCACCGAGCCGCACTCATACATCCACCCAAGCCCTGCCACTGAGCAACACATTGCCCTCAACATGTCCTCTGCCACTGAGCAACACACTGCCCACATGTCCGTGCTACTGATCTATATGCTGCCCTCAAAATGTCCCCTGCTACAGAGCCACATGCTGATCTCAAACTATACCCTGCCACTGAGCCACACGCTGCCCTCCCTTTCCTTGCCACTGAGCCACATGCTGCCCTCAATCCCTTGCCACCAAGCCACACTGCCCTCAATCCAGTGCCACCAAGCCACACACTGCCCTTAATCTTGGTAATGCCAATGAGTCACACTTAACCCTTGCCTCACTAGCGAGTAATCAGTCAGACAGAAAAAACCCTGTTAAGCTAAAGTGCTGACTGCCCTCTGCTAGAGAGCAGCAGACCTCAGTCCATTTCCTGCCAGACAGCAACAAGAGAGAACTCAATCTTTCATTCCAGAGAGCACCAATATTAACCTTTTATGCTAGAGCCATGTAATACAACATTTAAATGTTTTACTGCCACAAATATTGGTAACCATCTGCCTGGATATCTTTTTCGGATCTACCTAAACCCTTACCCCTCGGAACTTCATCTTCACTGCTGTCCTCCTCAGAATTGCTGCCCAATCCGTCAGATTTGGTTCTATTACGAGAGATGATCGCTGAGGAGCCTGTAGATTTCTCCATCACGGATGGCATCTCTTGTTCCTTTGACCCTTTAAAAAAAAATAAAAAAACAGTAAAAATTATACCATTAACACTTAATTAAAATTTTAAATTATCAAATCCAATAATTAAGATGATGCCAGTGAATATATGACAATACTACTCATATTTTACATTTATAATAATGGTATAATCCCTTTATTAAATGTTGATAACTAACACAGATGGTTCTATGGTTCTAGGTGAAAAAAGGATGGAATAAGGCAAAGCTGTTCAAAAATATTTGGTATATATATATATATATATATATATATATATATATATATATATATATATATACAAACGAACATAAATCTACAATTACAATATAAAACAGTTTTGAAAATAAATGAAATAAATATTTCAAGAGTACAGGATAATACGTACAAAGGAAGTCAGTGGTAAGGTTTTATGTGAGGAATAAAGGGATGTGAGAGTTGTAGGACTTGGAATGAGTACAGCACGTACAGTGTGTATGGTAGCATGTATATATGTACCTGGAGCTGTGCCTTTGTGTGCAGGGAGAAATTATGCACAGATAATGTATCCCTTGGAAGAAAGCACAGGGCATGAGATGGATGGAACAAATAGGAGAAAATGGGGAATCCAGCGGTTCCCCCCGTGCAGTTCAATCACAATGAGAGCCAGACACACACAGGCATCCTGCACAGGAATAAAGATCCGGCACGGCCGCCTCACCCCGTCATCACTCCGCTGCCTAGACGTCGGTCGGTCTTTTTCTTTCTCTGTGAGAGTGCACAGCTGCCTGCATCACCCAATGTGACCTCCCCTCCTCTAACCCTTTCCTCGCCCACCCAGCCTGCTGCGCAAACTACCCTGCCCTCCCCCCTTTCCCCCAAGCATATCGCCTCACCTCTTTCTCCAGTCATTTCCTTCCCCTTCTTGCCCCTCAGGTACCTAAGCACCTACCCCTTACGCTCTGACAGCCAAACGCCACCATCAACTGAATAATACCCCACTGACTAATACCATACTGAATAATAGCAGCACGAACTGTAGACCACCCCTCCTGACCTGTTAATGTTTTCCAACACCACCAGTTTCATGTTTTCCCTCCTCTAGTCCACTCTCACTGTGGTTTCGTCTGACCCCTCTGTTACTGTTCTCATTCTGCCCAACCACCCCAGATAATGATATTATTCCAAGTATTATTATTCCAAGTATTACCTTTCCCAATAATTTCCCTCTGTTGTGCTGTAATGCCAGATACATTTTTTGTTGTTGGTGCAATTAAATATTTGATCATTTGTTATCTTTATTGAATCTGATTTTATTTACATATTTAAGTCCCAGTTGTCTAATATTATGTCCAGACATCTTCCAGTTGTACACTATCATCAGCTCATTCCTCCCCTCCCCCTTCCAGCATGTATTATACCAGGCAGGTCCCCTATACAGCAGCTATATGTCCTTATCTGCTGCCATCCAATGTATTTCTTGCTTTTCCATGTACACCATGTATATTATGTCCCTAATTCATCCAATAACAGGCATGCATTACTGACCCTGCTTTTATCACCCTTTTTGCTATTTGCAATAGGGCACAATAGCTAGCTATCATGAGAATAGAGATGGAAGTATTATTTTGTATTATGGTATAAGAATTATTAACCCTTGCTGGTAACACCACCACCTAACGCGACTACAGTCTCCTTGAATCCATATATTCCCTTATATGACTGAACTGGCAAATGAAGATACAGAACATTTTTCAATACAGACTGATTTGCTTTTGTCAGGCGTGCTGCAAAATGATACAAGGGGCAAGTTTGTTGCAGAATGTCTGACGCTGCTTAGTGTAGTGCGCATGGGGTATTATGCTGGGTACACACTGGCAGATATATTGGCCAACAATTGATTGGCCAGTATATCTTTGCTGATCTGCAGGTGCGTACAAGCAATATGTCTGTGAATTACGTCTTTTGGTGCCCATACACTTGTGCGATGCCCCGCGACGTGACATCGCGGTGCATCGCACCGGCAGTTCAGGTGCAATGAAATCACACCTGTACTGCCAAAGGGATTACCATGCGATCATGCGATAGATCGCATGGTAATCGTGATGGGCACGTCACCACCAAGTGGGAGCGTCGTCTGGCCGCTCCCGACAGGTGCCCATCGCGCATCGCAGTGCGATATATTGCATGTGTTTTTAAAAACACATGCAATCGCGATGCGATAAATATTACGTGCAGCACATACTATCTTGAGACGCGAGATTCGACCGGCGTGCCCGCGCATCACGTCGCAAAGGTACCTAAAATGTGCATACAATCCTTCGATTTCTCTCATAGATGCGGTCGAAATTGAAGGATTGTACCCGATATCTCACAAGTGTATGGGCTACATTTCACAGATATATTGCATCTACTGTACAGCACAGCAGATAGGCAGTATATCTGCAGATATATTGATGCATATTTCTGTGTGTATGAACGGGTGTGGTTCATCAAATCGACAGTATCTAGGTCGACAATGTTTAGGTCGACCACTATAGGTCGACAGTCACTAAGTCGACATGGATGGAAGGTCGACAGGGTTTCTAGGTCGACATGTGCTAGGTCGACAGGTCTAAAGGTCGACATGAGGATTTAAAAAAAAATTGTGTCGTTTTCTTCGTAGAGTGACCGGGATCCCAAATTAGTGCACCACGTCCCCTCGCATGGTGCCTTCGCTCCGCTACCGCTTCGCTCGGCACAGATTACCGTTCCAATCGTAGTCCACGTGGATCGTTAAGTATGAAAAAATTCAAAAAAAGAAAAAAAATGTGAAAAACTCATGTCGACCGTTAGACCTGTCGACCTAGCACATGTCGACCTAGAAACCCTGTCGACCTTCCATCCATGTCGACCTAGTGACTGACGACCTATAGTGGTCGACCTAAACATTGTCGACCTAGATACTGTCGATCTTCAGACCGGATCCCGTATGAACAACCCCCATCTGTATATATAGCTGCAGATCGATCGAACAGCAGATATATCTTTAAGATATATTGGTGCATCTTTCTGTGGGTATGAGCAAGCACCATCGGCAGATATATCTTTAAGATATATTGGTGCATCTTTCTGTGGGTATGAGCAAGCACCATCGGCAGATATATCTTTAAGATATATTGGTGCATCTTTCTGTGGGTATGAGCAAGCACCATCGGCAGATATATCTTTAAGATATATTGGTGCATCTTTCTGTGGGTATGAGCAAGCACCATCGGCAGATATATCTTTAAGATATATTGGTGCATCTTTCTGTGGGTATGAGCAAGCACCATCGGCAGATATATCTTTAAGATATATTGGTGCATCTTTCTGTGGGTATGAGCAAGCACCATCGGCAGATATATCTTTAAGATATATTGGTGCATCTTTCTGTGGGTATGAGCAAGCACCATCGGCAGATATATCTTTAAGATATATTGGTGCATCTTTCTGTGGGTATGAGCAAGCACCATCGGCAGATATATCTTTAAGATATATTGGTGCATCTTTCTGTGGGTATGAGCAAGCACCATCGGCAGATATATCTTTAAGATATATTGGTGCATCTTTCTGTGGGTATGAGCAAGCACCATCGGCAGATATATCTTTAAGATATATTGGTGCATCTTTCTGTGGGTATGAGCAAGCACCATCGGCAGATATATCTTTAAGATATATTGGTGCATCTTTCTGTGGGTATGAGCAAGCACCATCGGCAGATATATCTTTAAGATATATTGGTGCATCTTTCTGTGGGTATGAGCAAGCACCATCGGCAGATATATCTTTAAGATATATTGGTGCATCTTTCTGTGGGTATGAGCAAGCACCATCGGCAGATATATCTTTAAGATATATTGGTGCATCTTTCTGTGGGTATGAGCAAGCACCATCGGCAGATATATCTTTAAGATATATTGGTGCATCTTTCTGTGGGTATGAGCAAGCACCATCGGCAGATATATCTTTAAGATATATTGGTGCATCTTTCTGTGGGTATGAGCAAGCACCATCGGCAGATATATCTTTAAGATATATTGGTGCATCTTTCTGTGGGTATGAGCAAGCACCATCGGCAGATATATAGCTGCAGATTGATTGAACTGCAGATATATCTGCCAGTGTTGTGTACCCAGCTTTACAGCAGCAGTAACAGCGGAGCTCTGCATACAAAAGCAGCATGTGATCGCAGCTCAGACAGGAATACACTGCTTACCAAAGGGACATGTTCCCATCCCAGGCAGTCACTGCATGCAAACGGGGCGTGTGTTCCTAGCCCAGGCACTAAGGCAGTCACTGCATCGGCATTAGGGGTGGCATCGGCCACCAATGATTCTAAACCATCAATGGTATATGGCCGTGATGAATACTTTTACCATCGATGGTGGAAACCCTTTCCGATGGTAGCCGTGGGCCAGATGTTTTGGATTTTTGTGCTGTTTAATGAAGGCTTCTACTGCACAGAGCTGCTAGGCTGTCAGCCAGCAGCCCCTAACTCTTAATCGCAGTGTTTAGCTGTGAAAGCACCAACCATCAATGGCATTATACTGAATAGTTATCTACCATTGATGGATTGTACCACCACCATCATCGATGGCTTGTTCGATGGTGAACACACTGATGGACATCCCTAATCTGCATGTGAAAGCGTCTTGTGCTCCAAGACAGGAAGGCAGTGCATGCAAAAGGGGAATGTGCTCTCAACCCAGACAGGCACTTCTGCATACAAACGGGGCATATGCTCCCAGCCCAGGCATGCCTCTGATGCACGCATTGTATGCAAAAGGGGCATGTACTCCCAGGGGGCATTGAGGTTTGAGGCAGAAGTGCACTGCGGTGCATGCAGAAGGATCATGTGCTTCCAGGCAGGAAGGCACTGCAGGGGGGGTGAGGGGGTGAATACAAAGAGAGTGTTTGCCCAGCTTCATAAATGTGGTAGGTGTCAAATTGCAATCAGATGTTAACATTAAATAGAGCAGAATGACACTGGAATATTATCCTGCAGCTATATATATATATATATATATATATATATCATACTTGCCTACTTTTGAAAAAGCATTTCAGGGAGATTGTGAAAGTAACAACTAAAAGCGCGAGCGTGCACTGCTACATCGGAGAGGTGTGTCATGAAAATGACTTACATCCAAATGTAAATGAGCCCCAAGGTTAGTAAGATCTATGCGTTGAAGAAAAGACACTGATATTTTGCAGGATTTGTTTGTGTATTGTGTTTTACAAGACGTTCCATATACTGTAAATGGCCACAAGAAACCTTATTTCTCTGACGTCCTAGTGGATGCTGGGGACTCCATAAGGACCATGGGGAATAGACGGCTCCGCAGGAGACTGGGCACATCTAAAGAAAGCTTTAGGACTATCTGGTGTGCACTGGCTCCTCCTCCTATGACCCCCCTCCAAGCCTCAGTTAGATTTCTGTGCCCGGCTGAGCTGGATGCACACTAGGGGCTCTCCTGAGCTCCTAGAAAGAAAGTATAGTTTAGGTTTTTTATTTTCAGTGAGACCTGCTGGCAACAGGCTCACTGCAACGAGGGACTAAGGGGAGAAGAAGCGAACCTACCTAAGTGGTGGTAGCTTGGGCTTCTTAGGCTACTGGACACCATTAGCTCCAGAGGGATCGAACACAGGACCCGACCTCGTCGTCCGTTCCCGGAGCCGCGCCGCCGTCCCCCTTACAGAGCCAGAAACAAGAAGGTGGTCCGGAAAATCGGCGGCTGAAGACTTCTGTCTTCTCCAAGGTAGCGCACAGCACTGCAGCTGTGCGCCATTGCTCCTCATGCACACCACACACTGCGGTCACTGATGGGTGCAGGGCGCTGGGGGGGGGGCGCCCTGAGCAGCAATAATAACACCTTGGCTGGCAAAACTAACACCATATATAGCCCCAGAGGCTATATAGGTGTATATTAACCCCTGCCAGAAACGATAAAATAGCGGGAGAAAGCCCGCCGAAAAAGGGGCGGAGCCATCTCCCTCAGCACACTGGCGACATTTTCCCTCACAGCTCTGCTGGAGGGATCGCTCCCTGGCTCTCCCCTGCAGTCCTGCACTACAGAAAAGGGTTAAAGAGAGAGGGGGGGCACAAATTAGGCGCAGTATATATATATATTATGCAGCTATAAGGGAAAACACTCTCTATAGGTGATATCCCTGTGATATATAGCGCTCTGGTGTGTGCTGGCATACTCTCCCTCTGTCTCCCCAAAGGGCTTTGTGGGGTCCTGTCCTCTGTCAGAGCATTCCCTGTGTGTGTGCTGTGTGTCGGTACTGCTGTGTCGACATGTATGATGAGGATAATGATGTGGAGGCGGAGCAAATGCCTGTGAATGGGATGTCACCCCCCTGCGGGGTCGACACCGGTGTGGATGGACTTATGGAAGGAATTACGTGACAGTGTCAACTCCTTACATAAAAGGTTTGACGACATAGGACAGCCGGCTGCTCAGCTTGTGCCTGTCCAAGCGTCTCACATGTCATCAGGGGCTCTAAAACGCCCGCTACCTCAGATGGCTGACACAGATGTTGACACGGATACCGACTCCAGTGTCGACGACGATGAGACTAGTGTACCTTCCAATAGGGCCACCCGTTACATGATTGAGGCAATGAAAAATGTATTACACATTTCTGATAATACCCCAGATACCACAAAAAAGGTTATTATGTTGGTGACAGAAAACTACCAGTAGTTTTCCTGCATCTGAGAAATTGATATGAGGTGTGTGAGGAAGCGTGGACTTCCCCCGATAAGAAATTGATAATTTCTAAAGCAGCGTACCCTTTTCCGCCAGAGGATAGGTCACGTTGGGAAATAACCCCTAGGGTAGATAAAGCGGTTACACGCTTATTAAAAAAGGTGGCACTACCATCACGGATTCGGCCGCCCTGAAGGACCTGCTGATAGAAAGCAGAAAACTACCCTTAAAGCTATATACACACACACGGGCATTATATTGAGACCTGCTATTGCCTCGGTATGTATGTGCAGTGCGGCAGCTGCGTGGTCAGATTCCCTGTCGGATAATATTTATACTATAGATAGGGACAATATTTTGCTGAAAATAGAGCATATAAAAGACGCTGTCTTATACATGCGTGATGCACAGAGGGATATTTGCCGACTGGCATCACTAATAAGCGCTATGTAAAACCATTGCCGCCAGACAGGGGTTATGGACTCGGCAATGGTCGGGCGATGCCGATTTAAAACGGCACATGGAAGTTTGCCCTAGAAGGGGGTGGAACTGTTTGGGGATGGTCTTTCAGACCTCGTTTCCACAGCTACGGCTGGGAAATCAAAACTTTTGCCACAAGCTACCCCACAGCAAAAGTAAGCACTGTATTATCAGGTACAGTCCCTTCGGCCCCAGAAAAGTAGAGAGCTAGAGGCTCATCTTTTCTGCCAAGAGGAAAAGGTAGAGGGAAAAAGCTGCAGCACACAGCTAGTTCCCGGGAGCAGAAGTCCTCCCCTGCGTCCGGTAAGTCCACAGCATGACGCTGGGGCTGCTCAGACGGACCCGGGTACGGTGGGGGCCCGTCTCAGAAATTTCAGCGCACAGTGGGCTCTCTCACAGGTGGATCCCTGGGTTCTTCAAACAGTATCTCAGAGGTACAGGCTGGAATTCGAGACGTCTCCCCCCCGCCGTTTCCTAAAATCTGCCTGACCGGCAACTCCCTCTGCCAGGGAGGCAGTGTTGGTGGCAATCCAAAAAACTGTATTCACAGCAAGTGATTATCAAGGTACCCCTCCTTCAACAGGAAAAGGGTTACTTTTCCACAATGTTTGTGGTACCGAAACCGGACGGTTCGGTGAGACCCATCTTAAATATAAAAAATCCTTGAACACATATAACAAAAGATTCAAGTGCAAGATGGAATCGCTCTGGGCGATTATTGCGAACCTGGACGAGGGGGATTACAGGGTCTCTCTGGACATCAAGGATACTTACCTGCATGTCCCCATTTACCCTCCTCACCAGGAGTACCTCAAGGTTGTGGTACAGGACTGTCTCTATCAGTTCCAGACGCTGCCGTTTGGATTATCCACGGCACCGAGGGTCTTTACCAGGGTAATGACCGAAATGATGATACTCCTTCGCAAGAAGGGAGTTTTAATTATCCCGTACTTGGACGATCTCCTGATAAAGGCGAGGTCCAAGGAACAGTTGGTAAGGGGGTAGCACTTTCTCGGGAAGTGCTGCAACAGCAGGACTGGATTCTCAATTCCAAAGTCACAGCTGGTCCCGACGACACGTCTTCTGTTCCTGGGAATGATTCTGGAAACAGACCAGAAAAAAGTGTTTCTTCCAATGGAAAAAGCCGAGGAGTTGTCATCTCTAGTCAGAAACCTCCTAAGACCGGGACAGGTATCGGTACATCAATGCACACGAGTCCTGGGAAAAAATGGTAGCTTCGTACGAAGCAATTCCATTAGGAAAGTTCCACACAAGGATTTTCCAGTGGGACCTGTTGGACAAATGGTCCGGGTCCCATCTCCAGATACAGCAGCGGATAACCCGGTCGGCAAGAACCAGGGTGTCGCTGCGGTGGTGGCTGCAGTGGGCTCATCTACTAGAGGGCCGCAGATTCGGAATACAGGACTGGGTCCTGGTGACCACGGATGCCAGCCTTCGGGGCTGGGGTGCAGTCACACAGGGAATAAAATTCCAAGGACTATGGTCCAAACAGGAGTTTTCACTTAACATAAATTATCTGGAGATAAGAGCCATTTACAAGGCCCTAAGCAAAACAAGGCCCCTGCTTCACCAGCCGTACTGTTCCAATCAGACAACATCACGGCGCTCGCCCATGTAAACAGGCAGGGCGGCACAAGAAGCAGGAGGGCAATGGCAGAAGCCACAAGGATTCCCCGTTGGGCGGAAAATCATGTGGTAGCACTGGCAGCAGTGTTCATTCCGGGAGTGGACAACTGGGAAGCAGACTTCCGCAGCAGACTCCACCCGGGAGAATAGGGACTTCATCCAGAAGTCTTCCAAATGCTAGTAAACCGTTGGGAAAGACCACAGGTGGACATGATGGCGTCCCGCCTCAATAAAAAAGATATTGTGCCAGGTCAAGGGAACCTCAGGCGATCGCTGTGGACGCTCTAGTGACACCGCAGGTGTACCAGTCGGTTTATGTGTTCCCTCCTCTCCCTCTCATACCCAAGGTACTGAGGATAATAAGAAAAAGAGGAGTAAGAACTATACTCATTGTTTCGGATTGGCCAAGAAGGGCTTGGTAACCGGAACTTCAAGAGATGATCTCAGAGGACCCATGGCCTCCTCCACTCAGACAGGATCTGCTGCAGCAGGGGCCCTGTCTGTTCAAAGACTTACCGCGGCTGCGTTGACGTCATGGCGGTTGAACACCGGATCCTGAGTGAAAAAGGCATTCCGGAGGTAGTCATTCTTATCCTGATCAAAGCCAGGAAGGATGTCGACCTGAAGTTCAGACGTTGTAAGGGAGTGCTGCATATTCAGCCCCTTTCTTTGTGCCCCAGTGGCACCTTGGGATCTCAATGTGGTTTTGGAGTTCCTGGAATCACATTGGTTTGAGCCACTTAAAACCATGGATTGAAATATCTCACATGAAAAGTGGTCATGTGTTGGCTCTGGCTTCGGCCAGGCATGTGTCAGAATTGCCGGCTTTGTCATAAAAAAGCCCTTACCTGACTTTCCATATGGATAGGGCAGAGTTGAGGACTCGTCCTCACTTTCTCCCGAAGGTGGTATCAGGTTTTCACTTGTACCAACCTATTATTGGTGCCTGCGGCTACTAGGGACCTGGAGGATTCCAAGTTACTGGACGTAGTCAGGGCCCTGAAAAATTATATTTCCAGGACGGCTGGAGTCAGGAAAACTGACTCGCTGTTTATCCTAGATGCACCCAACAAGCTGGGTGCTCCTGCTTCTAAGCAGACTATAGCGCGCTGGATTTGTAGCACTATTCAGCTTGCGCATTCTGCTGTGGGACTACCGCAGCCTAAATCTCTAAAAGCCCATTCCACAAAGAAGGTGGGCTCATCTTGGGCGGCTGCCCGAGGGGTCTCGGGTTTACGACTTGGCCGAGCTGCTACTTGGTCAGGGGCAAACACGTTTGCAAAATTTTATGAATTTGATACCCTGGCTGAGGAGGACCTGGAGTTCTCTCATTCGGTGCTGCAGAGTCATCCGCACTCTCCCGCCCGTTTGGGAGCTTTGGTATAATCCCCATGGTCCTTACGGAGTCCCCAGCATCCACTAGGACGTCAGAGAAAATAAGATTTTACTCACCGGTAAATCTATTTCTCGTAGTCTGTAGTGGATGCTGGGCGCCCATCCCAAGTGCGGATTGTCTGCAATACTTGTAAATAGTTATTGTTACACAAATCGGGTTGTTATTGCGAACCATCTATTCAGAGGTTCCATTGTTATCATACTGTTAACCGGGGTTCCTATCACGAGTTATATGGTGTGATTGGTGTGGCTGGTATGAGTCTTACCCGGGATTCAAAATCCTTCCTTATTGTGTCAGCTCTTCCGGGCACAGTGTCCTAACTGAGGCTTGGAGGGGGGTCATAGGGGGAGGAGCCAGTGCACACCAGATAGTCCTAAAGCTTTCTTTAGATGTGCCCAGTCTCCTGCGGAGCCGTCTATTCCCCATGGTCCTTACGGAGTCCCCAGCATCCACTACGGACTACGAGAAATAGATTTACCGGTAAGTAAAATCTTATTTTAAAATGAATGTAGCCATAGGGATCATTGTGCCTTATAACCAATGCAGGGAAGTGGCGCTGATGAACCTATGTGAATGTATTTATCTCTGATTTATTTTTTCCCTCAAGAATGTAATAGCTAGATAATGGGGGTAAGGTAAAATCAGGGAGATTGCTGGACTATTCAGGGAGTGAGGGAGATTGCTGATGTTTCAGGGAGTCTCCTGCAGAATGAGGGAGGGTAGGCAACTATGATATATATATATATATATATATATATATATAAAAAGCGAGTTGAATCGCACACACTTTCCAATCTTTTGCTGGGTGCACGGTGAAGCAATTAGTATAAGGTAGTTCGTGGACTTTCCACATAAACGAGCACACCATAGGTAGCAGAAATTTCAATTCATTTAATCCATATTAATTTTCCAAAAGTGCAATGTGCAATGTGCAAGCATAGGCATGGATAATAAAATTATACTTAGCAGTTCAATGCATCAGAGTGAGTGGCAGCTCCTACAGCTGTTTCGGGGCCGAAGCACCTTCATCATGGGAATAGCCATCAGTGTCTGATGGCTATTCCCATGATGAAGGTGCTTCGGCACCGAAACAGCTGTAGGAGCTGCCACTCACTCTGATGCATTGAACTGCTAAGTATCATTTTTCTAACGTCCTAGTGGATGCTGGGAACTCCGAAAGGACCATGGGGAATAGCGGGCTCCGAAGGAGGCTGGGCACTCTAGAAAGATTTAGGACTACCTGGTGTGCACTGGCTCCTCCCACTATGACCCTCCTCCAAGCCTCAGTTAGATTTTGTGCCCGGCCGAGGTTGGATGCACACTAGGGGCTCTCCTGTGCTCTTAGAAGAAAGATAGTCTTAGGTTTATTATTTTCAGTGAGACCTGCTGGCAACAGGCTCACTGCAGCGAGGGACTAAGGGGAGAAGAAGCGAACTCGCCTGCTTGCAGCCGGATTGGGCTTCTTAGGCTACTGGACACCATTAGCTCCAGAGGGATCGACCGCAGGCCCAGCCTTGATGTTCGGTCCCGGAGCCGCGCCGCCGTCCCCCTTGCAGAGCCAGAAGCAAGAAGATGGTCCGGAAAATCGGCGGCATGAAGACATCAGTCTTCACCAAGGTAGCGCACAGCACTGCAGCTGTGCGCCATTGCTCCTCTCACACTTCACACTCCGGTCACTGAGGGTGCAGGGCGCTGGGGGGGGGCGCCCTGAGGCAGCAATAAAAACACCTTGGCTGGCAAAAATACCTCAATATATAGCCCCAGGGGCTATATATGAGGTAAATACCCCTGCCAGATTCCATAAAAAAGCGGGAGAATAGGCCGCGGAAAAGGGGCGGAGCTATCTCCCTCAGCACACTGGGCACCATTTTTCCCTCACAGTTCCGCTGGAAGGAAGCTCCCTGGCTCTCCCCTGC